>NC_137457.1:234181690-234693535 GCF_964235325.1 Thermobia domestica | reverse complement strand
GAGGCAGTGTACCCCCCCAAAACATTTTGGAAATAAATATTGAGCATCATTTCCACGATATAGTATACAGACGAGACAAAAATACATTTTGTCTCGCGAGAATAGTGTGTGCTTCGAACCGGAAATATTTGCAAACACTCTCCTTTTTATACTGGTCGTTTAGATAGATGCGTATACCAAGTTTGAAGTCTATACCACAACTGAAAAAGTATAAGATTATAACTTTTAAGGAAATACACACACACACAGACACACACACACATATATATATATATATATATATATATATATATATATATATATATATATATATATATACGCACCTTTTGACAATTTTCTCGTTGGTAGCGTATATACTTATAATATACGGGATACGTGGAAAAGTGCCTTTTTCGGTTCAGTAGTTTGTTTACAGGACCGGTTGGAGTGAAATGCGTTTTATAGTAGATTCACCCTTATAGGCAAACAATATATGCTATGAAAATAAACTTTCAAAGAAAGAAAAAGTGAGAAAAAGATTGTTAGGAATTGAACACAGGTCTCCTGTCCAGTAGGCTTACGTCTATCCCCTACACTACCGACTTCCTTAGATTTTCGACTTCGTTCTTACTGCTCACATAATACTGGTACGTTGCGGCCGGCATCTGTGGGGAATTATATACCTCTATAATCGGAAACACACTTAATTGTTTGCATACTTCCACAAAACATACAAACACCAAATTTTGCATACTTGTTCGTCATGGGATGTGAGTAATGGGAAAATTCCGATATCACGAAAAAGGCGACATTTTCCATGTAAATGAAGTGTCGAAATTTTTCGTCGTTTCGAAATGCTGGTTTTTAGAGTAGTTCCGCACACCATAGAAACGTCATATTTTGTCAGGCAGTGAAGCTAGGAACATAGTTTATGATAGAAAAAAGAGCATTAAAATTCGTTTTCGTTTCGGGGCGCAAATCGAAAAAATGTGAAATTTGTAATTGCTGTATGTAGGACGTTGAAATTTCGAGGTGATGTTTATTCTGATGCGTAGTTTGCGAATCCGCCCTTAAACTTGAAAAAATAGTCATGTTGGGTGTAAGAAAGTGCTAGGAATGTTATAAGGGGGCGTCTAATTCTACACAACTTGTAGATATGGTAGAATCACGAAATTGCGTTCAAGTGTGTAGAGTACAACGCATGTGTGGGGAAAAATCCGACATGTTGGAAAAGTCGTCATCTTCGATTCAAAATGGCAGCTCAAAAATTTCTAACCATGAAAATTGTAAGTTGTGCTCTTGGTAGGTAAGCCAGGTTTCGCTATGTTATTAAGGACGTAGTTCAGTTTAAGAGAAGAAACAAATCATTGGAGAAGTCGCCATCTTGAATGCAAAATTGCCATATTTTTGAATTGCCTTCATTTGGACTCTTATGTGGTATATTGAGGAGAATAAAACAAACAGAATTCAACGTAGTAAGTTAGCTCCGCGGTAAAGTGTCTGCTTTCTAAGTAGCAGGTCTGGGTTCGATTCCCCGCCGAACCTTCTTTTTTCTTATGTTTTTTTTTCTTATCACGTTGCTTCGTTTTATGAAAAAAGTTTCTGTTGGCATTGCGTGAATAAAATATTTTCGTTATTACAGACACAGACGAAAAGAATATATTCATATACTAACTGTTGATATCGTCTCGAAACTAGGCAGTATGTTCGTGTGAAGCTTCGAGACGATACTCAACTATTTAGAAAGAAACATATGTAGCTTTAGAGATGGGGCAACACCAGTGTTTCTTTCAGAAACAATGTTCCTGAGGATCACAGTTAGTATTCCCAGGGGCACTGCTCATTGTATTCTATTTATTATTCTATTATACACGTATTATTTGGTCTCCTGCGGGGGCACTCTAAGAGCCCCAAGGAGGCAGTGTACCCCCCAAAAACATTTTGGAAATAAACTTTGAGCATCATTTCCACGATATAGTATACAGACGAGACAAAAATACATTTCGTCTCGCGAGAATAGTGTGTGCTTCGAACCGGAAATATTTGCAAACACTCTCCTTTTTATACTGGTCGTTTAGATAGATGCGTATACCAAGTTTGAAGTCTATACCACAACTGAAAAAGTATAAGATTATAACTTTTAAGGAAATACACACACACACAGACACACACACACACACACACACACACATATATATATATATATATATATATATATATATATATATATATATATATATATATGTATATATATATATATATATATATATATATATATATATATATATATATATATATATATATATATATACGCACCTTTTGACAATTTTCTCGTTGGTAGCGTATATACTTATAATATACGGGATACGTTGAAAAGTGCCTTTTTCGGTTCAGTAGTTTGTTTACAGGACCGGTTGGAGTGAAATGCGTTTTATAATAGACTCAACCTTATAGGCAAACAATATATGCTATGAAAATAAACTTTGAAAGAAAGAAAAAGTGAGAAAAAGATTGTTAGGAATTGAACCCTTGTTTCCTTGCAGTAGGCTCACGTCTATCCCCTACACTACCGACTTCCTTAGATTTTCGACTTCGTTCTTACTGCTCACAGAATACTGGTACGTTGCGGCCGGCATCTGTGGGGAATTACACCTCTAAAATCGGAATAGTAATCGGGTTATATATGCGTTTTTTAGTATCATTAAGGAAATGTTGTCTTGTTATTTAATTGTATTAAGAAATGAGAAAGACACCATTCTAATACACTGTTATACTACTATGCAAAAAGTGGTTTGTTTAGAATGCTATAAACAAATTTTTAAAAGCCTCTAATAATATTCATATTCTAAATTACTTACTTAATAATCGTCTTCATTGAAAATATGAGAGTAAAGATACACGAAGTCTCTATGTAATTGCCCAGTGTATATAAACAATTCAAGAAATCTTGCTGCCCAGTAAGTACATTTTTTACCAAAGGACACCATTATAATAAGATGTACTACGTTACACTGCAAAAACTAGTGTTGAATCAAATGTTATGAACTAATGTTTAAAAAGCCTTAACAAAATTCATTTTTATAAATTACCTACAAATTGTAGTCTATATTGAAAATACAAGACGAGAGATACAGGTTGACTGCAAGAAATTGTCCAGTAAATATGAAATATTTGAAAAAGTCTTGCTGCAGGTAATATGTACAACTACGCCCAAGGTTTCCATTATAGTCCACTGTACTACATTACAGTACAAAAGTAGTGTTCACTCAAATGCTATGAAAAAAATTTAAATAATTTCCGACAATATTCATATTTGTAAATTACCTAGTAGATTGTAGTCTTCATTGTAAATACAAGAATAAATATGCAGGGAGCCTGAAATATTTTCGCACTCTTATATCACAGATGTGAATTACTTTTAGTGCAGGTAATATGTACAATTAACAACAGGGACACTATTATAATACATTGTACGTACTAAATTACACTGCAAGACATAATATTTAAAAGGGTGGAAAAATTCACATTTTTAAACAGTGAGTGTTTTCGGAAAATGAAAGGTTTAATTGGTAGGCTATTGCAAGACAGTTTCCGCTGTTTATGTTTCAGAAAATAAATTCTGTTATTGTCTCTAACATATATAGATGTGCGCAAAGTGTATATAATTAGCCATGTACATGATTGCCAGAATAGAAGTAGTAATAGAGTTCTTCTTATAAATTGTATGTTTGCTGTCCAAAGTTAAATGGAAGAAATAATACCGGTTCAATTCAAGTATGTGTTGGTAACAGGTGTGTGCTGTAAAGGGAAGTGAATTACTCAAGGAATAGATTTCTAGAACTTGACACCTTATGGCAAAGCCACGACCGGGGTCTGGGGGCGGAGCCCCCAGCGAGCTTTAGCGAGTATCTTTATAACAGCTGATAGGACATGCTGGATAAAAGTATCCAGACAGAAAAATGGCGTACTGCCTCATACGACATCCTTACCGAGAAACCTGTTTATATATATAATGCGTTACATCATATTGAAAATAGTGATTTTGTTAGTGATTTTCGCTTTCTCATAGACGACACAATGTTGAGAAACATTCTGAAATGCACTATTATTGAAACTTATAGACAGCGTCAAGATTTTCTTTGGCTAATGTCAATTCCCGAACCCATTTCATTTCTAGCAATATTGATATTTCGTATAGCTTCAGATATACCTGTAAAGAAACTATAGAACAAAAGCTTCCCAGTGTTTTACAGAAATATTATGGGAAGAACAAGTTGTCTTGAAATAATGAAGTATCTTCGATTTGATGAAATGTGCCCTAGCAATTCAAGCCTGAAAGCGGATAAATTTGCTTCGTGATCTGTGTGTAACTTATTCATTGAAAATTGTATCTGGCAGCATAAAACCCACGAAAGTGTTTGTGTGGATGAACAGTTATTTCCTACTAAGATGAGATGCAAATTCAAATAACATATGCCTGACAAATTTGGATTAAAATTTGGCTGCTTGCAGATATAAAGTCAAGATATGTACTAAATGGCATTCTCTACCTGGGAAAGGACCAAGAACGACGTCGGGACTTACAGTTATGGGAACATATTGTTCTGAAGACGATGGATCCTTTTCTCAACAGAGGACTGAACGTTGCTTGCGATAACTTTTCTTACAAGTTAAACATTATCAGGATCTTTGAAAAAGAAACAGAGAATTTTGATTTGTAGTAATGCGTCCAAAGAGAAGAGAACTTCCCAAAATGTGCTTGAATCAGAGAAGATAGATCAGGAAATCTACTCACACTACACAAGGTTGCCGTACACAGTACACAAGGTAAGCGCGAGAAAAGTGTTGCTGTCTTGAGTTCAGTGCATACAAGTTGAAATAAAAATAATTATTTTGGTGTATTATACACAAGGTCTACTATAAAGAAAAGTAGCCCAGCCAATGTTTGCAGGGTAGGGTGATCACTTGACTGCTAAAAAAAAAGGATTTCATCCTTAGAATATACTATTAGAATGTGTTATTCATTTATTTTAAATTTTCATGTCATGTCCTGTGAGAGAACTTGCGATAATAATATTTAATATACTGGCGGGGTTTAGTGGCTCTCCCTGTATTATATCACGAGAACAACTTACATGAAACATAAGATAGTCGACTAAACACATTAAATTAAAGTTAAAATAACAGAAATATAAATAACAAAGATATATAACGCTTGCAATTAAATAGCCGTCAAAATGACGGCTCGGTACGGTAACGGTATATATATATATATATATATATATATATATATATATATATATATATATATATATATATATATATATATAGATATATATATACGCACCTTTTGACAATTTTCTCGTTGGTAGCGTATATACTTATAATATACGGGATACGTTGAAAAGTGCCTTTTTCGGTTCAGTAGTTTGTTTACAGGACCGGTTGGAGTGAAATGCGTTTTATAATAGACTCAACCTTATAGGCAAACAATATATGCTATGAAAATAAACTTTGAAAGAAAGAAAAAGTGAGAAAAAGATTGTTAGGAATTGAACCCTTGTTTCCTTGCAGTAGGCTCACGTCTATCCCCTACACTACCGACTTCCTTAGATTTTCGACTTCGTTCTTACTGCTCACAGAATACTGGTACGTTGCGGCCGGCATCTGTGGGGAATTACACCTCTAAAATCGGAATAGTAATCGGGTTATATATGCGTTTTTTAGTATCATTAAGGAAATGTTGTCTTGTTATTTAATTGTATTAAGAAATGAGAAAGACACCATTCTAATACACTGTTATACTACTATGCAAAAAGTGGTTTGTTTAGAATGCTATAAACAAATTTTTAAAAGCCTCTAATAATATTCATATTCTAAATTACTTACTTAATAATCGTCTTCATTGAAAATATGAGAGTAAAGATACACGAAGTCTCTATGTAATTGCCCAGTGTATATAAACAATTCAAGAAATCTTGCTGCCCAGTAAGTACATTTTTTACCAAAGGACACCATTATAATAAGATGTACTACGTTACACTGCAAAAACTAGTGTTGAATCAAATGTTATGAACTAATGTTTAAAAAGCCTTAACAAAATTCATTTTTATAAATTACCTACAAATTGTAGTCTATATTGAAAATACAAGACGAGAGATACAGGTTGACTGCAAGAAATTGTCCAGTAAATATGAAATATTTGAAAAAGTCTTGCTGCAGGTAATATGTACAACTACGCCCAAGGTTTCCATTATAGTCCACTGTACTACATTACAGTACAAAAGTAGTGTTCACTCAAATGCTATGAAAAAAATTTAAATAATTTCCGACAATATTCATATTTGTAAATTACCTAGTAGATTGTAGTCTTCATTGTAAATACAAGAATAAATATGCAGGGAGCCTGAAATATTTTCGCACTCTTATATCACAGATGTGAATTACTTTTAGTGCAGGTAATATGTACAATTAACAACAGGGACACTATTATAATACATTGTACGTACTAAATTACACTGCAAGACATAATATTTAAAAGGGTGGAAAAATTCACATTTTTAAACAGTGAGTGTTTTCGGAAAATGAAAGGTTTAATTGGTAGGCTATTGCAAGACAGTTTCCGCTGTTTATGTTTCAGAAAATAAATTCTGTTATTGTCTCTAACATATATAGATGTGCGCAAAGTGTATATAATTAGCCATGTACATGATTGCCAGAATAGAAGTAGTAATAGAGTTCTTCTTATAAATTGTATGTTTGCTGTCCAAAGTTAAATGGAAGAAATAATACCGGTTCAATTCAAGTATGTGTTGGTAACAGGTGTGTGCTGTAAAGGGAAGTGAATTACTCAAGGAATAGATTTCTAGAACTTGACACCTTATGGCAAAGCCACGACCGGGGTCTGGGGGCGGAGCCCCCAGCGAGCTTTAGCGAGTATCTTTATAACAGCTGATAGGACATGCTGGATAAAAGTATCCAGACAGAAAAATGGCGTACTGCCTCATACGACATCCTTACCGAGAAACCTGTTTATATATATAATGCGTTACATCATATTGAAAATAGTGATTTTGTTAGTGATTTTCGCTTTCTCATAGACGACACAATGTTGAGAAACATTCTGAAATGCACTATTATTGAAACTTATAGACAGCGTCAAGATTTTCTTTGGCTAATGTCAATTCCCGAACCCATTTCATTTCTAGCAATATTGATATTTCGTATAGCTTCAGATATACCTGTAAAGAAACTATAGAACAAAAGCTTCCCAGTGTTTTACAGAAATATTATGGGAAGAACAAGTTGTCTTGAAATAATGAAGTATCTTCGATTTGATGAAATGTGCCCTAGCAATTCAAGCCTGAAAGCGGATAAATTTGCTTCGTGATCTGTGTGTAACTTATTCATTGAAAATTGTATCTGGCAGCATAAAACCCACGAAAGTGTTTGTGTGGATGAACAGTTATTTCCTACTAAGA
Source organism: Thermobia domestica (assembly GCF_964235325.1). Taxonomy (NCBI): domain Eukaryota; kingdom Metazoa; phylum Arthropoda; class Insecta; order Zygentoma; family Lepismatidae; genus Thermobia; species Thermobia domestica. Next base: position 234,686,075 of record NC_137457.1, on the reverse strand, counting down.
TGAGATGCAAATTCAAATAACATATGCCTGACAAATTTGGATTAAAATTTGGCTGCTTGCAGATATAAAGTCAAGATATGTACTAAATGGCATTCTCTACCTGGGAAAGGACCAAGAACGACGTCGGGACTTACAGTTATGGGAACATATTGTTCTGAAGACGATGGATCCTTTTCTCAACAGAGGACTGAACGTTGCTTGCGATAACTTTTCTTACAAGTTAAACATTATCAGGATCTTTGAAAAAGAAACAGAGAATTTTGATTTGTAGTAATGCGTCCAAAGAGAAGAGAACTTCCCAAAATGTGCTTGAATCAGAGAAGATAGATCAGGAAATCTACTCACACTACACAAGGTTGCCGTACACAGTACACAAGGTAAGCGCGAGAAAAGTGTTGCTGTCTTGAGTTCAGTGCATACAAGTTGAAATAAAAATAATTATTTTGGTGTATTATACACAAGGTCTACTATAAAGAAAAGTAGCCCAGCCAATGTTTGCAGGGTAGGGTGATCACTTGACTGCTAAAAAAAAAGGATTTCATCCTTAGAATATACTATTAGAATGTGTTATTCATTTATTTTAAATTTTCATGTCATGTCCTGTGAGAGAACTTGCGATAATAATATTTAATATACTGGCGGGGTTTAGTGGCTCTCCCTGTATTATATCACGAGAACAACTTACATGAAACATAAGATAGTCGACTAAACACATTAAATTAAAGTTAAAATAACAGAAATATAAATAACAAAGATATATAACGCTTGCAATTAAATAGCCGTCAAAATGACGGCTCGGTACGGTAACGGTATATATATATATATATATATATATATATATATATATATATATATATATATATATATATATATATATATATATATATAGATATATATATACGCACCTTTTGACAATTTTCTCGTTGGTAGCGTATATACTTATAATATACGGGATACGTTGAAAAGTGCCTTTTTCGGTTCAGTAGTTTGTTTACAGGACCGGTTGGAGTGAAATGCGTTTTATAATAGACTCAACCTTATAGGCAAACAATATATGCTATGAAAATAAACTTTGAAAGAAAGAAAAAGTGAGAAAAAGATTGTTAGGAATTGAACCCTTGTTTCCTTGCAGTAGGCTCACGTCTATCCCCTACACTACCGACTTCCTTAGATTTTCGACTTCGTTCTTACTGCTCACAGAATACTGGTACGTTGCGGCCGGCATCTGTGGGGAATTACACCTCTAAAATCGGAATAGTAATCGGGTTATATATGCGTTTTTTAGTATCATTAAGGAAATGTTGTCTTGTTATTTAATTGTATTAAGAAATGAGAAAGACACCATTCTAATACACTGTTATACTACTATGCAAAAAGTGGTTTGTTTAGAATGCTATAAACAAATTTTTAAAAGCCTCTAATAATATTCATATTCTAAATTACTTACTTAATAATCGTCTTCATTGAAAATATGAGAGTAAAGATACACGAAGTCTCTATGTAATTGCCCAGTGTATATAAACAATTCAAGAAATCTTGCTGCCCAGTAAGTACATTTTTTACCAAAGGACACCATTATAATAAGATGTACTACGTTACACTGCAAAAACTAGTGTTGAATCAAATGTTATGAACTAATGTTTAAAAAGCCTTAACAAAATTCATTTTTATAAATTACCTACAAATTGTAGTCTATATTGAAAATACAAGACGAGAGATACAGGTTGACTGCAAGAAATTGTCCAGTAAATATGAAATATTTGAAAAAGTCTTGCTGCAGGTAATATGTACAACTACGCCCAAGGTTTCCATTATAGTCCACTGTACTACATTACAGTACAAAAGTAGTGTTCACTCAAATGCTATGAAAAAAATTTAAATAATTTCCGACAATATTCATATTTGTAAATTACCTAGTAGATTGTAGTCTTCATTGTAAATACAAGAATAAATATGCAGGGAGCCTGAAATATTTTCGCACTCTTATATCACAGATGTGAATTACTTTTAGTGCAGGTAATATGTACAATTAACAACAGGGACACTATTATAATACATTGTACGTACTAAATTACACTGCAAGACATAATATTTAAAAGGGTGGAAAAATTCACATTTTTAAACAGTGAGTGTTTTCGGAAAATGAAAGGTTTAATTGGTAGGCTATTGCAAGACAGTTTCCGCTGTTTATGTTTCAGAAAATAAATTCTGTTATTGTCTCTAACATATATAGATGTGCGCAAAGTGTATATAATTAGCCATGTACATGATTGCCAGAATAGAAGTAGTAATAGAGTTCTTCTTATAAATTGTATGTTTGCTGTCCAAAGTTAAATGGAAGAAATAATACCGGTTCAATTCAAGTATGTGTTGGTAACAGGTGTGTGCTGTAAAGGGAAGTGAATTACTCAAGGAATAGATTTCTAGAACTTGACACCTTATGGCAAAGCCACGACCGGGGTCTGGGGGCGGAGCCCCCAGCGAGCTTTAGCGAGTATCTTTATAACAGCTGATAGGACATGCTGGATAAAAGTATCCAGACAGAAAAATGGCGTACTGCCTCATACGACATCCTTACCGAGAAACCTGTTTATATATATAATGCGTTACATCATATTGAAAATAGTGATTTTGTTAGTGATTTTCGCTTTCTCATAGACGACACAATGTTGAGAAACATTCTGAAATGCACTATTATTGAAACTTATAGACAGCGTCAAGATTTTCTTTGGCTAATGTCAATTCCCGAACCCATTTCATTTCTAGCAATATTGATATTTCGTATAGCTTCAGATATACCTGTAAAGAAACTATAGAACAAAAGCTTCCCAGTGTTTTACAGAAATATTATGGGAAGAACAAGTTGTCTTGAAATAATGAAGTATCTTCGATTTGATGAAATGTGCCCTAGCAATTCAAGCCTGAAAGCGGATAAATTTGCTTCGTGATCTGTGTGTAACTTATTCATTGAAAATTGTATCTGGCAGCATAAAACCCACGAAAGTGTTTGTGTGGATGAACAGTTATTTCCTACTAAGATGAGATGCAAATTCAAATAACATATGCCTGACAAATTTGGATTAAAATTTGGCTGCTTGCAGATATAAAGTCAAGATATGTACTAAATGGCATTCTCTACCTGGGAAAGGACCAAGAACGACGTCGGGACTTACAGTTATGGGAACATATTGTTCTGAAGACGATGGATCCTTTTCTCAACAGAGGACTGAACGTTGCTTGCGATAACTTTTCTTACAAGTTAAACATTATCAGGATCTTTGAAAAAGAAACAGAGAATTTTGATTTGTAGTAATGCGTCCAAAGAGAAGAGAACTTCCCAAAATGTGCTTGAATCAGAGAAGATAGATCAGGAAATCTACTCACACTACACAAGGTTGCCGTACACAGTACACAAGGTAAGCGCGAGAAAAGTGTTGCTGTCTTGAGTTCAGTGCATACAAGTTGAAATAAAAATAATTATTTTGGTGTATTATACACAAGGTCTACTATAAAGAAAAGTAGCCCAGCCAATGTTTGCAGGGTAGGGTGATCACTTGACTGCTAAAAAAAAAGGATTTCATCCTTAGAATATACTATTAGAATGTGTTATTCATTTATTTTAAATTTTCATGTCATGTCCTGTGAGAGAACTTGCGATAATAATATTTAATATACTGGCGGGGTTTAGTGGCTCTCCCTGTATTATATCACGAGAACAACTTACATGAAACATAAGATAGTCGACTAAACACATTAAATTAAAGTTAAAATAACAGAAATATAAATAACAAAGATATATAACGCTTGCAATTAAATAGCCGTCAAAATGACGGCTCGGTACGGTAACGGTATATATATATATATATATATATATATATATATATATATATATATATAGATATATATATACGCACCTTTTGACAATTTTCTCGTTGGTAGCGTATATACTTATAATATACGGGATACGTTGAAAAGTGCCTTTTTCGGTTCAGTAGTTTGTTTACAGGACCGGTTGGAGTGAAATGCGTTTTATAATAGACTCAACCTTATAGGCAAACAATATATGCTATGAAAATAAACTTTGAAAGAAAGAAAAAGTGAGAAAAAGATTGTTAGGAATTGAACCCTTGTTTCCTTGCAGTAGGCTCACGTCTATCCCCTACACTACCGACTTCCTTAGATTTTCGACTTCGTTCTTACTGCTCACAGAATACTGGTACGTTGCGGCCGGCATCTGTGGGGAATTACACCTCTAAAATCGGAATAGTAATCGGGTTATATATGCGTTTTTTAGTATCATTAAGGAAATGTTGTCTTGTTATTTAATTGTATTAAGAAATGAGAAAGACACCATTCTAATACACTGTTATACTACTATGCAAAAAGTGGTTTGTTTAGAATGCTATAAACAAATTTTTAAAAGCCTCTAATAATATTCATATTCTAAATTACTTACTTAATAATCGTCTTCATTGAAAATATGAGAGTAAAGATACACGAAGTCTCTATGTAATTGCCCAGTGTATATAAACAATTCAAGAAATCTTGCTGCCCAGTAAGTACATTTTTTACCAAAGGACACCATTATAATAAGATGTACTACGTTACACTGCAAAAACTAGTGTTGAATCAAATGTTATGAACTAATGTTTAAAAAGCCTTAACAAAATTCATTTTTATAAATTACCTACAAATTGTAGTCTATATTGAAAATACAAGACGAGAGATACAGGTTGACTGCAAGAAATTGTCCAGTAAATATGAAATATTTGAAAAAGTCTTGCTGCAGGTAATATGTACAACTACGCCCAAGGTTTCCATTATAGTCCACTGTACTACATTACAGTACAAAAGTAGTGTTCACTCAAATGCTATGAAAAAAATTTAAATAATTTCCGACAATATTCATATTTGTAAATTACCTAGTAGATTGTAGTCTTCATTGTAAATACAAGAATAAATATGCAGGGAGCCTGAAATATTTTCGCACTCTTATATCACAGATGTGAATTACTTTTAGTGCAGGTAATATGTACAATTAACAACAGGGACACTATTATAATACATTGTACGTACTAAATTACACTGCAAGACATAATATTTAAAAGGGTGGAAAAATTCACATTTTTAAACAGTGAGTGTTTTCGGAAAATGAAAGGTTTAATTGGTAGGCTATTGCAAGACAGTTTCCGCTGTTTATGTTTCAGAAAATAAATTCTGTTATTGTCTCTAACATATATAGATGTGCGCAAAGTGTATATAATTAGCCATGTACATGATTGCCAGAATAGAAGTAGTAATAGAGTTCTTCTTATAAATTGTATGTTTGCTGTCCAAAGTTAAATGGAAGAAATAATACCGGTTCAATTCAAGTATGTGTTGGTAACAGGTGTGTGCTGTAAAGGGAAGTGAATTACTCAAGGAATAGATTTCTAGAACTTGACACCTTATGGCAAAGCCACGACCGGGGTCTGGGGGCGGAGCCCCCAGCGAGCTTTAGCGAGTATCTTTATAACAGCTGATAGGACATGCTGGATAAAAGTATCCAGACAGAAAAATGGCGTACTGCCTCATACGACATCCTTACCGAGAAACCTGTTTATATATATAATGCGTTACATCATATTGAAAATAGTGATTTTGTTAGTGATTTTCGCTTTCTCATAGACGACACAATGTTGAGAAACATTCTGAAATGCACTATTATTGAAACTTATAGACAGCGTCAAGATTTTCTTTGGCTAATGTCAATTCCCGAACCCATTTCATTTCTAGCAATATTGATATTTCGTATAGCTTCAGATATACCTGTAAAGAAACTATAGAACAAAAGCTTCCCAGTGTTTTACAGAAATATTATGGGAAGAACAAGTTGTCTTGAAATAATGAAGTATCTTCGATTTGATGAAATGTGCCCTAGCAATTCAAGCCTGAAAGCGGATAAATTTGCTTCGTGATCTGTGTGTAACTTATTCATTGAAAATTGTATCTGGCAGCATAAAACCCACGAAAGTGTTTGTGTGGATGAACAGTTATTTCCTACTAAGATGAGATGCAAATTCAAATAACATATGCCTGACAAATTTGGATTAAAATTTGGCTGCTTGCAGATATAAAGTCAAGATATGTACTAAATGGCATTCTCTACCTGGGAAAGGACCAAGAACGACGTCGGGACTTACAGTTATGGGAACATATTGTTCTGAAGACGATGGATCCTTTTCTCAACAGAGGACTGAACGTTGCTTGCGATAACTTTTCTTACAAGTTAAACATTATCAGGATCTTTGAAAAAGAAACAGAGAATTTTGATTTGTAGTAATGCGTCCAAAGAGAAGAGAACTTCCCAAAATGTGCTTGAATCAGAGAAGATAGATCAGGAAATCTACTCACACTACACAAGGTTGCCGTACACAGTACACAAGGTAAGCGCGAGAAAAGTGTTGCTGTCTTGAGTTCAGTGCATACAAGTTGAAATAAAAATAATTATTTTGGTGTATTATACACAAGGTCTACTATAAAGAAAAGTAGCCCAGCCAATGTTTGCAGGGTAGGGTGATCACTTGACTGCTAAAAAAAAAGGATTTCATCCTTAGAATATACTATTAGAATGTGTTATTCATTTATTTTAAATTTTCATGTCATGTCCTGTGAGAGAACTTGCGATAATAATATTTAATATACTGGCGGGGTTTAGTGGCTCTCCCTGTATTATATCACGAGAACAACTTACATGAAACATAAGATAGTCGACTAAACACATTAAATTAAAGTTAAAATAACAGAAATATAAATAACAAAGATATATAACGCTTGCAATTAAATAGCCGTCAAAATGACGGCTCGGTACGGTAACGGTATATATATATATATATATATATATATATATATATATATATATATATATATATATATATATACGCACCTTTTGACAATTTTCTCGTTGGTAGCGTATATACTTATAATATACGGGATACGTTGAAAAGTGCCTTTTTCGGTTCAGTAGTTTGTTTACAGGACCGGTTGGAGTGAAATGCGTTTTATAATAGACTCAACCTTATAGGCAAACAATATATGCTATGAAAATAAACTTTGAAAGAAAGAAAAAGTGAGAAAAAGATTGTTAGGAATTGAACCCTTGTTTCCTTGCAGTAGGCTCACGTCTATCCCCTACACTACCGACTTCCTTAGATTTTCGACTTCGTTCTTACTGCTCACAGAATACTGGTACGTTGCGGCCGGCATCTGTGGGGAATTACACCTCTAAAATCGGAATAGTAATCGGGTTATATATGCGTTTTTTAGTATCATTAAGGAAATGTTGTCTTGTTATTTAATTGTATTAAGAAATGAGAAAGACACCATTCTAATACACTGTTATACTACTATGCAAAAAGTGGTTTGTTTAGAATGCTATAAACAAATTTTTAAAAGCCTCTAATAATATTCATATTCTAAATTACTTACTTAATAATCGTCTTCATTGAAAATATGAGAGTAAAGATACACGAAGTCTCTATGTAATTGCCCAGTGTATATAAACAATTCAAGAAATCTTGCTGCCCAGTAAGTACATTTTTTACCAAAGGACACCATTATAATAAGATGTACTACGTTACACTGCAAAAACTAGTGTTGAATCAAATGTTATGAACTAATGTTTAAAAAGCCTTAACAAAATTCATTTTTATAAATTACCTACAAATTGTAGTCTATATTGAAAATACAAGACGAGAGATACAGGTTGACTGCAAGAAATTGTCCAGTAAATATGAAATATTTGAAAAAGTCTTGCTGCAGGTAATATGTACAACTACGCCCAAGGTTTCCATTATAGTCCACTGTACTACATGACAGTACAAAAGTAGTGTTCACTCAAATGCTATGAAAAAAATTTAAATAATTTCCGACAATATTCATATTTGTAAATTACCTAGTAGATTGTAGTCTTCATTGTAAATACAAGAATAAATATGCAGGGAGCCTGAAATATTTTCGCACTCTTATATCACAGATGTGAATTACTTTTAGTGCAGGTAATATGTACAATTAACAACAGGGACACTATTATAATACATTGTACGTACTAAATTACACTGCAAGACATAATATTTAAAAGGGTGGAAAAATTCACATTTTTAAACAGTGAGTGTTTTCGGAAAATGAAAGGTTTAATTGGTAGGCTATTGCAAGACAGTTTCCGCTGTTTATGTTTCAGAAAATAAATTCTGTTATTGTCTCTAACATATATAGATGTGCGCAAAGTGTATATAATTAGCCATGTACATGATTGCCAGAATAGAAGTAGTAATAGAGTTCTTCTTATAAATTGTATGTTTGCTGTCCAAAGTTAAATGGAAGAAATAATACCGGTTCAATTCAAGTATGTGTTGGTAACAGGTGTGTGCTGTAAAGGGAAGTGAATTACTCAAGGAATAGATTTCTAGAACTTGACACCTTATGGCAAAGCCACGACCGGGGTCTGGGGGCGGAGCCCCCAGCGAGCTTTAGCGAGTATCTTTATAACAGCTGATAGGACATGCTGGATAAAAGTATCCAGACAGAAAAATGGCGTACTGCCTCATACGACATCCTTACCGAGAAACCTGTTTATATATATAATGCGTTACATCATATTGAAAATAGTGATTTTGTTAGTGATTTTCGCTTTCTCATAGACGACACAATGTTGAGAAACATTCTGAAATGCACTATTATTGAAACTTATAGACAGCGTCAAGATTTTCTTTGGCTAATGTCAATTCCCGAACCCATTTCATTTCTAGCAATATTGATATTTCGTATAGCTTCAGATATACCTGTAAAGAAACTATAGAACAAAAGCTTCCCAGTGTTTTACAGAAATATTATGGGAAGAACAAGTTGTCTTGAAATAATGAAGTATCTTCGATTTGATGAAATGTGCCCTAGCAATTCAAGCCTGAAAGCGGATAAATTTGCTTCGTGATCTGTGTGTAACTTATTCATTGAAAATTGTATCTGGCAGCATAAAACCCACGAAAGTGTTTGTGTGGATGAACAGTTATTTCCTACTAAGATGAGATGCAAATTCAAATAACATATGCCTGACAAATTTGGATTAAAATTTGGCTGCTTGCAGATATAAAGTCAAGATATGTACTAAATGGCATTCTCTACCTGGGAAAGGACCAAGAACGACGTCGGGACTTACAGTTATGGGAACATATTGTTCTGAAGACGATGGATCCTTTTCTCAACAGAGGACTGAACGTTGCTTGCGATAACTTTTCTTACAAGTTAAACATTATCAGGATCTTTGAAAAAGAAACAGAGAATTTTGATTTGTAGTAATGCGTCCAAAGAGAAGAGAACTTCCCAAAATGTGCTTGAATCAGAGAAGATAGATCAGGAAATCTACTCACACTACACAAGGTTGCCGTACACAGTACACAAGGTAAGCGCGAGAAAAGTGTTGCTGTCTTGAGTTCAGTGCATACAAGTTGAAATAAAAATAATTATTTTGGTGTATTATACACAAGGTCTACTATAAAGAAAAGTAGCCCAGCCAATGTTTGCAGGGTAGGGTGATCACTTGACTGCTAAAAAAAAAGGATTTCATCCTTAGAATATACTATTAGAATGTGTTATTCATTTATTTTAAATTTTCATGTCATGTCCTGTGAGAGAACTTGCGATAATAATATTTAATATACTGGCGGGGTTTAGTGGCTCTCCCTGTATTATATCACGAGAACAACTTACATGAAACATAAGATAGTCGACTAAACACATTAAATTAAAGTTAAAATAACAGAAATATAAATAACAAAGATATATAACGCTTGCAATTAAATAGCCGTCAAAATGACGGCTCGGTACTTCTAGGGAGGTAAAAATTTTGGTCCTTCTAGTGTTAAATGAGTATGGTTTTGAATACCAAAATTTAACTGTGTATGAACTTTTTCAGAGTGCAAAAGGCGGAATATTGAAACAAATTTGGGAACAATCTGCAGTGACGCTTAATGAAACAGCAATAAACTCAAGAGATGAACTCCTGACCCTCTTATGCACAAATGGTAAATTTACTTTAATGATGACGCCAGAATTAGTCAGCACTAGTTTGTCACATATGCCGTGTAAGATTCAATCAGTTGGAAAGTATTTTCCTGTTCAAATATCAATGAGAACAGACAAATATTGGAGACATTTTGGCATCACTGAGCACTAGTAAGTGAAGTTTCATATTTCTTACTTTAACAGGAAACAAACATAATTTTGGTTTCCTAAATACTTTTAGCAGGTATTTAGGAGATAATAAGACAAACTATTTTACTGTATATATGCGTGCAACACTGTTAATAAGAACAGATTTAAAATAGGCTACCATAAAATTGAAATGAGACGTCGTGATTGGGAAGACACTTTAGGTTGCAGGGGCGGACTGGCTACTAGAGCCTGTCTATTCCATCTGTGCCCACGGAAACTATGCGAACTATACTTCGGCCCAACCCTGCCGCCCTCTGACGGAGGAAACCCTCCCTTTGCTTAGAGAAAAGAAGTGAATGACCTCAGCTGCGTTGGCAATTTCTCATTCAGTCGCTTGATCTTGACGAGTGAAGATCATAGGCTACTTAGAGTGGCTAATAAGACATACCACAGCGAAACCCATGAAATAATTCATTGTGACAAACATAATTTTGGTTTCCTAAATACTTTTAGCAGGTATTTAGGAGATAATAAGACAAACTATTTTACTGTATATATGCGTGCAACACTGTTAGTAAGAACAGATTTAAAATAGGCTACCATAAAATTGAAATGAGACGTCGTGATTGGGAAGACACTTTAGGTTGCAGGGGCGGACTGGCTACTAGAGCCTGTCTTTTCCATCTGTGCCCACGGAAACTATGCGAACTATACTTCGGCCCAACCCTGCCGCCCTCTGACGGAGGAAACCCTCCCTTTGCTTAGGGAAAAGAAGTGAATGACCTCAGCTGCGTTGGCAATTTCTCATTCAGTCGCTTGATCTTGACGAGTGAAGATCATAGGCTACTTAGAGTGGCTAATAAGACAGACCACAGCGAAACCCATGAAATAATTCATTGTGACAACGCTTCCGCGTCTAACAATTGAAAGACGTCGGTCGCAGCAACTTATCCCTTCTCTTTCGACTGAGGTACGGGAAAACAAATATCGACAGTAGCGCCAGCAACGGCGCAGTTGAGATAGAAAGGCTCTAGTTGGCCCCGGCGGCTAACATATTGAGTTGGCCCCGAATTCTCAATTCCTCCCACAACTACCACTACCCCAATTACTTATTGTTTTCCCACGATGAAAGCACACTATTATCTTAGATAAAGCAAACATTTCTTTAGTAGCCACACCGTACATTTTACCATAGAGATCATAATATAGAATGTTTCTGCATACAGAATAATATATATTATAGAATATGTATATGTTATGTAACAATATTTATGAGAACAACACAGGCCGTAATCACTAGCATAATTTGTTTTTTCATCTCGCTTTAGAATGGCTGAGATTTATAATTTGTTGTTAAAGGACTACGGACAAGCTAATTTAAAATCAGCACTGGCAGTTTCAGTAGGCCCTACTCGTGAATAAGGGATACGATAAGCTGTAAAACAGCACCCCTGCATGTAGCCGGAAATATTTTTCTGGGAACAAGCACGACGAGATCTTCTCGTAAGGACATGAATATCAGTAGGTACCTGTGGCCAATGAACTGTGTCAAGTACTTAATTCGGTGTATTTATGCAAATTGTGTGCACATATAGGCTGGTCGTAATGAAATTACCTACTGTGGTTGCGACGTGATAAAAGATCAGGAAAGGCATTATCAACAGTAAATCTTAATATTGATATCAAAAAGAGAAGTAATGAATTTTCATTTCAATTTACGTTATTTTGTTCCATTTATGTGTGTATCCAGTTCTTACTGTAATAACAATTGTGGTATATGAATACACAACAACCATGAAGCCGGATTCAACAGCACTCGCTACAATAACGCTAACTTTCGTACCCACGACAAGATACGGACATACACTACCTCACAGTGTGAGTTTGAATAACTGACCATGGCTCGACTTCCTAGTTGATAAAATTGGCAATTACTAAGAGCTGAAAGCAGACACTGATGATGACTGACTCAACAATCCCAAAACGACAGGATCTTGTTACCAGTATCTGAAGGGTGATCGTGGCCACGGCCCCTGGCGCCGGAGTAAAGGACCACAAAATTCAAGAGAGAAAAAAGGAAAAAGAGGAAAAATTACTTGGAATATAGGTATGGGGGCTCCGTACTCTTGCCCCGGGCGCTGATTTTCCACAGCAGGTCACTGCTTGTTACAAAGGCGACTGCGCGACGCCGTGATATCATAAATCATATAAATGATCTCAGATCTCTCAATGTTGGGTTTCAAATTGTTATCTTTCCCAGGCCAAGAAATTAAACTTTCAGGAATTCTATTGTCCGGTCACTATATTTTCGGCTTCCTTTCATATTCCGCGATAGGAAGCATGTAGAATTTCACTATTGTTTTTGCTTGCACTGACATGATTCTGAATCTGGCATGGCCCATTCTTCCTTTAAGGACGTGAGTCAACAAAATTTTAATGAAATGCTCAAAGAGCTTGATGTATGCATTTTCCATTCGTAACTGTTCATAAGAATATTAGTTGTAACACATATTTTCCTCATTTTTTCCTTCCCTGTATTAAAATTTACATTTGGCCCTCTTTTGATTTGGCCTCTGTCTGGGCGGCAATTTTCGCTTAGCCACCTGTGCCAGCCCGGGCCTGCTAGTTTCGCGCCATCTTGAAACTCTGAATATTTAACCATCAAATATGTCAGTTCGATAAACAAATTAAGCCAATTGTTAAATCTAAAATTCTATATGTATTCCTTTAATGGTTATTCAATATTGAACTTCCGAAGAGAAACGGATTAAACTTATTAACCTCGCCCATTGCGATATCTCCCAGTCACGACTTCCCTCCAGTTTTAATTTAAAATAGAGAAAGACTGAGAAAAGGGATATAGGGAAGTCAAGGGGAAAGAAAACAGAAGAAGATTAAAGAGGGAGAAAAAGAAAATAAGACAACAGAAAAAAATCGGAATAATTATCGAAATACAGTAAATCGAAATACGGGATTCCATACCAATTTTGAGTACAACTACTTGGGCCATTAATGTTGAAAAGTCGGTACTCGTACCTACCAAGCAATTGACTTTCTTAGGTATCGAAGTAGATTTTCAGTATAACCAACTCCGATTGACGATAGATATTTAAAAATTGTGTCTAGTTGCCCTTGGTCTCTGTTGTTAAAGTCTAAACGAGCCCGTCAAATTCTGGCTGGTTACATTGTATAGGCATCGCCAGTTACGTCTTTGTCATACCCTATAGCTTATGCTATTCTTAATTGTAAATTGTTTACGTATTTGTTTGCTGTTTGCCATAATGTATATTCCAAACCTGCGCCTGTCTGGCAATCTGTACCTAAGTTTGTAAAATGTTACTCCGACGCCTATATTGTATACAACCTTCAATCATATTTGGTTACACACGTAGAATCAGAAAATAATAAAGCGGATGAGGTCTCACGAGCGATGCGCTCGATCCTCCGACTGAGCTCGACCAATCAGGAGCCTCCAACTGGTAACCAGAGGTATAAAACCTGGGAACCAGGTGGAGAGAGCCCAGTTCACGTTGAGAGAGGGTAGTCGGTGGAGCTGGTGCAGCACGCGTAGGAATCTCGATTGATTCGGCATCCCGCTTTATTGTAACGTTGAGCCCCATTTGTTTCGCGACTTTTCACGTTGTTCTTTCTCCGTAGCAACTCACCATTACGTCCTTTCAGTGTATTTGTCGTGGCCGCCACATTCGTGGTGACTGTCCAGTGCATTACACCGCGCCATATAACGCGTCACGTCTGCCGCCTCCAAGTGAGCAGCCTTTGTCGCAGTCGCTGTCGCAAAAGGTATTCGCATCTCCTGCTTCCTCCTTCGGGCAGCTTTGCGTTCACGCTACTCATGGTTTTACAGACTCTTTACGAGTGTCGGAGCCCACAAGTGACACCGCGCATTGTTTTGCCAGTGCCATTGCTTCGGTGGACAGTGAAAGTGTTTGTGCTTCACCTGTGTTGACCATTACAAGTGTTAGCGACGCTTTCAAGCGAAAGACTCTGTTTTAGTACCACTCCTAAGAGAACTTATCTACCTTCATTACATCATTTCTTCAAGAACATGCCTGATGACAAGCATAATCCACCTGAGGGCGAACGTCGAGCTGATGATCACCGTCAGGATGACGACCAACAGGATCCTCCAGATCCCAATGCAGCCATGGTGGCTACACTCTAAGCCATTGTCACTCAGCTCAAAACTATGGCTCAAGCACAGCAGCAACTTCTTACACAACACCAACAACAATTTCAAGGAGCTTCCTTTGACGTGGATGCTGCAGTCCAATATCTCCGCACCCGCATGAATGACCCTACACTTGGCAAGCGCGATGCAGCAGAAGTGCGACACATTTCTATCGATTATCCTTTTATGGCACAGTTCACTCCAATGGATAAACATTTTTTATTGAACGCATTCCCTTGTTGTGTATCGCACTGCAGTTCGACTGGCGTAAGGCAGCCGCCAACGCCAACAGCACTTCCATCTCAGGACTTACAGGTGCTCTTGTTCGATATAAACGTTCCATGCATTTTATACCAAAAAAGGAGCGTGTATGTAATGACAAACTAACATGATAAAAACCTTGAGATAAATTAATTTTAGCATATAGTCCGTAGGAGAGCCAATAGTGGCTAGATCTGTCATATGCGGTAATGTGACATGTGATACGGACTTACAAAACTTGGTCCACTACAATCATAAATCACGCGGACACCTGATCATTTCGGAATTCAGAACACTGTCAAGTCCATAATTATCGAAATACGAGATTCAAACGAGTACTAAAAGTACTTCATATCCCAATTCTGTTACTCGAGAATCAAATGTGAACTTTTCATGATAAGACACATGTTCCCTCATACAACTCTGACCTGGATACAGGTAACTGCACAAGTTGGAGTTACTCTGACCCAGTTCAGATGGTGAGAAGTGCTAAATTAATTGTTTCATTCATTGCATCTGATCATGACACAGTTTTTATCCATTTACTGACTGTTATGCAGTAAACCAAACACATGTTTGAGTTAGCCAGAAAAAAATCTAGTCACCTTCATGACCTAGGTCATGACTCATATGTAAACACATTTTCCAATTAAATATACACATAACAAAGATTATTAATTTCCATTAAACTTCAGAATTCACTACTTAAAACTAGAATTACCATTTACTCACCCACACATTCATACCGTATTTGGCAATGTATTGATACAGGTAAATGAGTTAAATTTTACTTCGAAAGGAAACTATCACCTAACTACAGTATCGTAACATTTATTACATTTACTAATAATAAGAACAGAAGAAAATATATCTATATCTATATCTATATCTATCTATCTATCTATATCTATATCTCTATATCTATATCTATCTATCTATCTATCTATCTCTATCTATCTATCTATCTATCTATCTATCTATCTATCTATATATATATATATATATATATATATATATATATATATATATATATATAGTATACATAGAACATAAAAAATCCATACATATTTAATGGTGGGATTCAACAAGGTTTCAACCGAATTGAATATCCATAACTACAGATCGAATCTCGTTTGTTTTTTAAAGGATAAATAAAAGAAAAGAAGGATTTCACTACGTGAGTCTATTTTCTCGACTTTTTAAATATTATACTTCGTTTTGCACGTCCATATTTCACTCATTGAGCGTCCATGCACGCAGTATCTCCTTTTCAGTGTGCATATACGATGATACTTATTCATTTCAAGGTAGCACACACTAGGTTTGCGTAGTCATTAAATTATATTACGAGGGGGAGTCAAATGAAAACCATAATTATTTTTTAAATATTATTTATTGGTCACACAGGGTACAGAAGTAAATCACTTTTCAACATAGTCCCCTCCTCGTTCAATGCAAGTCCGCCAGCGCTTCGGAAGAGCCTGAATACCTGCAGAAAAAAAGTCTTTTGGGCGACGGCGCAACCACTCGTGCACCGCGTTGCGTACCTCTTCATCCATGACTCATGTGTGCACATGCTGCAATTTCGTCTATTGTCACACGGCGGTTTTCCAAAACGATGGCTTCAACGGCTGCAATGGTCTCTGGAGTCACTACGCGCCGAGCCTAGCCGGGACGTGGAGCATCGGCCACAGACGTAACATCATTTGCAAATTTCCGGCACCATTCATAGATTTGTGGCTGTGACAAACACGCATCTCCATACTGAACCTTCATTCGCCTAATAATGTCAATCGGTTTCACACCTTCACTTCGCAAAAACCGAATCACAGAACGCTGCTCCTTACTGGTGCATGTGGCTAGTGGGGCTGCCATTTTGGAACTGTTGTTGCGCCGGTGTTTGTGCATCTGCCGGCTGCTGCCACCTAGGAGACATCCGGCATACTATCGTAAACAGGCATGCCAACTTACAGCTCACTGGCGCCATATGCGGATTTTTATTTCTACTTTTATGGTTTTCAGTGTACTTACCCTCGTATATTCGTTTTTAAAAACCACTTAAAATTCCACTATTCAGTTCTGAGTGAACTGAATCTTTATTCTTATCACTTAAATATGTGCATAGTCCAGATTGAGATTTATTGAATATTGATTAGTGTTACACTGATACAACTTAGAAGCACGATGAATTAGTAGAATTATTTATTACGATATATGTCGTGGATGGACTTGTCATAGAAACTTGGAAGTATATTACGAACATTGCTTATCACTGTTGCGACGCAATCACAGTCATTTAGATGGATAACACTGTTCGAAGTTGGAGATTCATAAGCAGTGTAGGGGCACAACTGTATAGGAGAATACTGGGTGTTCACAATATTTGTGGATACATTTGGTATTAAAGTCACGATAACCTGCATCTTTACTATATGCACCATGCAATTAGTAAGGTGATACATAGATGTTAGCTACATACGGTGTATATAAGTTGAATTACATAACAAGGAAAAAAGGATGATATTTAAGTGCAAGGCGGTATACTCTACATCTAAATTTTATCTTTTGTCGAATTCATGAAAACTATAGCAACAAACATATTGGTTCTATCGCAACCGATCGGGGAAAGCAATGAAACCCTTCATTGCATCAAGGGACGTAACGGAATATCATACTATACTCTTCAATGTAAAACGTGCATTTCTTACACATTTATAATTCAACACATATATATTTACTTATCTGTTACAATTTGCAATTAACTACTCCGTTTACTATAATCTCAAGGTTGCGCAAATATATATATATGTACCACATACGACAAAGAAACTCAACAAATGAAATGACTAACCGCACGAAACCACGAAAACATGTTTATATTTTACTTAATCATTAGTAATGCAAAAATAGTAGGTAACAGGCAGACATGTCCACGAAATACTATACACTGTGCAAGGTAATAGTAAGTAAGTAGTGCAAATTGATTTAAAATATTAAAAATTTGGCAGTTTACAGTACAGAGCAAACAATTTAAAAGAATTTAGCAATAAGTTTGTGGACCCACGCACACATAACCAGTAGCTATTCATCTCTAATGTGGTACTGAAACAAAATTGAGCGCAATAACCGCGACGATGGTGGTGGCCGAAATATGTCATATTGATATGTCAAGGTTGAAAAATTGTGCAAAATATTTTAATGTTATTTCGCTGCTGAGAAATTGAAAGCATTATTATTTTATAAACCGGACAATCGTTCACGACTACAGTGGATCAAACCAGCGATGGTAAACTGTCCCTTTATATACGACGAAGATATATATAACGAAGATATAGATATATATAACCCTACGAATTATAACTTACAACATCTCGTTCAAGTCCAAAGAAATATCTAGGGGGCGCGGTCACTCAGTGGTACAGCTTTCACTTCCAGTGCTTCGGGTCCCTGGTTCGATCCCAGCCCGCGCCGTGTGGACTTTGTGGTGGACAAACACCGTGCTTGTGGGTTTTCTCGGGTTTCTCTCTTTTCCTCCCACTTTCTTCGTTCCACCATTTCATTCATTTCTCATAATAACCGTCTCCTTTAGCCTAACCGACATAATCGTGGGACGTAAAACTCAGGTATTTCATTTTCACTTCATTTCCAAACAAATATCTAGATAATATCTCTAAGTTTGTATCAGTTGCGCTAAATGGATATGCAAATCGTCAAATTAAAAATGGAGGAGGGGAAGGTTAAAAAATCTTAGGAAAGATGATATGAGGATAGATAGACAGAAAGAATATAAAGGAAGGTAGAACAAAAGAAGTAGTCGGAATAAAAATGTACAACCCTTGTGTTGATTTCAAGGAAAAAATATTTGAATGGCGGAAAAATGTGTGGCATCCCTCCACTTTTTAAAAATTACAATGGGCAAACATAGGCACGGGGGACGGTGTGACTCATGCTTTCCCCTACCTTTTCAGATCCACTTTTTCCCCTGGTGTATAAAAAGAAAGAAAGAAAAATATATTTCACACACATAACAAAATAAAATATTCTACTTAACTTCGCCTTGGCCTTGTGTGTTTCAGAATTATTCAGAATGTTTTTCCTAACTCCAATAGGAAAATGATAGAATAAAAAGAATTGTTAATTCTTATCGAAAAAGAAAAATATAATTACACTTATTAAACAAAAAGAACAAGATAAAATATGTCAGCCTGTCTTTGCAATTCCAAATGCCTAGAAGTTTTTTCCCTTCTGCTCGTGAACATTTCAAACTAATATTAGTCTTGAACAAAACAGTCTTCAATAAACATAAAAATCTTATAATTTTAAACCTAATAGTGTGTCCACGAACCATTATTACATATCACCGCCTTCATTCGAGGAGGCATGGAATCAATTAGTGACGAAGGAAGACAGGAATGGGAAAGGAACGTGAACTGGGACCTGTATGTTAGGTGCCATCCCGGCATTTGCCTGGTATGAATGAAGAAAACCGAAGAAAACCCGACTCAGAGTGGCTGGACTGAAAAAGATGTTACACCTTTTCGACCAAGTGTCCCCGTACACATAGTGAATGAAACCTCTTATTTCTCAACACTTTCAATCAACAGTTTTCTTGGAGCGTTTTACATGAGATCTGATTCTTGATTATTTAATGGAAGATGTAGATGTCTGGATCATTGTCCATCTGGAAATAAATTCTTGGTTTGATGTGAGCAGCGTAGTATTCAACTACAAAGTCTTTCTTATTCCTGTTACCTAAGGGTTTTTTACTACTTCCTTCAAGATTAAGGACGATTCTTCCTTAATCCCTTAGTCTCACTTATAAAGAATTTGTGATCCAAACTTCCTCCTTAACAAAGAGAAATAATGAAACCTGTTGAGTTAAACGCTTGAAACAATATTGGTGAAAATTTCACGAAGAGCAATTACGCAATAGATGATTAGGATATTTAAAACACAACTTATACGATTGTAGAGATGGTACGACTATAAGATCTTTTGATTGCAATGTATGACGAGTAAACGACACGCTATAATACAGAAAACTGATACACATGCTATTTACTCATATGTATGTTATTGTGAGCAGAAAGTAGTGTTGCTGAGGAAACGACACGAGACGACATCGTCCAATAGAAATAATGAAACCCTTTTGAAAACGGAATTGAATTTCCATGATACTTCACGAAACGAGAGACCCCCTTCGTGAACAACACTAGCAAAAATCACGAAGTTTACGTCCTTGTTGATAATGGTATGTATACGTTTCGAATATAAATAACCCTCACAACTATACCGTTGTAATCGCAGTTCTTATTCTTGATATCTGAGCATTTAAGAAAAGAAATAAACGTTTATACCTTGTTCTGAGAGATCATATGTTTAACCGTGTAGGTGTAAGAGGTTGTAAAAACAAAGATAGTTAAACAAAAATGTACTGTTTCTATGTGTAACTGGGTAACATTTACTGTTGTCTGGGTTTAACAAACGGTTCTGCGAACTGAAAATATTTTAACAACCGGTTCTAGCGAACCGGCTGAATAGCACCACTGGACCGTGGGAAATTCCTTCTTAATAGTTAGAGTGTTCATTTTCGGCACGGGAGACCCGGGATCGATTCCTGGTGGGAGCTTATGTAGTTCAGATACCACGTTAAGATATAGGTCCACGTCTTAATTTGCCTCGTTCTGAATAGAATAGTAAACTCCAATTCAATCTAGCACCCAACTAATCGATGTCGGAATCGGGAGCGCCTTTCCGTCACAATTAGAGTATGGTGGCTCAATGATAGAGTGTTCACTTTTGGTTTGAAGGTTACAGGCTCGATTCCAGTCTATACTATGTAAGTTTATGCTGAACAACATTGTGTCAATTTGTTTCTAAGAGTTCTTTATTGCCTTCCACTTTATTCCTCAGTGCCTTTCATTAATCATTTAGTTCACTCATCATTTGTTTCCTTTAGCCTCCAGAACATAGTCGTGTGATGTTAAAATTTCCATTTCATTTCAAAGTATTAGACCAATAATGCAGTCTTGAATTTCCGAAGTCACTTTTCATTGTTCACACCTCAATTACCTGTAAGTAGATCATGAATATTTAGATATCTAAATTAATTATAATAGGTAATCTGGCACTTGTAAACTACTATGCATTAAATATTTCTTTTCCTCGAAAACAAATTCAAGTACTGTTTTCTTTCTCTGTCAAAAAGCACTGAGCTTAGTATCGAAAAGAACATTGCTTTTCAGCAGATACTGGATTTGTTTGGGAAAGCTCCTACAGACCTCACGTGAAAGCGGCAAGTCTCTCGGAGAAGTTAACTCACGTGAACAGGGTTGGGAATATTGCCAGCCTGACTTATTTCTTTCGTGACTGTACGTTGTAATCCCTCCCCCCTTTTGCACACTGTGTGAAATTTAACTTGTATACTGTAGTGAGTTACAGAAAAGAGAATGCGATTTTTTAATAAATGATATTATCAAATAAGATTGTTCATTATCGCAATATATTCAAGATGACAAACATTCATTTAACAGTCGTCGTACTTAGTTGTCTGCACTGAAATTCCCATAACGCTTTCTTCTTCTTTACTAATATCAGATTCGAGCTCCGTGGCTAAGTAGTTAGCGTACGCGCTTTTGGCGTGAGAGGCCCCGGCGAGAGCTCAAGTCGATCGGATTTCATGATTAATCAGTAAGTCCCGTCTCATATAGCCTCGCTGCTGAAAGGACGTTAAACTCAAAATCACATCAACTAATATGAGCTCCTTGGCAATGGTTCTGGGTTATTTCATAACTTCTTCGAGAAGATCTTTGTAGGAATGAAGAATCGTCAAATAGTTAATCTATGTTGGGACATGGTACTCCGAAGATAAGATTTTATTCTTCAGAGTCGACAATAATCTTTCTGGTGTCACTGAAGTGATAGGAACAGTAAGGTAAAGCATTGTTAGCTTATGAACATCCGAAACCAAATAATGAGTTATCTTTTTTGGTTCAGATTTCCATGGGACAACCAGATCTTGAACACCTTCAATGACGTTTAAAGAATTATTTTTGCTTCGGTGAAGCGAGGAAAGTGTTAATAACAGTGTATCAGAAGAACTTGAAGAACATGAAACATTGGAACGACACATTGTTTAGGGACAATACGCAAAAAATAAACGAATACGTTTTTTTACTTTCTGCGGAAAAACGGTTTTAGGGGCAAAAGCCCCACCTAAAATTTTGAAATTTGAGGTCCAAAAGGCCAGAGGAAGTGAACCGAAGTGTATGAAATTGTGTACAGATATTGTAGACATAATATGACGTAATACGTTTTTCTTATTTTCCTGATAAAAAAAGAAAACCCTTTACGTGGGACACAGACCCCTCCAAAACTTTGATCGTGAAATATAAAAGGTGCAAATAACAGTATGTCAGAAGTGCTTGAAGGACATGATGAATTGGAATGACACATTGTGTAGGGACAACACGCAAAAAAAATAAACGAATACGTTTTTATATTTTCTGCGTAAAAACGGTTTTAGGGGGCAAAAGCCTCCACCCCAAATTTTGAAACTTGAGGTCCAAAAGCAAGAAGTGCACCAAATTGAATGACATCGTGTGCAGAGATTGTAGACGTAATATGAAATAATTGGGTTTCGTATTTTCCTGAAAAAAAAACGGTTGAGAGAGGCACGGACCTTTTAAACCGTTGATTACGAAATATCAAAACTGCAAATAAGCATACGTCAGAAGATTCAAAAAATATGGAGAATTGCAACAAAACTTCGTAAAGGGACAATTTGCAAAACAATAAATGAAACGTGGTTTAATTTTGGCGGAAAAGCAGTGTTGGGGCCTAGGCTCCATCCGAAAAAAGAGTAAATATTACCTAATAGAGCAGGACCGAAGCAAATCAAATTGTGTGTAGATATATAGAACCTATGTAAAATAAGGTCTTTCGTGTTTCTGAAGTGTCCCAATCCTTTTTGCTTCAAATTCGGCACATCAACAGTAAACAGAAAATAAATCGACACGTGTTTTTGTTTATGCGCAAAAACATTGTGAGGGTTAAAGGTGCCTCCTGAAATACTATAAAATACGGTATACTTTTTGTGCTTGTAGTTGATCTGTCAAATTTAAAGAAATTGGATGGAGACACGACACTTGTGAGACACGAAAGGACATATTTTACATAACCAATATCTGCATACAATTTCATTCGCTTCGCAGTTGTTCTTGTCTTTCGGGTGTCAACTTTCGAAGTTTTGGGTGGGGCTTTTATATTAAACATTTACTTTATGTAACTTTTTCTTTTTATAAGATTCTCTTTTGGGGGAAAGGAGAGAAATGCTCTTTTCTTATATCTGTATCTTGCCATTCATCTTGTTTGAACTGTTTAAATAAGATCATTTTGTAACTTTTGATGTCATTCAACTTCGCCACGATAATAAAATTATCATTCTTAACAATTTGTTTTATTTCCTTATTTGCAGTTTGCCACACTGATATATTTGTTACAAAATTGAGATTTGTTCCAACGCCTTTCGAATTCGCAACCAACCTAACCGCCGAGCATTTTGGGTTGCCTGCCATTGCAGGAAAACGAGAATTGCAGGTTGTAATGCACTTTTGGAATCGTGTATACAATTACATGAGATCTGTATATTTAACTGACTTGTAAAAAAGGAGGTTCTCAGGAACTATTGGTCGTATATCAATGCGTATTTCACTACACGGATAACCTATTCCCAAGGAAGGGTTATACATATAAAAATTGAAAAACGTTATAAATAAATTAAATAATATTTTTCTAAAATCAAGTATTTCCTCTAACACCCGAGAGAAACATCCTACAATATAGTACAACCAGAAATTCAACAAAGTAATGCTGGTTACGTATATTCAAGTGGAAAACACACTTCTGCAAGCTTTATCCCAGTGATTTAGGTCTAACACTTGTGATGGATGTTTAGGTCATTGGCGATATCATGGCTGTTTTCATATCTGTGTTGCTTAAACTTTGCCAAAATATCGTGCACTTTTTCTGTGATAGCTCGTGCACTGTGGGAAGCATCATGGAAATCCCTTTTGTTTGCTGGCACTTTTGTGTCTGTGTTTCCTGTTTGAAGTGCGTGAATATCCGTAGCTTTCTAAAAGCAAAGCTATAGGGAGCCAGGGGTAGAGGTTTACATCTGGTTTCAAGATTCAGACGTTTCATCCTAGGTCATGTGAGTTCGTGACAAACGACATTGACAAAGAGAAAGAGCGAGGAAGGGAGAGAGGAATTCAAATATGGAGACAGCGAGGGATATATTCATGTACGAAAGCTTAGAATTAGAAAAACAAATAACCAGACAACATCCATATTTTGAGGAAAATTATGATTTTCTGAAATTTATAATAAGAATTATAGGTTCTCAGTAAAATCTGTGAGCATCACACTCACAGTTGTCGAATTAAGGAAGAGAACTCTTTTTGAAGCATCAGCTGATTACGCAATGAAAAATCTTAAGTTACGGACAAAGAACAATTTAAAAATTCACAACTTTCAGAGGCGGGTTTTGAACCAAGAACCTGTCGATTATAAAGCCATGATGTTAACCACTCAACCACGGAGGAGGCTACTTGATAGACCATGCTCTTCTTCCATATCTCTAGAATGCCAGAATTTCGAGGCAAGAAAATTGGAAATATACTCTTACTTTTATTACGAATGGTTGTTTATTATAAATATTCAAACGGGCGTTGCAATGAGTCGGAAAAAAGGTTTAAGATGCATCTTAGGCGAGAAAATTAAGCATTGGAAGTACTACAAAGTCTAACAATCTGGGATCTAAACATAGTATACATATTCGTAAAGTACTAACTTACAAGGAAAGGACATGATCCTGTAATCCGGACTTTCGAATCAAACCTAGTCCATTCGATAAACATAACAAAGATATGTTCATGCAAAAAAAAAAAAAAAAAAAAAAAAAAGGAAGGTGCCATGGACAACGGAGTAAGTCCCTTGAGCCTATTAACCCTATTAGTATAAAGAAAATCTAGACTCGGAGTGAAATAGCTATTGCATCAATATTGTGTATTGGAAAGTCATGGTTTATAGTTCATTCTCTTCAGCATGAGCATAGAAGCTTTCCAAAGGTACTACGTATTGGCGCCCATAAAGCACTTGGACAAAGGAAAGTTGGGATAATGTTGGGGAAATACCTTCCAGAAATCCCTTCCATCAACTTTGGACCCCTCTGCAGTGGCCCCGGGTAAAAGCACACAATCTAAATGTATCTAGAAAAATACTGTAAGGGATAACAAATGTGTGTACCAAGTTTTGTATTGATAGACGGAATAGATATGTCGGAAAAGCTTGTATACCAATACACGCTTTTTCCTCATATCTATTCTGTCTATCAACACAAATTTATTATTATTATTATTATTATTATTATCCGCTGCTTTATTAGCGCTTTTATTATTCTTTTGATTTTTGTTAGTTTCTAATTTCTTTTCAGAACCATATACTAAATAAAACGCTGTGATTTTGTTCTACGTTG
Organism: Thermobia domestica; assembly: GCF_964235325.1. NCBI lineage: Eukaryota > Metazoa > Arthropoda > Insecta > Zygentoma > Lepismatidae > Thermobia > Thermobia domestica. The sequence goes on along the minus strand of NC_137457.1, from coordinate 234,660,903 downwards.
AAGTCCTTTTATCCTTTCTCGAAACCCTTTTGTTTCAAATCCACCTTTGCGTTCTGAACAACGATGCAGCAACCTTATGAGCAATAAACTTTTAAAATAATAAAATTTAGGTTTTCTTTTATATTATTTGACATACGGTACCATCGATTCCTTTAATTTTTTCCAATTTCATTTGAGACTAGTGTTGCCCTTGAGATGAGACAATACGAGAAAAACATTTTTCTTGTCTAGCTTCGTAAATTTTGAAGAAGTCTCGTCTCGTCTCCATTCTTGAAGAATTTCTTTCGTCTCGTCTCACCTGGATTCTCGAATAACTTTCTCGTCCCGATTGTTCTTGTCTCGTTTCTTAAATTTATGCACAAAAATAATGACCTGACTTTTTTAAAATTTCATCTAGAATATATCAGTATCCCTCTGCCTCATAAGACGTTTATAGAGGATGTGATATAACAACATTTAAGTCATATTTATCATTCGAGTAGATTATGTAATGATTTGCACATATGTAAACGTTCATAAATGCTCTTCATTTTCATCGGAACATCATTTTATCAATTTACTAGTTTTTACCCTCTGAGTCATGTAACACTAAAACTGATTGAGATCTAAGTCCTGGATGAACGAAAGTGTTGCTAACGAGATTGGTGAAATTTCCCTCCTCGTCCAAAAAGGGAAACGAAATAACCACGTTTCTCCTTTCGTCTGGAATTTTAAAACGTATTTTTCATTCCCAATATCGTCGTCTTCTTGAGACTAGACAAGAAATTTCTACAATGGTAACACATAAGTCTTGCAATATTTTCACATCTCAAACCGGAGACACGTGTAGACGCCGTCATTGATAGCAGTGTTGCCACACTTCGTACAATTGTACCAAATTCAGCCCTTTTTGTCAAATTCAGCCCGTTGGTGCCACGCTGGCATTTTAAGCTCTTTTGGTGAAAAAGTTGGCACAATTCTACTCAATTCAGCACCATTTAACGTATACTTGTCACATTTTCAAAAGTGTCAGTAAGACTTTTTCTACATCTCACGTTACTCATACGATTGTGACTTAAAATTAATAATAATGTGTTCTGATGTCTTTCAGGGAAGGTTCTAGGACCCTGGACCGGTTTTACATTTTCTACAAATGTCGGTTTACTTACCTTATATTTTCCTTACACTCTATTATCCTCCCCCGGTCGTGAAATAAGCGAGAATATGGCGGAGAATTATATTTTATTATTTTATATTAACGTACTGTTTACACATGAGCTCGGAGATGATTGATTTGTTCCTTGTTTTATATATTTTTTTCATATATGGCCAGAATGCCGTTTTGGTTTATTTCACTTTGAAATAAAGGCGCGTTTGATTTTCTTACAATACGTACCGAAGATGATAATATAAGTTTTCCCAGTAGCGGGTCTAGCGTGAGGCCGAGGGCCTAGCCCCCACTTTTTTAGGTGACAAAAATAATTTAAGCTATTACATATATATTTTTGAAAATTTACATTACACTTATGATATAACTACTTATCATAGCCTGGGTTCTGCCTGGCCCCCGTTTTTTCCTTCTACCTAGTTAGATCCGCCACTGCGTTTTCCCTTTTAATTTGCGTAATCTGTCATATTTCCTACATGTCAGAAAAGTTTCATTTACTTCCACGGTTTTTCGGGGCTTTACTTTTTGGATGTCTTTGAAAAGTAATTTTTAAAACGAGTAGTTTCTTGATTTGTAATCTTGGAAGAGGGGGAGGGGAGTGCTCTAGAACTTTACCTCTTTTAGTTTCGCGTTATAGGGCCATGTATTACACTGGTATAAAATAATGAATTCAGCCCTTTTTGTTCCAATTTGGTACTATTTTTCAGCCCGCTCCAGAGCTAGGACTGTGGCAACACTGATTGATAGCAAGTACAAGCTAGAACTGTCCCAAGAGGTTAAGTGGCAGTCAGACTACTTAAAACGGAGGCCGCCACTCGGTCAATATTTTCGGTCAGTTTTTGTTGGCAGTGACAATGAGTACTTAACAATGTCTGATACTTAAATTGTTACTGTTTGAACTACGGCAAAACACTGCGGCAACAACCCAAAATATTTGTAATGCGAGAGGGCAAGGTGCAGTTAAGCAAAACACAGGAACTTGTTGGTTCAAGTTAATTTATGCAGGTTCTGAAAATTACAACCACTTACAAGAAATTCACTCATTATAATTCATACTAACTTGTAGCATTGCCATTAAATTACTTCTCGACCTCCGTAATAGGTCTACTACCAACTCTTTGCAGGTAAACGTGAGCTAAAAGTACATCACCACCAAGTATTACGGTACATAATATTAAATAATTTATTTCATGAACAATTCAATCTTTTACTATGTTTATAAGTAGTATGTGCATCCAGCGGCGCCGACTTTCCAAACTTTATGTGGGTGCGTATCAATGGCGGGACGTGTTATAGAGAAGGGCTGTGCTGTGACGCAAGCCGAAAATATGCGATTCTATTCACAATATAGTTCAATTATTACTGTGGGGACTGCCTTTGGCTAAGCCAGAGACAGGCAAGGAAGGGGGAGTGCGTTGCTTGGTTGCCTTTGCAGAGATACATTTGAAACACAAAATTATATTTTATAGGTTAGAAATCTTAACTTCCACTTCAATGTTTTAATTGCTTATTATTTTTTATAGTGGCAAATCAGATATATTTATTTTATTTTGTTTCTATCAAACTAAAAAATCCTGTGGGTGCGCCGCACCTACAAAATTATTTGTGTGAGTGCTGGAGGCTCGGAGCACCCACGTAGTCGGTACGCATGTGTGCATCACTGTCAAAAGAAACGAAACAACAATAGACGCAACTTGCTAGTTAATAGTTTATATTGTACTAGTTGAATATACAATGCTTCGCACGGGGGCTGTATTTGGAAGTCAACGCCTGTGGGAGTGTCACCATTGATATCAGCGACAGCGAAAACTATGGATTTGATACTAATATCGGTCATTTTGGGATACTTTTTCCATGTCTCGGTATATCCCCCCCCCCCAAGCTGACTCCTGGCCCGCCCACATACAATTGCAACTAAATTTGCAAGTCATCACTAATGGAAGTGTCACCATTGATTTCAGCGACCGCGGAAACTATGAATTCGACACTAATATCGGTCATTTTCTACTATTTTTACATGTCCCGGTAAACTCCCCCCTGAGACCCCTCTGATTCGAATTTTGGCAAAATCGTTTAACTCTGGTCTGGAGTCTGGACCAAGGTATTCTTGACTAAAATTTGATAACTCTCGGTCAATTTGTCTGGTTCCCAAGCCGGTTCCGGTAAACGCCCCCCTGAGACCCCTGGTTTGAAATTTGAAAAAGGGCTTCGTCTTGATCTGGGGCCTGAGCCAAGGTACTCCTGACTAAAATTTGGTAACTCTCGGTCCATTCGTCTGGTCCCTAGGCCGCACACAGACAAAAACAGAAACAAACTTTATTTTACTTATATTAGATTAGAAGATATGTAGTACGTACTCAATATGCAACAAAGGTCCAGCTACCCCAGGGTATTAGATTTTAAGGTCATATGACACGCCATTGATAAAATTCATCCACCGCACCTACAGTTGTTAAACCAACCCAGCATATCCGATTCCACTGCAGTAGATCGTCTTCATGAACATGGAAAAACCATCTGAAACTTCCGATTGTACCACATGAGTTGACCTTAGCTCAGTTCCAGAGGAGAGTGGATGTTCCTAGTAACTAGTTCGAATGTGCAAAAACAATGGTTGAACAAGGGCCAACTTTCAAAACTGGTCGTCAAACACGACCGTTTCGAGCATCAAGTCCTGCCCTGTGTGTGGTGGAACTACGAGGGCACTTCGAGTTAGTTCCTAATGGCTGTACCATCAATGTCGACCTTTATTCCGAACTATTGACTCGGATGTGTGCTGCACTATGCCAAAAATATCCTGCGTTAGTGAACCGAAAACGCGCCGTGTTGCAATGGGATAACGGAAAAGCGCGCTCGGCTCGAAAAACGCAACAAAGATTTAGGAACTTGATAGAATATCAGGATTTGGCATAGAACTGATACCATATCTGGATTTTAGTCCTGACCTTGGCCCTTCGGTTTGCTACTTTTCGGTACATGACACACTTCCTGAAATCCCGATATTTCACCTGGCTGCAGGCAGACCAACACGTGGGCTAAACTTCGAATGTTAACCTGTTTTCATTACACTGTAATAAATACATATACTGTATATGTGTACCAGAATATTGCAAGATTAATGAATGAATCTTCCCTGTATTTGAGACGAAATAAAGTAAATGCGTATTTTTCTCCTAATAATTTTTCTAACGTCTACTGCATGGATTTTATTGCAATTTATTTTGCCAATTAGAAGGGATTAAAATTGATGCCTAGCTTCAATTTTAATATCTACCATAGAGTTCACAGAACTGGAAGAGAAATATTTACAGTTATTACTGAAACAATTTTTGAAATCATAATTGCTCAGAACAATATGTCTACCGTATCTGTTACCTTATCTGCGGATGCGGGTTGAAATGTTGCGGATGCGATATTTTATATCCGCGCAGACTTCTTGAAATCAGCGTCAACGGTGTTTCCTGTTGTAAATACTTAATTGAATAGTCTTGGGGAATATAAGTTTGTTCTGTGTTTTGAAGTAAACAAACGACAACACTGCTTGCTGCAAAGAGGCTTTGCAGAGAGTTAAATAACCTTTAGTCTTTCTTTCTTTCTTCAAAGAAAAGAAAGTTATTTCGTGCCTCCTTGTGTTCCTCTTTTAATAATTTACGAAGGTGCCCAAACTATCTACCTTGGCCTATATAATTCCTGCTGGTAATTTGTTATAATACTGTTGAGTTTATGACCTTTTTATTGCCCATTTCTTTCTATGTCGTAGACGGAAATTCCTGTTATCATTCTAATTTATTCCTTAGTCACAATTAGAGTTGCCAACTTCTTTCGTAAAAATAATGGAGACTGTGTTAAACGTTTACGCCTATCATAAATGAATAAATAATACTTAGATTTAAAATATTTTATTACACAAAAAAGCTACAAAATGGGATTTTTGTCTTACATTATCTATAAATTCTCTGCAATGTAACTTAGTGCACTTAATATAAAACAATGTTTCATTTTTTGCTTTAGGGTGTTCTTCCCTATTACAGATCGTACATTGAGAAAAATCCGTTCTCTGCAGAGCGGTGTATTGTACAAATATACGGTATAATCTTGCTTACTACAGAAATCAGTACGGAGCATACGTTATCCGTTAGGAGTGTTCGATAAGGCTGAGGACCTATCGAACTTCGGGAGTGAAAATTTATCGAGTTGTCACCGGTTACTCGAAACCGTTCGAGTATTTGAAATTATCGAAGTTTCGGGTATTATCGACATTTCGAGTATTATCGAAGTTTCGGGTATTATCGAAATTTCGAGTATTATCGAAGTTCCGGGTATTATCGAAATTTCGAGTATTATCGAAGTTTCGGGTATTATCGACATTTCGAGTATTATCGAAGTTTCGGGTATTATCGACATTTCGAGTATTATCGAAGTTTCGGGTATTATCGAAAGTTCGAGTATTATCGAAGTTTCGGGTATTATCGAAAGTTCGAGTATTATCAAAGGTTCGGGTATTATCGAAATTTCGAGTATTATTGAAGTTTCGGGTATTATCGAAATTTCGAGTATTATTGAAGTTTCGGGTATTATCAAAAGTAGTGATAGACAGTTCGGTTCCTTCACCTCTGCAATGATTCTTTCTTGCAGCCAAACTAGTCAAACAACTTTTTTCATCTGATAAGTTATTGCAAAGTTGTATTTGTGAGGAGAAATGAAAGCGTACAGAAAAAGATTGCTTTTTCGTCCGACACACACGCACACACAGGAAGTTCAATTTCTTCCTGAATTTTATCTCTTGTTTGTTATTTGCTGACAGCTATTGTATCAGAGTTGTGAGACATACGGTCTTAAACGTACAAATAGGGTAATTTGCTCTTCATACGATATAGTATACATCCAAAACCTCAACCATATTAATCACGTACGGTGTTGCTAAAATATTGTAGCAAAATATTATTTTTAAGCCAAAAGTGTTATCTTCTGTCGTGTTTCCTTTTCATTAATGACCACTAGTTCACACACTGCCGCAATCAGATATGATGATGCTTTGGGCACAAACTCCCCCTTTACCCTTTCAGTAAAATAAATGTTAGTCAAATCAGTGGTGATTTCAGGGGGTTGCTCAGGAGGAATATTCCTCCAGAAACATATCTCTGATCATGTTCACCGTGGCTTACCAGTATTTTTGCTACTTTCACCCTCCGTGTTCAAAATCTTCCGGGGTAGGATTACTATAATTTCTGGATATTTTTAAGAATAGTGTGTAGTCAGGTTCACTATGTAATTTCGCCGGAAATTGTTGGAGAGTATGAAAAGTGTACATTTTCTGAAAGCTTATAGTATAACCAACAAGAAAAACAATGTTTCCATTTTCTACGACTCCTACGTGGGCGCCATCTTGGATTTTATAAAATGGCTGACGTAAAAACAATTTTTGTTAATATCTGAGCTTCTAAACAACATAAAAATATAATTTTGACAGATAAACATGCATTTTCCGAACTAGGGAATCCAATGGTATCGAAATAAATTATCTAGATTAAGCGACAAACTATGTTGATTTATATCAAATGGCTTTTTATACAAATTTCCTGACACCAACAACATAGGGTTTAATATTTTTAATTTTATAGCAACTACAGAGTCTTTACAACTCATCGTCGTCATTGTCATCATCAGTTTCATACTGTGTTTGTGTGTCTTCATCATTTGTACACTCACTGCCGCACTGGCAAAGATCGATGCATGATAACGTAGGCTTATTTGCTCTGCAAGGACACCTTGCAGAAGAACAGTTTTTTTTTCATTGACAATTAATCATCTCAATTATTGCCTTTGGAGCTGGAAGAATATCTGTCATGGTTGGTTTCAACTGGCCATTCAAATCTTTGTGATAGCCATTCTTCGTGGGATCTTCTGATGATCTTGCATAGCGATGCTAGTCTGTCCCAACAGCCTGGCTTGGATGTGGACTCTGAGGACATGCTGTTTGAGAGTTTCTAGTGTGGGAGGTAGCTTGTCACTTTCTGCCATATGCTTGCAAAATAGATGCCATCGCAGTTCGATGATATTGTCGATATAGATGCCTTTGGGGCAATAAGCTACACAGACGAAGCTAGCAAGACTTGACAACATGGTATCGGACACTTCTGCTTCTGTTGAAAGCATCTGCAGTGAACTGATCACATCTGGGTTTGCTTTTATGAAAGCTTGCAGCCAGGTTGCTTTACCTATACGAGAGAACCGTCCAGTGTTGTCGGCTCCAGTGAATGCATGGAAAACTGGCAAAGCCTTTGCTCTTTCCGGACCTAGGGCTCTTCTTATTTTCTCTATGTCGATTACTCCAGAGACCATTGAAATCGACGTATTCTTCAGCATGAGGTCATAGTTAGCTATAACTAACACCAGGACATCAGTATCTGGGGAAAAGAAAACCATCTTTGCATCCGGCGAGTTTCGTTGTGTTGCCAGGACAGCTTAGTAGATCAACAGTGTGTCTGCTTCTTCATAATTGTTTTCGTCGAACACTAAATCTTTGCTGCTCCTGGTGCGCCCTAAAGAAGAAATAATGATGAGTTTTTGTGAGGAACTATTGTACTCTAGAATCTTAGCAGCAAGATAGTTTGTCAGGTCTGCCTTTATCTTGTCATGTGAAAGAAACCTGTTCATTGGGATGTGTTTAATGTTTGTGTCATCTCTGATCTGATACTGAATTGGTGCTTTTCCTTGCCTTCTTTTATCCCTAGTAACACCTTTGAGAGAATCTTCTCTGTATGTATCAAACACAAGGATGATTTCATCATAATTTCCCACGAGAGACATAAGACTGCTATTGAAGGAAGCACCGAGATCTTTGACCGTCGCCATCGTTGCTGGTTTTTTGGCCATCTTCTGAAGAAGAACCATCCCATCTACCAGGGCGATCCTACGGCTTGGAGCATCTGATGTTGTGTCCATCCAATCCTCTGGCTGCACATCTTCCTTTAATGTTTCTGCTGTTGCCAAATTGTTGACGAGACTGATCAGTTTCGACTTGTCAAGGCATGGCAAGATTGTACCATCTGGAGCAAAAAGAGCTCTTGGTGTCACAGTGAATTCGTAGTTCTCAATTGCCTCTTTCTGATTAATGTCTCTGGTGGACCTTGCCAAGACCATCATTCTGCCATATAAGTTCCTGGTCTCCTGTAGATCCACAGTCTTGTCTCGGAGTTGTACTTTGGTTTTCTTATTTGCCGACATAAACATCTTGTTGTTCTCCTTCTTTACTAGTGCCCATAGACTAACATCCCCATTGATTCGCTCCGACACGTATTCTTCGTACACCTTTTGGCCATTCTCATCTGCATTCACGATCATTTTTACATACTCATCAGGGATGAAGGTATGAGTGATAATATTGTACAAATTGTCACCTACAGCAGCAAATGGGTTTCCGTGTTTCAAAACTGCTTCCTTTATCTTGTCTATAACATGATGATGCTTCTTGACTGTACTTGGCCCAAGTTCATGATGCTCTCTGGTTTTATCACTGTCTACATCAAACTGACTCGTAAACTCATTGACAACACGGGAGAGTTCAGGTGTAACCATGAAGAATCTCTGTCGAGCATTGGCATTGTTCGAGATACCGACAATTCCAGAATGAATTTTCATGAGCTTTTTCAGATGCTCGCATGCATGGTCCGCTCCGATGGATACAAAGGGGACATCATTTTTCGTCACTGAAATGTTACCTGGTTTCAGTTCTGCCCATGTTTGAGGGTGATTGCTTCTAAGATCATGCATGTCCGTGATGTATCTTGGCCAGAGTCGTTTGTATTTGATCCAGTCAAATGCAAAGAAGAGCTTGATGAGCTGCTCTCCAGCTTGAAGATGAAGCTCAAGATCTGCATTCCGAGTTGCAGCGACAAACATAAGAATTGCTTCTACTCGCTGTAGGTAGTTCATCATTGACTTAAACATTGCATTTTTGGATCTCTGTTTCACCCATGTATGGAACTGTGTGCTCAAATCACTAGTGAAGATGGCCTCAAGTAGTGTGTTGTTTGCTTGTTTCATGGACTCACTTTTTGTGTTCTTGTTTCTCTCAGAACAGGCAGCTTCAACTCTCTCTGTTGCCATCAAACACACCTGCTTTAGCTTCGGATTATCAATGAAGAATTCATCCAGCAACATTTCATACAGAGCAATATATGTACACGTATGGGCACGAGGAGCACGCTTGTAATGGGCACATTTCAAGATTTGCCTTGTTGTTGCAGACCCATACACATCAGCTTCTATCCACGCATCATCAATACCTGAGCTCTCTATAGAGGTGCCCAGAGCACGTAGGGCAGCCATAACAGCATGTAGCTCTCCCAGTCGCGGGACAACTGTGCGTTTCATGTCAGGTCTGGCATCTAGCAGTTGGACCACCTTCTCATACAGAGCCATGTCAAATGAAATGACAGTAGGATGATCTTCACCAACAGTCAACTTCCTCAGTGCACTCGCTTGCATGATCACAGTCAGCGGCGTTGACCACTCGTGTGCCAGCTCTGGTAGCATTGGTAGGGCTCCGACGTGGGTAAGTTGCTTGCTTTCGGACAACATTGAGTTGTATCCTGCCCACCCGGGAATAATGCTGGATGCTTTCTCTTGCTTCAATCTGGACATAGCAGTAGCAACAATCCATCCAAATTCTGATTATTGGTAGGAACCTGATATATTCTGGCTTATGACAAAGTGTTCTGTTCTCGGGGTGTGCCGTGCTTTTGGCTTATCACAGTGCATTATAGGTACATGGTATGGAATGACAGATAAAGTGTGGGCATCAGTTATCTTCAAGGGTGGTGCAACAGGCTCTCCAAGAACATCTGCTTTCTGATATACAGCAGTTATATTCCATGTGTTGTTCCTTTCCCATCAGGAGTGTCCTCTGCAAAATCTGTGTTATCGACTGCAAAGAACACAAAGGCACCCTTCTTTAAGAATGGTGGTACATACACACATTCTAACTGTCGCGTGCTTTCTACAACAGCATTGGCCAAAGCAGTTTCCAAAAGTAGGGTACGGTCATAAGGAACACAGTATCCATGTGAACTGACTGTGAGAAGATTCATCAACTTCTTATCGCGGGTGTTCTGATAAACTGATAATATAATATAATTTTAAATCTAAAAGACGCTTATTAAAATAAACAAGATTGATTGAACGGTCGTTTTTAGTTTGCGTGATACAACTAAGTATTACATGTTTTAGATCGGATTTACACATGTTAATCTCCACAGGGGGCCCTAGCCTGAAAAATGCATGTTTATCTTTCAAAATTATATTTTTATGTTGTTTAAAAGCTCAGATATTAACAAACATTGTTTTTACGTCAGCCATTTTGTAAAATCCAAGATGGCGTCTACGTAGGACTCGTAGGAAATGGAAACATTGTTTTTCTTATTGCTTATACTATAAGCTTTCAAGAAATGCACACTTTTCAGACTCTCCACAAAGTTCCCGCGAAGTTATATATCATGACACAGTGAACCTGACTAGTGTGTTTATTGAGAAATTAAGAAAAGTCTAATCTTAAGTTCCAAAAATGCTTATGCTCATTTTTTATACTTAAAATATATTTTTATATTATTGTGTTAATTATTTCCCTGAGTAAAGTATTCTTGCGAAGAACACCTTATCACTATTGATTTTTTTTTCATAAATATCAGCACGACTGAATTACAAGCCAAGAACTTGACCAAACACAGCGAAATTTCCCAGTCTTCCATTTTCCCTAAAATTTCGGGCTTTAGTTAATCCCAGACAATTTTCCGGACCGGGCTTGAATCTAGTATATATGGTAAGCCTATCCCGAGGAAACCTTGAAATCATCACTAAGTTTAATGAAGATGAAAAACGGAAATAAATCTATTTCTTCGACAGTGAATATACAGGGTGAGCATAAAGTCTTGCCCTAATTACAAAAATTTATTAGAGAAGAACCATTTGACATAATAATGTAAATACTGGTCAGTTACATAGGTTAGTATTACAAGTTTTTTTTAAAGACCACTTACGTTACTTATGTTACTGATGGACGATTTGCTTTCGTGATACCACAGCACGCACTGCGCTTTCTCCTGCTCCGATGCCATTTCGCCAACTAACCCGCGCGCGCCAAGTAACGTACTGTCACTCTTGGGTAGCACTAGTGCCATCTATTGGTCTTTAAAAAACTTGTAATACTAACCTATGTAACGGACCAGAATTTGCATTATTCTGTCCAACGGTTATACCGTACCATAATAATTTTTTTATAATCAGGGCAGGACTTTATGTTCACGGTATACAGTGTAGTATATGTTCTATACAGTCGGTTTGTACATTATGATGAATCCACACACTAGCAGATCCAGAAGCATCGTTTGGTGGAGGCAAATTACTTCCTGGACGAATAATGTAGGCGGCTTTAAAAACGTAAGAGTTTTGCATCAATTCAGAATAACGTGGTGCACTATTTTATACAGAATGTTTCAAAACAACACCACCAACGTTTGGGAGGCGATTCCTGACATAGGGTTGCCATATTACCTGATTTTAGCGGATACCACCAGATTTTCAGGTCTTATATTCGTCCCCCGCTTAATTATATCTTAATCACGAAAAACCGCCCGCTTTCTTGGATTGGAGAAAAATCTAAGACGACTTTGTTGATAAAGTGTTCTTATATTCAACGCAAACCACTACATTTCTGTGTCAATCTCAATCGCGAGTGGACAGACGACAGAAACAAGATGAACGTAGAAACTGTCAAATCATTACTACTGGTTTTGTACAATATGAAAGAGGTATCCTCGTAGAACTTTGTGATAAGATTTTATGCAATCGAAATTTTTTAAAGAAAGTTAAAGGGAATGAAACATGTAAAAAAAAAATCGCATAGTCATGCACATTTTGGTTCAACCCATGAATACTAATGCATGATCTCATGGGTGCGTATTTCTTTGATAACATTCTGTCCAGTTCAACTCAACAAGTCTATGCTGTTACGTAATCTATATGTTCAACTAGTCTTTATATATTCAGGAATGATTGCAAATTGAACTACGGTATCCTTAGCATTTTGTTTAGATTAGATTCATTATTAGTATTTTTTTTTATTTCTTTTAAAATGTTTATACTGTATTTCATATATTGTGAAACTGTGGTAATGTCGTATGTTAGTATGATTTCAAGTAGAAATCCTTGAAAATGATTAGAAATTTTATGAGAGATGGACCAAGACTCCTAAATATGTTTTAGCTTTCCTACAATAAAAGTTTAGAAATTATTTTGTATTTCTTAGATAGAAAACCGTATGAACAACATCTGCCGTATATCGCTTGCTTTTTTTTGGGTGGAAAACAACTTGTCTTACAGATATCCTTATTAGAGATATCTTACTATAATACTTACTTTACAATTCGAGACTCACATTTGTTGAACTTAATAAAACATTAAAGGCAAAAACTAAATTTGCTTTACTTTAGTTTTGTTAGAAAAGTACATTGGAAGTGTCACTTAACAAAGAAATCACTAAAAAATGGCCAGAAGAATAGTCAGTATTTGTAATACACTAGTTCACATCAGTACTTACGGTTTAGAATCCCCCGCTTTTCTAATTTCAAAATATGGCAACCCTATCCTGAAACCAAGATAAAACAAAAAGTATAGACCAACATGTGTGCACAAATGCTTCCTTTTGGAGTTATAGGCTGCCGAAAACATGAATAAATGAACTGTGTATGTCCATAGCTCCAATACTATAGGATCTACCGTAGTCGGGTTAAAATTTTATTTAGGAACTAGTATGTGCCCTATCCAAATATCCAAGTTTCGGAATGATCCAAATATCCCATATGATCTTTTCGCTGACATTATCACTACAATAACTTGAACACACTTTCCAGTACCGTCTCAGCTTGAATTAGCAGTATAACCTTGTTTCCCATAGAAAAATCTGATTACAACCGAAGTGCAATGTAATAGTAATCGGTTTCAAAGACATTGGCTTCTTGTTTCGGAAAAGAAAGAAACAATGATAAGTAGTCTATTGTATGCAAGACACAACAGGAGAGATAGGGTCTAATATTTCTTTCAACAACTGCAAAGCAAGTAACTGCACGACCATCTTTCTTTGAAAGTCTGTTTGCAACAATACAGGCTACGAAGCAGCTGAGTGAACTCTTGAGGAAATAATGTTTTTTCTTTTTCCCCTTAAGAACTGATTGGAAGTTATTTTAATTTGATGTGGAAATTGAATCAGAGCCTTTGAAATGTAAGTTAGAGCATTATGTTTTCTCCCCTTTCCCCTTCATCCCTTTTGTCCCTCCCTCGTTCGATCAACGGCCAAGTAAGTTTTTAGTGAACTACATTGTATCGGTGGGTTTTCTCGGCGTACTCCCGTTTACTCCCACATTCTTATTCCACCAATTATTCCATCATCATTCACTTGCCTTAATCATCCTTCTCCCTTAGTCTAACAGAAATAATAGTAGGTCATTAAACTGGAAGATTTCATTTCATTTTTCTTTAGTCTCTGTTCTGTCATATGTAAAGTTCTCCCTTGTGTATAGTACCATGCCATGAGGGCATATAGGGAGTGTGGAGTTAATTCTCCAAACTTTCTTGATCTCAGTCGTAGATGAATGTGGTGTTGTTGGCACCACGCTTCGGTCGCATCCCCCGCCCCCCTCCCAGGTACGTATTGAATCTGAGGTTGGTAATGTCCCAGAGCCGCACGGCATCTTATATACAAAATCAAATATCGTAAAGTAACCAAGAGCAACAGATATTTGACACATGCATTAGACCAATCCCCTTTAAAATCGGACAATTCATTCGAAAGTTATCGTAGCTTTTAGACGCCTACGCTCAAAGCAAGAACAAATACTTGAATTCGGGAAAATTCCCCTTCTCCTATGGCAACAAAAACAATAAGTGTCTGGTGAAAGCAAACGAGAACATTTTAAAATGACCTCCATCAAAATCGGACAATCCGTTCGAAAGTTATCGTCGGATGCCACATACAAACAGACAGACAGGACGGCCTGTAATAGAGAGCTTTGCACCCAAAATTCTCAAGGTTTGTTTCACGACAATCTCAAATACTCGAAGGCATTCGAGCGCCGGATGGTAAATTTTCTAAACGGAAGTTTGATAAGTCTTCAGCCTTATCGAATTTTCTTGCCTCTATCTATATCAGTAGCTGTCTCAATACAGAACTTTAAATTAAGCCCTCGAAATCATCTGCCTGCCCCGTTATTGGTGCAATCGGCAAAGTGACTATTAGTAGACTAATGGTGTCTTGGATTCCAATTCCATTTGGGTGATGCATGTCTTCTCTTCCTCTTTCTCTCTTCTGACAGACTGCTTAAACCTTGTACGGATCTGTGGTGAAAAAAATTTTCCTTCACTTTATTGCTAAGGAGAGAAGTTTTAAAATGAACACCCTGCATATATGTAATACATCTTATATATAAAAGAGAACGCACAAATCCTTTGTTCCCTCATCACGCTAATACGGCTGAACCAATTTCTTTCATTTTTGGGGGGTTATTAGGATTTGGACCCTAGATGGTTTTTATCATATCACTTTAATTTTTAATTACCAGTGTCTTGAGATAATTGACCATTCAAGTGTCCATAACGTACAAATCCTTTGTTAGTTCATCATAGGTAAAAATAAACGTATTTATATGCAACCCGCATGACCGTGTCACTCGGCGGGTTAACATAAATGACAGGCGATATAATGTTAACATTTACTGCAATCTACTATGGTTTTTATCATATCACTTGAAAGCGAAAAAGTAAAAATTATCTAAGTAACAACGTTTATTGCGTTCCGGGGTGACCGCAGCGAAGCGGGGCGGGTTAACATAAATGACAGGCGATATAATGTTAACATTTACTGCAATCTTCTATGGTTTTTATCATATCACTTGAAAGCGAAAAAGTAAAAATTATCTAAGTAACAAAGTTTATTGCGTTCCGGGGTGACCGCAGCGAAGCGGGGTGAACGCTGCTAGTATTATATACAATTATGATACCATAACCTCGAATACATTGTTTCTTCCGAACACTCCGATAATCCCGAACTTTTCAAAATATTCAAGCGACTCGACAAATGCGATTATATTGATATATTTCTGTATTTGCTGCTTTCAAACAATTCGAGACTCTTGAACAGTTCAAGTGTCTCGAAGTTGTCTAATGTTTCTTACATTTCGAGTGCCTCGAACACTTCGAGAGACCCGAACATTTCGGAAGTCCGGAACATTTCGGGAGTCCCGAACATTTCGAGAGTCTCGAACATTTCGAGAGTCTCGATCATTTCGAGAGTCCCGATCATTTCGAGAGTCTCGAACATTTCGAGAGTCCCGATCATTTCGAGAGTCTCGAACATTTCGAGAGTCTCGAACATTTCGGGAGTCTCGAAAGTTCGATAATTCGATAAAATTAAAATTCTTTATCGATGAAACGGTTTTGAAATTTTATCGAATTGTTATCGATTACTCGATTATCGGAACAGCCCTATTATCCGTATGCTACATAGGCACTGCCCTTAGATGTTACATCATGCCGTTGCAGGAAGTCTGAGCATATACTTATGTTACATTCCTCATCTATATATTATATACGTCTATTTGTGTGTGAGATCCTGAACGCCTATATTGTTTCATACGGAAAGTATGTATAGATGGAACACTTATACGGAAAGTATTATAAAACATGCGTTTTCAGTAATACGTCTGCTGTACGTTAAGTCCAAAAACTACAGGAATTACGCATGTAACCTACCTTTTTAAGTATGCCATCTACATTTTTTCTCAGTGTAACACATTTACCTCTGTAACTAAGCCAGGATTCCTTGCAAGAAGAGTAAGTTTAGGATATCCTATGGGAAAGCTCCCTGACTCCCCACTCGACTGAGGAATATTCCAAACCCCAGGAAGAATCAGCCCCACAGCAACAACCCCTAAATCCGCTCATGCTCAAAACACGACATTTATATGATTAAAACAAGAAGAAAGGCACATACGTACGAAAGAAACAACTCAATATGGCACATCAAAATATAAACTAGATGGATTTGTTTGAAGACACCTCGTTTTAAAAACAATAGGTAGGAAAAGCTAACAAAAATGTTGGTGTTGTCAACTTAGAAATTATTTCTACATAAGAAATAAACTGATTTTACGTGCAAAGCTATTCGTCAATTAATGTGTATAAAATGGATTTATTAAAGGTATTTTTCATGTACTCTCCCGTGATTGTATGTCTTGATCGCTGAAAAACCAGAGGCGGTATGGCATACAACCGCATACCGTCTCACTTCGACCACTGGTATTGCAGTGTAGGGTGAGAACAGAAGGTTTATTTAGATATAAGGTAACGAGTTTGACACCCTTACCAGCTTAAAAAATACCGCGTCGCCATGTATTGTGCATGATGGACAAGATTGTCGGTTGTCTACCACCTTGCAGCCTGTTTCAACTGTAGGAGATTGTGTTGAAGCACAGTTTGATCAAGTTTGTTTCATTTTTCTGGACTTTATAAAGACCGTCGATTATGCCTAACGGTCGCTTCAACAACAGGATCCCACAAAAATCCGTGGAGGGTGAATCAAAGGATTTCACAGGAATGTCTGTAAACAGGATTCTGGCTCTGGTTTCACTTGCCATACGATCCATATACGTCACCACTGATTTCGCCGTATGATTGTAAGCCTTATTCTCTGACTGGTTATATTCTCTAATATTTTTATCACATTCCAACAGATACATCCATGCCTCATCGAGAGTCACTATAAAAGTTGACATGTCCACCGCAAGATAGCGATCGCTCAACTCTCGACTCTTCATCTTCCTCCCCATATGTGAGGGGCGAAAGAACTCGAGTCATATGTCTATATGTAAATCTTTCATAATTACTTCCAGATGTGTTCAGGTTATTAGACTCACGCTCGAAAATGCAAAATTTATCTAGGAGTCCTAATTTCAGCGTTCTAGATCATTTAATTTAATTGTTAAACCACCAATATAGAATTCTTCATTTGTTTACTGTACAGTTGAAGTGGTGATATTACCGTTAACAGCAGATTGTATTAGTGAGGGGGGGAATTCTGAAAGTGGTGTTTCAGTTGTAGACAGCTATTGTGGTTCCTATCAACAAGATACAGTCTGAAGTGTTGTGGTTGCTGTCGTAAGAAGCTAACGACATTCAAAATTTTCAACAGTTCGAATGGGCCAGTTTCAAATGATCGTGACGTGTTTCGTGTATCAATCTTTTATTCTGTGTAGTTCTGTAATTGCAGTATAATGGGAAAAGCGAAAGACCTTTTCCGTGTAAAATGGAAGTTAACAAAATACTTCTGGTAGTAAGAAGATATACACGGCAATACATTGCTAGTAGAGTTGGGACAGAACAAAAATCTGTGAGTAAAATATCTGTTGAAATGAACAAGAGCCAAAATAGGGTTGGGAAGTGTGGGCGAAAACCAAAGCTATCGCTAAGAGGTATCAGAAAACTAGAAAGATTGGCTCTGGAAAACAGAAGTGCAACTTCTAATAGACTTAAGCATAAAAATGGCTGAGTATGGTTCAGACATTTGGCCTGAAAGTGTTCGAAGGATTTTTTGTGCCGAGGGAATAGAAGCACACGGTCAAGAAAGAAAACAATTATTAGAGTCTACTCCAATCATGACAAAGAAGCGCCTTGAATGGGCAAGAGGTCTAGAATATTGGACTGCTGACAATTGGAGAATAGTGTGTTTGAGTGATGAATCATGTATCTTTGTGTTTGATGAATGTTCACAATATGTGCGATGTTGACATGGAAGGAATTCAAGTTGGAATGTCTTTAGTAAACCGTGAAGCTTCCTACTTCAGTCATGGTCTGGGGTGTGATTTCTGTCTTCGGGTCTGGAAGACTATATAGTAGAGAGGAGAATGGAGGACAGCCAATACTTACAAGTTCTTCAAGAAGAACGGCTTTCCCAGACTGCATTCTGGTTTGATGATGTACAATTCATCTTTATGCATGGTGGAGTCCCATGCCACCGTGCCAAAGCTATAACAAAATTCTTCGAGGACAACGAAATTACTGTTCTTCCGTGACTAGGCACTAGTCCTGATATGAACTCGATTGAAAACTTTTGGAGTTTCATGAAAGAAAGCTAGAGAAGAAGCATATTAGAAACAAACTTCAATTGATCAAAGAGATCAACAATTTGTGGTATCTCGATGCTGACTTGAAGGCAAAATATGCTAAACTCGTACATAAGATGCCACAAAGGATAAAAGACTTAATAAAGAATAAGGGATTTCATAAGAAATATTAATCTTTGTGTGAGAGATAATTTTCTTGTAAGTATTCCATTTCATTTTTTGTTTCGTACTTTGTACTACCTTTGCTAGTTGTTCTTTGAGATAATGAGTTCTCACGTCACAACAAGAACGCAAGTCTCGGACTACATCGAGAGTACGCTCAGGACTCGATATCGACGATGCCCAATATTAGAGGGACCCTAGCAATATCAGGGATGTCCGTTTTCTTGCGATTCAATACAGCGTTGATCCTTTTCTTTGACACACAGAAACCTGTCATACAGTATTTATTACTCTGCTAACTCAGCTAAAACTATAACCAATTTGAAAAGAGCACAAATGTAGGCTTCCCATAATTTTCGGAGCGATACGACACTCACACACATGTTGTTTTGTGTACTCTTGCCAAAAACTGCATTTACAAAAACATTTTCTTTCTTATCAAACGGACATGACCCCACATGAAGAATGTCATATAAATTATTTATAAATGGTTACGAGGAAAGAAATATAGTCGGCGAGGAAGAAGAACGTGAATCAATGAAGAGCATCGGGAAGAAATCTAACGCAGTGTCAGATGTTCTTGGCTTAGCGTTTATTTTAAAGAGTACCTATTTATGTAGGTTGGAATACATCGAAAACAAATATAAGAACATCGGAAACAGATGGTAGGTCTTCTGCTCATGCAAATTTAGCCAAAAAATTCAAATGTTCACAAAACTACTTTCGTCGAAGATCACAGATGACATAATACGTAGTTCGTTATTTGGCATAAATATCAAGCTTTGCTCATAGCAAAAAAAAAAAAAAACCATAAATAAACAAATAAAAACTAACACATATTCTCATGTTAATTACTTATTTATGACATCCATGCAAAGTAATGTTCAGTTTCATTTTGGCTGAATTAATTAGTAGAAATCGAACCTAGATATATGATTTTGAATGCGAGAAGCCCGGGAAACAAGATGCCACCACTAACTGTCGGAAAGTCATGAAGGGCTTTGGTGGCTGAAATTAATGAAGGCCTGATACTGTGGCTGGACAGAAATCTTAGGAAACATAAAACGATAGGAAACAGGATTTGAGTTTATATTTGATATTAATGTGCATCAACCTCTTGGTTCTAAGTAATTTCTTTTGTTTTTTACGAGGTCATGAAGTGAGGGAGATGGCAGAAGTTGGGAAAATGGAAACAATCGAATACAAGTCAGTCATCAAGTATCTGCAATTAAAAGGAATGTCGACGTCTGAGATCCACGAGAATATAGTCAATACCGTAGATGAATCTGCCCCTTCATATACCACCATCAAAACATGGGTGCAGGAATTCAAGCGTGGTAGGCAGAATGTTGAAGATGAGCCGAGATCTGGGAGACCATCAAGTTCTACCACCACAGAACACATTGGCCTGGTACTTGATATGATCTCGGAAGATCGCCGATTGTCAACTCGACAAATAGCAGACAAGCTGGGAATATCACAGAAACGAGCAGATCATATTCTGAGGAATGAGCTTGTTTATCAAAAGTTTCTGCTCGATGGGTCCCACGTCTTCTAACTCCCGGAACGCAGTCCGTACCTCCTATCCATGAACAATTTGATACTGTTACAACGTGATGTGAACGATTTTTTCTGTCGATTTATCACTGTGGACGAGTATTGGGTGTACCATTACCAACCAGAAACAAAATAACAATCCAAACAATGGAAGCACCCCTCCTCCCCTGCCCCAAAGAAGGCAAAGATGATCCCCTCCGCTGGCAAAGTGATGGCCTCTGTATTTTGGGATCCTCAAGGTGTGATATTCATTGATTATCTGCAAAGGGGTCATATTATTACAGGGAAATACTATAGTGACCTTTTGAATAAAACTTCGAGTACAAATTCAAGAAAAAAGGCCAGAAATGATGTCCAGATGCGTTTTGTATCATATTGACAATGCTCCCGGCCACACATCGGCAGTTACCACGGCTATTATTCACGAATGCTCTTTGAACTCGTTCCTCATCCACCCTATTCTCCATATCTGCCCCCTTCAGACTTTCACTTGTTCCATAATCTTAAAAAGGCTCTAACAGGACGATATTTTCCAAGCGATAATGACGTCATGACAGCCGTGGAGGGGTGTCTGTGGTCACAACATAAGGATATTTTTTCTACTGGGATAAAAGCACTGCAGCACCGTTTGAGCAAGTGTGTTCCTGTCCAAGGGGATTATGTTGAAAAATAAAGGTATTACCAAATCTGTACTCTTATAGTTTCCTCAAGGCACATAACTTTTCAGTCATCCCTCGTACTTCCTTCACCAAGTAAACGCTATCGCACGGGAACATCGAATTTGGTAGGCCTACTTGATCTTGTTACTAGAGTACTTATCATACATGTAGGACTTCTAACTCATTAAGTATCGAAAAGTAAATGTAAGATGTGTGACTCATCACCATAGACTTATCTGATCAGACAACTTTTCCTTTCCCTCAGTCAGCGGAGAATGAAAGGTTATTTGTATCTCAGTTTTACTGAGAAATGTAATCTTAGGAATTTCGCATTGTTTAGGGCGATTTAATTTTTATTGGTAGATGGAAGACTATAAAAATGAACCATAGTTGTGTAATTATTTTAATGACTTATGTAGATAAAAAATATTTACAACATCTACTTACCTTATGTTGCATTAACCCTTCTTGTACCATAATTTTAGATATCATGCATGTTTAGTGTAAAATGTAATAAATGAGTAACTGTTTATATTTTGTTTGTATACGTCACATCAATTTAAACTGAAACAAAAGTTTCTTATAGTACCATTACAAGTCTTTTAGTCTGATCGCATAATGGATAAGTATACACGTATTAGCTTCCAAATTTAAAAAAAGGATGGTTCTTAACTATCAAATTGTATATGCTGATAGTCAAGTGAAACATTAAGTTTCCCATTATGGTCTACATACAATTTTGTTTTAAACACATCGACATATTACCTTTCAATATAAAGTTGTTCTCCCGAATTCACACCAACCTTCTTTAATATGTCTGTTAATTTCTTCTTTGATATTGCACAAAATGTTGCTTTTTCTCCCACCCCCTTTTACCTCACTTTGATCAGTTATCTCAGCCTAATGAAAATAAACCAATTCACCCCTTAAAGAAGCAAAGCAACATGAATGCTAAAGAATGTGAAACACGAATTCTACATTTCTTACAGCTCTGCTATTTCACGCTCGTGAGGAAACATGAAACGATAAGGATCTAATTGTCTTAATAGAAGTTGCCCTTTTGTTGGTATTCATAGGAAAATCAAATTGAAACAACGATTGTTATCGTTTGCGTTGCATAAGTCTTCTCTCATTTCTCCTGTATTTTGTCTCTTAATATATATATCATTCAGCAGTAATAAGATTAAAAACCTTGTAATATGAAAAAAAAATAATTTGGCTTACTACGATCAAGCATCTCCTAATGACTATTGTTAAGAATTTCATAATGAGTATACATCACTGATACATCACTGCAAAAGTGCATTACCACCTGCAATTCTTCTTTTCCTGCAATAGCAGGAAATCCAAAAGCTTGGCGTTTGGGTTGGTTGTGAATTCGAAAGGCGTTGGACCAAACCTCAATTTTGTAACAAATATATCATTGTGGCAAACTGCAAATAAGAGAATAAAACAAATTGTTAAGAATGACAATTTTATTATCGTGACGGAGTTGCATGGCATCAAAAGTTACAAAATGTTCTTACTTAAGCAGTTCAAACAAGATGAATGGCAAGAAAAACATATAAGAGGAAAGCATTTCTCTCCTTCCCCACAACAAAAAAGAATCTCATAAAAGAAGAAACATACATAATGCAAAGGTTTAATATAAAAGCTCCACCCAAAATTTTGAAAGGACACGGGAAAGGCAAGAGCAACTGAACCGAAGTGAATGAAGTTGTGCATAGATATTGCAGACGTAAAATGAGGGAATACGGGTTTCGTATTTTTCCTGGAAAAAAGGGTTCGGTGGGTTACGGACCCTTCCAAACCTTTAATCACGAAATATGAAAAGTGCTAGTAACAGCGTGACAGATGTGTGTAAAGGACATGAAGAATTGCAACGAAACTTTGTGTATGGACAATACGCAACAAATAAACGAATACGGGTTTTTACAATTTCTGTGGAAAAACGGTTTTAGGGGCAAACACTCCCACCGAAAATTTTGAAAGTTGACGCCCGAAAGGCAAGAAGAAGTGAACCTTTCAAGTTGATTATCCTCTGAGCCAGCGTTTCCCAACTGGTGTGCCGCGGCACACTGGTGTGCCGCGAATGGACCGCTGGTGTGCCGCGAGGAAATCGAAACAAAATTATTAATTCTACAGCAACCAAATTGCAAAACATAGGGGAAAAATGTACATTGTAGTATTTCACATTACTATGAATTTCTACCATGGAAAAAATTACTGTAATTGTCATATATTATTCTACATCTATTACTGTGTAGCAGACAGTATTTCGGATCGTACACATTTCCACGTTTAGCTGCTATGTTATGCTTCAGTTGAGAGTCATATTAACACCGAGAAATAGAAGCACTTGTACGGTACGCGTCAAGTGAACGCTCGTAGAACACACTTTGGCACGTGAATGGCAGAAGAACACTTTGTTCAACAGCTGTGTTTTGACTTCGACGCATCGCAAGCTGTGTGGTTGCAATAATATGCACTGGTTTGGGTTAAAACAGCAAAGTTAAAAGTACAAGACATTTGTTTGTTTGTTCGTTCGTTATTTAGTGATCTTCGTTCTTAGTGAAAGGTTGGATACAGTTTTCTAAAAAGAAAGCGTATTTTTAGAAATCTGCGTTCTGTATTTCATTGCATTTGTTTTCTATTTTAAAATTAGAATAAAAAATAAGCACAATGAATTAGCATAGGGGAAAACCAGTAATCGACCTTTCATCTCTGTGGAGGAGGAGATCGGTAATCACAGAAAAAATCACCATGGTATTTTATATTTGCAAATAATAATAATAATAATAATAATAATAATAATAATAATAATAATAATAATAATAATAATAATAATAATAATATCTATGAGTGTGCCGCGAGAATTCAAGTTACACCCGTAATGTGCCGCAAGTTGAAAAAGGTTGGGAAACGCTGCTCTAAGCTATCAAGCTATTTTTTTTCTGCAGGCTGACTTACAGTTTCATTTAAGTTCTGTTCATTAGATTCTAAAATATTTTGTTTTTGCTGTATAGCATTATTACGAACAGGATATATATTATATTCGTCTGTTATTGCCAAGGACTTAGATCGCTGACTACGCATGCTGTCAAGAAAATTAATTCTTTCCTCTAGACCTAAGAGCTATGCTAACTCAATAATAGTTTTAAATGATTTTCTTGTCACTACAGAATAAAACGAAGGCAAAAGCCCGTCAATTATCAAGTTCATTTGCTTCGTCAACGGCATATTCGGATCTTACTCTAGTATTAATTTCCATTTACGAAAAATGTAATCTAAGAGAGGTTTCAGAATCTAACTGTTCCCTATTTCTCATTTCTTGCTCTAAAACTTGCGAAACTATATTATCTTGATAGGCATATATTAATTTCTTCTTAATCTGAACATACATAAGATTATCATATTCTGAGGTCGATTGTAAAGCTAACAAAAAGACACGAGCCTCATTTTCTAAACAATATGGCAGGCAACAAATGACGTTTCTGTTCATCACGAAGGTTATGAAGGATAGATAAATCCTCAAAATGATTTAAAAATGAATGAACTGATTCGTTCAATTTACCAGAAATCTGGGGGGTTCTACTAAACGATCTAACGCAGATGAAGTAATTCTAGTGTTTATCTTTTAAAAGTCTCTAATATGCCTGACTTAACTATCGAAACTATGAAATTTGGGATCGTTACGACGGCGTAAGCCTCAAAAATTATCTCCACCATGTGCCGTGGCTGTGCCATCAGTCTTAGCTTAGAATAACCTCTAAAAATACTCACAGAATAATGTAACAATTGGGGATGAAACTGATGCATAACACGGTACTTAACTGCAAAATTATGGTTGAATTTAAAGAAAATTCAAATGTTTTGATTACGAAAAATGACTAGTTGGGGTAATAGGTGAGTGAGAGAGATAGGTTATGATTGAAAGGTAAAAGATGAACACTAGCCTGACAAATCCAATTAGACTGGTGTCGTTCTGGTCATCTGGAAGAGGCATGGTTTTCTCTGGAGGAGCCTGGATGTACTGGAGTCAGCCAATAACTGGATCTTAATTCTGCTGGACTGCCAGGGGCGTCGAGTTCTCCCTTGACGATGCGCCTTTTACGATGATGCTCTTCTACACCTTCATGCCACTACTCAGATGTCAAACTCAAATGTTTCTGCGGCGATGTACCAAAAGAATGGTATTCTCGGGACATGGAGTCGGTCGTCTTCCAATGGTGGGATCTGCTTGCCTCCATGCTCCTGCACCTTCCTAAACTTCGTGCCGAATATTTCCTGTCGATATGTCCTCCGTGGTTTTGTTTGGTTGCAAAATGATGATTCTGACGTTCAGTGAACGTGGATATGTCAAGCTGGGCGGAAAGGAACGCGGAAAGGTAATATGGAAACTAGTCGTGTTTATTAACAAATATGTGATTACAGAAGCTGTCTGGAAATGTACAATCTTAATAAAAGTTTTTATTCCTTTGAACTTTAAAGAGTTTATGATTCTGTCGAAGATAATCAAAAAATAATAAAATAGAATTTAACAAATTAAATTAATAGTTCGCAGTCATCTCACTGTCACATCACTGTAATTACACAAATACTTCACAATATAAATACCCTGTTTTCAGCATTGACATTTCACATATGAAATCCATTAACATTGTTTCCTAATCGATAGTGGAAAGAGAAAACAATCTAGGATTATTAAGAGAAATGTTCTTAGTGCGTGGTTGGTTAAGCCCAAAAACAACGATAATCTACCCGAGGATTGAGTACACTCATGTCCAGAATGATTGCCGCATATCTATAACTGTCTTCTTGTAAGAATATAATTTGACAATGATTTTGCAGAGTACTTTTAATACTGATACTATGTGTGTAATCGGGAATGTCTATTTGTGGTAAATTTCATAGAGAAAAGAATTATAAACACGAAAATTAGAATGAATAAAAAAAATGTTGCCAAATGGGCAAGAAAGATTTATTTTCGTTTTATTGTTCTTATTCACTGCTCTTTTGACATGAAATTTGCCACATAGATGTCTTTGCCAATTATACATATACTAACATTATAAGAAATACCGGGCGAATTCGTTATCGAATTATATTCCTACAACAACATATTTATAGACATGCGACAATAATTTTGGACATGAGTGTACATGAACACATGACACAGAAACTAATCACTCAAATTGTTCGACTATATCTTACGGGACTTCAGATTTGTTTTGTATAAGGTGATTTTCTCTTCCACATTAGGTTTCTACTCCACAGTCAGATACGATTAAATTTGAGACGAATAATTGGAAACTATTTATCGCAATATACATGGTATTTCAATACAATACCGACAACGTTAAGACGTAATTCCTGACACAAAGATAAGATAAAAAGTATAGGCCAACCTGGGTGCACAAATGCTTTGTTTTGAAGTTACATGCTGCCGAAAACATGAAAAAATGAACTTTAAAAGTCCATAACTCCAAAACTATGAGACCTACCGTAGTCGGGTCAAGACTTCACTTAGGAATTAATATGTACGTTATCCAGAAATACATGTT
This sequence comes from Thermobia domestica, assembly GCF_964235325.1. Lineage (NCBI taxonomy): Eukaryota > Metazoa > Arthropoda > Insecta > Zygentoma > Lepismatidae > Thermobia > Thermobia domestica. The sequence continues at coordinate 234,634,643 of NC_137457.1, read as the reverse complement.
TGAGAATCCTAAGGTACTCACGCAACACTTTTTATATAAGGAATTTGGCTACGGGCGTATAATTTAAAGTACTCACCAACTCCTTCTATAAAAATTGTTGCGGAAGTATCACAGGATTCTGAAACTTGGATATTTGGATAGGGCACATACTAGTTCCTATGTGAAGTCTTGATCCGATTGCTGTGAGACCCGTAGTTTGGAGCTATGGGCCTTTAAAATTCATTTTTGCTCATGTTTTCAGCAGCCTATAACGCTTAAAGGAAGCATTTGTGCACCCAGGTTGGTCTGTACTTTTTGTCTTATCTTGGTGTCAGGAATCACCTCCCAAACGTTGTCGTTGTTGTTTTCAAACACCCTGTATAAAAGTATTTTTTGCACAAGCTATATTCTACTTTCTTTTACGTCACAATAACTGATGTGAAACAGGTTGAATCTGTGGAATGATAAGGGTTACTATGATCGTAATAATAAAGAATAATAATAGAATTGCAATATCAGTTACCTAATTAATAAAATTCGATAAACAAAATTAAATAACTCAATTATTGATCATCTGTTCATAAGGCCTTAATGGCTCGTTTAGGCTTACATGAAAGAATTTTAAGTAGACAACAATTTTTGTATGTAACTCATCGAACTAATTAGAGTGGATGAGTGGTTAATTAACGGATTGGATTCCTAATCAGGATATCTGGATTCAAATCCCGCAGGTTCGCGCTTTTTAACATGCTTCAATTTAAATTTCAATCTATACTCAGTGTGGTAAGCAAGATTTTCTCATGTAGAAAAGGGAACAGATGACGAGAATGGTTTGGAATTGGAATAGGAATATCAAGGATACAAAGATTTTAAAACTTATTTCCTTCAATTGTTCTCGATTTGATAATTTAAATTTACTCCAACCATTTTCTAACTCATGTACGATCAATGTTTTTTTTTTCTTTCTTCTCATATGCAGCATGTAGTGAATTAATACATTTTACACACAACGAGTTATAATATATGTGGTACATAGCACTCATTTCACAACACGCTCTAAACCAGCGTTTCCCAACTGGTGTGCCGCGAGAAATCGAGACAAAATTATTAATTTTATAGCAACCAAATTGCAAAACGTAGGGGAAAATGTATATTTATATTTCACATTACTATGAACCTCTTCTATGAATATAAAATTTTAAGTTTCATACCGGGTTGCTGTTCTGTACATTTCTAATGTTGAAAAAAGTATTTGTTATCATTGTTATGACCATTGTTGCTTCTTTACTGTTGCAGACTATTTCGTAACTTGAAAATTTAAAATATCGTTAAATCCTTTCGACAAATTACCTACATTTGTGTTTTAAAAGTAAAAAGAGATTTGTTTGTTCGTTCGTTATTTAGTGGACTTCCTTCTTAGTAAAAGGTTGGATACAGTTTTTAAAAAGAAAGCGTGTTTTTAGAAACCTGAGTCCAATATTTCATTGCAATTGTTTTCTATTTTAAAATTAGAATGAAAAATAAGCATAATGATTTACTACGAAGAAAAACCAGTGATAAAGCTTTCTTCTCTGTGAGAAGAAGATCAATAATTACAGGAAAAATACCGCTGTGTTTTATATTTACAAATAATATCTATAAGTGTGCCGCGAGAATCCAAGTAACACCCGTAGTGTGCCGCAAGTTGAAAAAGGTTGGGAAACGCTGCTCTAAACAATAAGAGATAATCCTAAAGTGAACTTTTTTCCTTTATCAACTACACATTTAACTGCTGTTTGAGTGCTCTACAGGCTTATCATCTGGTTAAGAATTTATGTATAAGTTGGTTTGTTTCTGCCCAGGCGTTGTGACATCAACAAAAAAACTAGAGCCAACCTAGTGGAGCTCTAGCAACCAGAGGTTGAACTACTTCTACCACTGATTGTACAATACATTACTTGCAGTGGCGTATTTAAGATTTTGTTTTGGGGTGAGGGGCTTTGCTAGTCCTGTAAATTTGAAAATTTTGCAAGATATTTCATTTACTTTAATATAGTAAATAAAATTTCGGGGTGCTTAAGCCCGAAAGCCCCTCCCCTAAAATACGCCACTGATTACTTGTTTCAATCTTAGAACTCGACAGAAGAAATGGGACTACAGCTAGAAAGCATAGAAGTTTATGATAATTATCTTTTTGTTTCTTTTCGATAACAAGTTTACTCAGTATAATGGAATGTAAAAACAAATTTTCTATTTTAATCACTGTTATGTAAAGGTTACTAACTAAAATGTAACATGACTAACTATACATAATGGAACCAAATAACGAAGGAATTGCACCAACTCTATATTTCCAAATTAGTTGTACAGTAATTAAAAATCCATTATTCTTCCTTATTAATCAAAATTATGACTAACAGCTTAAGAATTAATGATTAGTGCTTTTAATGATGTAATATTTAAAAAGAATAGGCGTACTTGTTCTGTTTATTTTAATAGCATATAGTAAATATATACTTTATAATAACGTACAATGAGAATATATATTTTTTCTTTCAGCTTAGGTAAAGCAAGGGAAGCTGGCATACTGCAATACCTTCAAAGGAAATTCATTATCAAACCATTTAATGAAATTAGAGGGAAGAACTTCTACAGTATTGGATATCAAGAAACCTATACTATATTTGTTACACTGGGAGCTGGAATTTTTCTCTCGATTGTAGTCTTTATTTGTGAAATTTGTTGTTCACACATTTCTTCTAATTATGTACTCAAACGTATTAGGTAGATCATAACCATGAACGTATTAAGTAGCACAAAAGGTGTGAAAACATGTGACATGAGTTGGATGTGGATTTCCGTTCACACACCCTACAACAAGTTACAAACTACTATTTCCTGTTTTGCAACTAATATTTCACTATCGATAATTCATGAGTAGAGTGAGTTTTAGGGTGCAACACCTTTCCAACTTTCCAAAAATGTAACTGTTCTTGTACCTAGAATTCAAGATTTGTGTCATGAAATGAAATAAAGCGAAATGAGCACAAATTCTGCCGTCTTTAGCACATCATTCTTGTGATAAACACATTTCCCCTTTTTTCGCCTCCTTGATTCTTAGTACCTTTATACTTCGTATTGTCTCATGTTTTTCTTTTCTTTTTTTTTCCTTTTTTCTTTCTTTCTTTTAGAGAAAAGAAAAGTAAATTATTTTCACTCTATTAAAGTAACTATGTAAATTTAAGCTTTATTTTGTAACAAGAGCTATAAAATGATATTACGCAGTCACAACCGTAGGTGATAGATAGCAAGGTTTGAAACAAAGCGGTGAAAAGTGGTAACAAAATTGGGCGGCGAACTTCAGTATTAGAAAAAATGACTTTTCAGCCATTCCATTTGTAACGGAGGTTACACTTTTACTACTGCAAAGAGATATATTATGCAAATAAAACTTGAGCTGTCCGTGTTGTTATGGACCAACCAATACATACGCATGCCACTATTCATACGATAAAGGTACACGTGGAAATATCACATCGTTGTGGAGAAAAAACGTTATTTCTTGCGTAACGGAGGTTATATTTGTTGGGAAGAGGTTTAACTCTTCGTACTTTTCCAATCAGAATTCTGGTTCCTTGAAGGACCGGAACTATAGCTGTTCGATTTTTCTGTTTATTAAAAGATAAAACTATTAACTGAAAGAACAGTTGTGAGAAGAAAAAATAACATTTGATTTATTTCTGATATGATTGTTGTGTAATGGAGGTTACACATGGTTTGTAACGGAGGTTACAAGTAATTTGCGACCAGCGACTGTACTCCTCCTGAGGTACTATATCGTAATATAAGTCGGTTTATGTTACTACAATAATTATTTACATAACACATACAAATTCGTCTTATACTAGTACCAAAGAAGACAAAGACTTACAAGACGATAAATAATATCTATGTAATACCAAATCGTGGGTGTAAAGTAAAAAAAAAAATACATAGCACAAATAAGACAACAGTCTATTGACAATTGATACTAAGCTCAAGATTTCCACTCAAGAGCAATACAAACTATTGTGTAGTGAAGTTGGAAGGTATCAACAACTATAGACGTAAGATATAAAATAACTTCACATTACGGAAAAAGACAAATGAAACTGTTACTTGCGTAAAATAATTAACAGAAATAAATATACTCCATTAAGTTTTAAAGCTTGTTTCTAGAAGATCGGGGTACTTTGTCTGATTTTAATCAAATATTCAGTTTTCAATACATCAACTTGATGCCAAGATTTGCACAGTATCCTGTTACGTATTATCTTCAGATTTGCAGGAGCTAAAATTTTGACTATTTGCTCGTAGCTAACATACTTTTCATTATGTTCATCAAGTTGAAACAATGTACCGCCACTTCCACACAATTTTAGAAATTCCACCTGAACTTCATCATCTTCACACCTAGCCTAACAGATGCCTGCATACTTATAGGCAACTTTACTTGTAGCGCCACACTTGAAATCAATCAGAACATAAGTTCCTGACTTAATATTATGTGCTGAGAGTTCGAATTCTGAGACAGGTTTTCAACTGATGGCTCACACTGAGAAAAAAAGGACTAGGATTTCCGTGTGGATACATCGTATTTACGCGGGTGTGCTCCTTAAGTAATGTAATTTCATGTATAAAAATACAGCAGGTGGGAACACCATGCCAAGTCTGGAGTTCGGCGTCGAACTAGACTCGCTGTGATTGGATAATTTTATTCACATGATTGATTTCGTATTAAAAACTATTACTCTCATAAGGTAGGGAGTCACAGATTTAGAAAGGACCAAGAGGGGACACTCGTAGGAAGGTAGTAACAACATTATATACCTAAGTTACCACCGTCGGAATGGGTATGGCGTTAATTCTAGATTTAAAATGATGGTCCCACAATACAAAATTTTCGCTGGACGGTGGTGTAGATCGTACTACTGATGAAACAACATTACTTAATGTGGTGACTCGCGTAACCTGGTAAAAACAGTATTTACATGCCGACTGGATTATGCATTTTTCCCCGTGCAGGAACGTCAGAGTAGCTCTTTGTATGTTACACAATTTATCACTATCATCATCACAACTATCACTATACTTTAAACCATGGATACAAATAAGCAACAAAATTTTACTAGCCCAAGAAGAAAGCTACTAGCTCACATCCCACAATAGAAATCTTTTACTTACCTTCGGTATGATATTAAATACTCGCCCGCACCGATGAACTACTCGCCCCGGGCGAGTGGTGATTTGCATCCCTGCTTTATACGCCTTTAAGATAATGTTTGTATGGCTGGTTGCTGAGTCGACCTCGAAGAAACTTACCTAGGTATATTTTGATTAAGTTGGGTGTTGCAGTAAGACCAACTAAAACATTATTGTCATTCATTTTCTCAAAGTGATAGAAGTTCCGTGTTCCAATGATATCAATAGCTAACATCCAGCGTTTGTTCAGAAGGAGAGGAGCCGTTACTTCAACATCAGCTTGAGATACAAAAAGCACACTAATAGTTTTAGACAAATTGACAGCATGTTCATAGAAGTCTTGTGCAGAATTAGTTTGCATGGCTCTGGCCTTGACCGACACCCAAACAATGATTTTGATTTGACCACCTATGGCATCTACCAGTCCCTTTCCATGTCCTGGTGCAAAGGTGAAATTTTTATGTAACTAAGAAACCTATTGTTTCGATTATACATGAATTCACATCATTATTTTGTGTAACTGAGGTTACATCGTGTCAGTGTCAATTCAATACATGTAACTTTCGTTACACCTTTTAAAACGGAAATGTTATATTTCTCAACCAGTTATGGTAGAGTTTACATGAATTCATCAATATTTTTTGTAACGGATTTTACATCGTGTTGTTACTCATCAATTCCTGCATAAGTTTAACACACTACCTGCCTTGATAAAACTTATAGCTAGTTAAAGTGATCATGTTTCAACGGAACCTTGACAATGCGCGAACAGTTTCATTCAGTGAATATATATATATATATATATACATATATATATATATATATATATATATATATATATATATATATATATATATATATATATATATATATATATATATATATATAACAGGTAGGCCTACATTAAATGCACAAATAGGCTAAGTTGTTTCATTCCAGTGCAGAAGATAGCATTATTCGTTAGATTGCATATGTATTTTTCTCGTGGAATGGCTGTTTTATTTTCATTCGTGCCAATAACAGTAGTGTTCTGTACAACAAAGCAGCAATTTCCTTTCATTCATAGAACTCTGTGAGTGAAAACACGAACTTGGATGAAACTATAGTACAGTTCCCGAAGTGTGATATAATTTAAATTATTTTGCTTTCCTTGTTTATACTTTTTAATTTTTTTAATACACATTAATGTGGTTCAGGAGTATTAGAGGTTTACTATACATGTACTAATATGGAACATTTTTGTTAACTTTGTATGGGGGAGAGCTGTAAGGTTTTTTTTACCTGTAATAAAACTGCTAAAATAAAACATAAGCATTAAATACATTATACTATGTAGTATGCTGGTTGTAAATACCAGTTTATGATTTTGGAAGGTTAATTTTAAAGGTTATGAGAGTTTGTTCGAACAGAGCGTTTAGTAACAGGAACTATTAGTTTATTATGTATTTTAGTTATATTGAGGATGGGCAGAACGCCTTTTTTTTTAATTGTTTAAACGTGCCCAAACAAGATTTAAATTGGCTACTGATAGGTATGTGAACATTGCACTGGAAGGATGGAGTTTTTTGAGGCTTGAACTACCAATTATAAGGAGGAATTTGGAGGACTATATTAACTGCCGTCTTCCAGAGGAAAAACTAGATTATATTTTTAGTTGTAAGTGACCAGGATGAGGAGTGCAGCGGGAAGACTGCTTTATTTGTTGACCGGAGAGACCGCTTGAGCTGCTGGTTGAGTGACTGTGTCAGCTGCAGGTGAATGACTATTTGAGTTGCTGATGATTGAAGCTTCAGCTGCGGTGGTTGATTACGTTAGTTGCAGGTGATTGTTTCAGCTGCAGGCGATTGACTGTTTCAGCTGCGGTGGCTGATTTTATTAGTTGCAGGTGATGGGTTACTTCAGCTGCGACTGCTTCAGCTGCAGGTGATTGACTGCTTCAGCTGCGGTTGTTATTTTTTTTTTTTTTTTTTTTTTTTTTTTTTGCAGGTGGAGTTAGCTGCTGTTTGAGGTTGGTTAGGAGCATATGGAATTAGGAAAGGATTAGTTTTGGTTTATGGGAAAGGATGTTTTAATGTTATTAGTTAATTTGTGATATAATTTAAATTATTAAATGTGTATAAAAAGGAGAGAGAGAATTTAATATTATTGTAAAAATAGGATTAAATAATACTTCCTAAAAATAGGAAATTTTCACTTTCTAGGAAGAATTGTTTTTAATCCTATTTTTACAATAATATTAAATTCTCTCTCCTTTTTTATACACATTTAATAGTTTAAATTATATCACAAGAACAAAGTGTATTTTTAAAAACCTGAGTCATACAATTCATTGCAATGTTTTGTTTTTAAATTAGAACGAAAAATAAGTATAATGATTTGCCACGGGGGGAAACCTGTGATCGAGGTTTCTTCTCTGTGAGATCAGTAATAACAGAAAAAAATATTACGGTATTTTATATTTACAAACAGGGGTAAAAGTGAGAGGGAACGCGAGGGAATGCCATACCCCTCCTCCAAAAAAATATGTATGCCGTCCCACCAGTTCCTAAAAAAATACAATGTACATAACACTATCTACCCTCCGCCCACCCTTTCAGTTCCACTTTTACCCCTATTTACAAATAATAATAATGATATTTATGAGTGTGCCACGAGAATTTAAGTTACATCCGTAGTGTGCCGCAAGTTGAAAAAGGTTGAGATACGCTGATATAGATGGACGCCTTGCTTATTAATCATAATGTATAGTGTCGTCACGTTGTTCTATTGTCTTAATGAAATGCTTCATTAATGTGTCAGGACCAGTTTGATCGTACAGCGTGCATTTTTGGATTTACACAAAATAAATTTGTTCCTATCGAATTCCTCGAAAACTACGCATGAAAACTTTACACTAATGGAATACTGTTCTGTTTAATGAAATTTATCAGTTGTTATATGGAACCATGGTGGCTTAGTAGTAGAGTGTTCACCTCTGATGTATAGGGTCCCTGTTCGATCTTAGCTTGCGCCAAGTGGTTATGGACAAACACCGTGTATTGGGGTTTCTTCGGGATTCTCCCGTTTCCTCCTACTTTCTTCAATCTTCATCATCACAATACCCTTTAGCCTAGTGGGCATAAGTGTGGGAGCTGGAATCGAATTTGGTACTTCATGATTTTAGAGTTGAACTGGTCCAACTTAGGAAAGATGTGTTAATGATTGTATGTATAATCGAACGCCCCGGGAGAGAGAGAGAGAGAAGCTATGAACACATTGTTGTTTACCATAAAATTAATCCAACTTGAGGTGAGCACTCTATCACTGAGTGCCCCGCATATAGATTAGATTTTTATTTAAAAAAGCTTCGAAATCTATATATATAAAAGAGAACGTACAAATCCTTTGTCCGCTCATCACGCTAATACGGCTGAACCAATTTCTTTTATTTTTGGGGGGTTATTAGGATTTGGACCCTAGATGGTTTTTATCATATCACTTTAATTTTCAATTACCAGTGTCTTGAGATAATTGACCATTCAGGTGTCCATTACGTACAAATCCTTTGTTAGTTCATCATAGGTATAAAAATAAACGTATTTATATGCAACCCGCATGACCGTGTCACTCGGCGGGTTAACATAAATGACAGGCGTTATAATGGTTTTTATCATATCACTTGAAAGCGAAAAAGTAAAAATTATCTAAGTAACAAAGTTTATTGCGTTCGGGGGTGACCGCAGCGAAGCGGGGCGGGTTAACATAAATGACAGGCGATATAATGTTAACATTTACTGCAATCTTCTATGGTTTTTATCATATCACTTGAAAGCGAAAAAGTAAAAATTATCTAAGTAACAAAGTTTATTGCGTTCCGGGGTGACCGCAGCGAAGCGGGGTGAACGCTGCTAGTAAAAATATATATCACTTTTGCAGATAGACCAAGTATGAAATTACGTTACTCGAGCTTAAGAAACATGTGTTAATGATTGTATGTATGTATAATTGAACTACCTAATGCTGAACAAAGTTATATTGAAACGTAAATAAAGAATATATGTCTTGTTTTCAACGGGAATCGAACTTAAGCCACAAACAACAAACAAAAAAATAAATTTAAAAAAGCATCACATTATTATTATTATTATTATTATTATTATTATTATTATTATTATTATTATTATTATCATTATTATTTTGGGGGTGTGAAAGTGAAACAGATAGAGATGCAAGGGCTCGGAAAAAACCCGGCTTTTTTGAAAAAAAAACTCGGTTTTTTCTGCTTCGCTTTTTTGCTTGGGAAATTTTGGGCTTTTTTGAAAATTTTGCTTTAAACTGATAATGCAAACTTTGTTTCGCTTCTCTACAACAAAACAACTCATTTAATTAGTGGTTGATGTAGATAATAATATGAAACCTCGAAAGTAAACCATGAATATCAAAAAAAAAAAAAAAATTTAATTCTTAACATTTTTACATTAGGAATTCCTAAGGATTAACCAATATATGTAATAATATTTTAGCCTCTTATATACAATAAGTACTTAAAAAATGATACATAAATAACTAGCAAAATTGTATGTAGTATTTTTACTTCAAAATATCACACCCTCATTTTGAAGCAAAATAAAGAAAAAAACATGAGAGAAATATGCACATCAAGAGCTTCGTTTCGGGTAGCTCTGTACATTCTTGAAATTTTTCAGTTAAGTTTTAACTTTTATATACCTTGTATGAATATTTCGAACAAATTTTTCACTGATTGATCACAAACGTAATAATCTGTTACCACCTATCAGGCGCTTGGGATCTGCAAAATCGGTAAAGCTCCAAATTCTGTAATGCAATGTCTGTTCCTTAAGCTTGTTCAGAATCGGGAAAGTACCGAATTTTCTGTTCATGGATCATATACGTAATAGACGGTTCATCTGAGAGTATGGTTCCCTAGGCTGTAGAATATATAACAACCATCACGGTTTACCCAGTTCTGAAGGTTTCTGAATTTTTAACAAGAAAATTCAACATATCGTTACGAAACTTTTTTTTTTCAAAAAGAAAAACTACGGAATACATTTTAAAAGAGTAGAAGAATTAATCACTGTTCCAATCCACAAGAAAGGAGACAAAATTGATTGTAATAATTATCGATGCATTTCTCAACATTCTATTAATAAGATTGACCCCATACGCAGATGAAATTATTGGAGATTATCAGTGTGTATTTAGTCGAAATCGATCAGATATTTACCATACGACAAATACTCGAAAAGAAATGGGAATATATTACCCAGTACATCGACTGTTTATTGATTTTAGAAAGGCTTACAACTCGGTTAGGGGGAAACATTGTACAACATTCTTACAGAATTTGGAATACCGAAAAAGCTAGATTTACTAAGTGTTTAAATGAATCCCAGAGTAAAGTTCAAGAAGAAAAATGCGAGCTTCCACGTCGAGATTGGCCTGAAACAAGGATATGCGTTATTACCGTTATTATTCAGCTTTGTTCCGGAGTACCCTATAAGAAAAATCAAAGATAGGAACCAGGTTATGGTGTATGCTGATGATGTAAATCTAATAGGAGAACAATCGTAAGAAATGCAGAGGAGTTATTAAACGCTTGCAGGGATATGAGTAAATGCAGAGAAATCTAAATACAAGGAAGTTCACAAGGATCGATACTTTCGACACAGTGGATACTTTCAAATATCTTGAATCAGTATTACCAGACCAAAATCATACCCACAAAGAAATTAAATGTCGACTGAAGTCAGGAAATTCTTGTTATTATTCAGTTCAAAACATTTTGTCGTCGCGAATTCTGTCAAGGAATTTAAAGCTTAAAATATATAAAATGATAATCATGCCTGTTATGCTTTATGGTTGTGAAACATGATCGTTTACGCTGAGGGAAGAACGCAGACTGAAATTATTTGAGAATAAAATTCTGAGACGAATATTTGGACCCAAGAGGAACGGGAATGGGGAATGGCGGAAACTTCATAAGGAGGAACTACATAATTTATACGGTTTACCAAATATCGTTAGAGTCATCAAGTCTAGGAGGCTCAGGTGGGCAGGTCATGTAGCCAGAATGGAAGAAAGTAGGAACGCTTTCAAAGTTTTAACTGGAAATCCAATCGGGAAATGTCCATTAGGAAAACCTAGGCCCAGATGGGAGGACAATATTAAGATGGATTTAGCAGAAATAGGAATACAGAGTAGAAACTGGATTGAATTGGATAAGGACAGAAGTCAACGGAGAGCTTTTGTGGTCATAGAGAAAGAGAGAGAGAGAATACATTTTAAGTTAAGCACAACAAACATGAGTGAGTGGTTAGCTTTCGCGTTTCTATCGTGAAGTCCGGGATTCAACCCCGCATTCGACCATTTTGACAAACGTTTTCTTAATCCCATCTGTGAATGTAGAGATAGTGCGTGTACTGTGTGTCCTGGCCGGCTTCCTTTCTAATCGTTTTTAAATCTTTGTTATTACTAATTACCAGCAGTGATGGATTTGCAAAGAGGGTTAGGGGTGGGGATGTCTTTCGGATTGAAGCCTCTACCCTGAAATTACGGAATTTCTAAAACAAACTAAATATTAGTTTTGCCTTTACTCATAAACTTCAAGCTGTCCTCAAATAAAAAAGAAATTACGAATTTTTAGAAAAACTAAGCATTAATAAAAAAAGCCTCTCCCAAAATACTTTTCTAAATCCACCACTGATTATCAGTATAAAATGGTCTTCAAGGTTGTATCTGAAAGATTATAGCGGAATATACAAACGAAACGAAATATTTGTTATGCCTGTACTCATAAACTTAAGCTCCTCTTAAATAAAAGTTAGGAATTTTTAGAAAAACCAAACATTATTGAGAAAAAACTCTCCCAAATATTTTTATAAATCCGATATTGATTATTTCTATTAAATGGTATTCAAGGTTGTGTCCGGAAGATAATTGTTAAATCATTGCACAGCTACAGTATAACGGAAATGTGAAAGTACGCTCTGATGGATATATTGAAAAACATAAGTTTAATTATGTGCTAGAAGCTAGGGTTCTAAGCTCCAAGATATAAAACACGGATGACTAAAAAGAAATGATCTAGAGAAGAAAAAAATGTGGATGATTCAGAAGTTAAAATAAGGTTAAACAGCTTCTAAAATTGCCCTCAAATACTACGTACTTTATGTTTACTTTAATTCATAAACCATGTGCTCCATCCATCATGATGGTGAATTCCAGAGCGAAATATGGCATTCAGGTCATAAAATCTTATTTAACTTTAGAGTATACTATAAGGAAGCTATTTAAACAGAAAAATCATGAAAATGAAAAAAGCCAAAATTTCCAAAATTCTCGTTTTTTTTCCAAAAAAGCCGGCTTTTTATGTGCAAAAAACCATCGATTCAAAAAAGCCGGCTTTTTTGCATCTCTAGAAACAGATAACTAACCTTGATTGTAGCTTCGCTAACACGATATAAAGGTCCTGTACACAAAACTCCACTTTGGTAGGGAGCTGGGATCGAATTTGGTACTTTATTATTTTAGAGTTGAACTAGTCTTTGCATGAGAGAAAAAGATAATTTCACGTATATAGCACTTCGTTTCACGACAGAAAGGAACGAATTAACATAATGTCTTAAAATATAAACGAAAATTTGGCCTGCACATTTCTGTACAAACGATTACGATTATTTATGCTTCAATTCGACATGGTGGGAGGCTACACTTAGACAGCCCCCACTTTGTTTTCTTTCTAGCGGCGCCCCTAATTATGTACAAACGAAATTTTGCCTGCACATTTCTGTACAAACGATGTACAAACAAATGCGACAATTTGTGCTTGAATTCGACATGGTGGGGGCCACACTTAGACAGACCACACTTTGTTTTCTTTCTGGCGGCGCCCCTAATTGTGTACAAACGAACATTTTGCCTGCACATATCTGTACAAACGACGTACAAACAATTGCGACTATTTGTGATTGAATTGGACATGGTGGGGGCTACCACTTAGACAGCCCCCACTTTGTTTTCGTTCTGGCGGCGTCCCTAATTGTGTACAAACGAAAATTTGGCCTGCACATTTCTGTACAAACGATTGCGATAATTTGTGCTTGAATTCGACATGGTGGGGGCTACACTTAGACAGCCCCCACTGTTTTCTTTCTAGCGGCGCCCCTAATTATGTACAAACGAAATTTGGCCTGCACATTTCTGTACAAACGATGTGCAAACGATTGCAACAATTTGTGCTTGAATTCGACATGGTGGGCGGCTACACTTAGACAGCCCACACTTTTTCTTCCTGGCGGCGCGCCTAATTGTGTACAAACGAAACTTTTGACTGCATATTTCTGTTCAAAAGACGTACAAACGATTGCGACAATTTGTGATTGAATTGGACATAGTGGGGGGCTTCCATTTAGACAGCCTCTCCCATTTTCTTTTCTTTCTGGTGGCGCCCCTAATTGTGTACAAACAAAAATTTCGTTCGTACATTTCTGTACAAAGGATGTACAAACGATTGCGACAGTTTGTGATTGATTTGGACATGGTGGGGGGCTACCACTTAGACAGACCACACTTTGTTTTCTTTCTGGCGGCGCCCCTAATTGTGTACAAACGAAATTTTGCCTGCACATTTCTGTACAAACGATGCATAAACGATTGCGACAATTTGTGCTTGAATTCGACATGGTGAGGGCTACACTTAGACAGCGCCCACTTTGTTTTCTTTCTGGGGCGCCCCTAATTGTGTACAGACGAAACTTTTGCCTGCACATTTCTGTACAAACGATGTACAAACGATTACGATAATTTGTGCATGAGTTCGACATGGTGGGGGGCTACACTTAGACAGCCCCCACTTTGTTTTCTTTCTAGCGGCGAACCTAATTATGTACAAACGAAATTTGGCCTGCACATTTCTGTACAAACGATGTACAAACAAATGCGACAATTTGTGCTTGAATTCGACATGGTGGGGGGCCACACTTAGACAGCCCCCACTTTGTTTTCGTTCTGGCGGCGCCCCTAATTGTGTACAAACGAAAATTTGGCCTGCACATTTCTGTACAAAGGATGTACAAACGATTGCGATAATTTATGCTTGAATTCGACATGGTGGGGCTACACTTAGACAGCCCCCACTGTTTTCCTTCTGGCGGCGCCCCTAATTATGTACAAACGAAAATTTGGCCTGCACATTTCTGTACAAACGATGTAGAAACGATTGCGACGATTTGTGATTGAACTGGACATGGTGGGGGCTATTATTTGGACAGTCCCCTACTTTTTTCGTTATGGCGGCGCCCCTAATTGTGTACGAACGAAAATTTTGCTTGCACATTTCTGTACAAATGATGTGCAAACGATTGAGACCATTTCCGATTGAGTCTTGAATGGGTGGGGCTGTCTAAATGGACGTGAAAAGCAGTACTGCAAAAATACATGTAATTTATATTGAGCATCATAGGAGGCAATGTTGATTTGAGATTTTGAAGGGCGGGGGAATTGAATAAACGATGGCTAAAATTAGTACTGTGAAAATTATAGTAACTCAGATTGTGCACGCTCGGGAAATGCCATAGAGGGAATTTCGAAGCTCTAGGCTCAAGAACTACCTCTATAATCATCACTGACTACCATTTCAATAATGTGTTTTATGGTCTTATGTCCGAGCTCCCATCCTATCCCTCCCCCTCCAACTGGATACTTGATACTTTTTCTATTCCAAATTCTTGTGCTAGTTTTCTGCCGAAACCTTGAGTTTTGTACTCTCATCGGTTTCGAGTTAGTTAATTATTTAAATTTAGGATTCCCTTTCTGCATCGAGGTTATGTGAGACGTGGACTCAAAGATTATGATGAAATCCAAACACAGTAATCGTCCAAATTTGGAAGCTCTATAGTTATCAACGTAAAAATCGGAAATGACCCATTTCTACCACTTCCAGTTGGCGAATCACCTCCATTAAGGAATTTCCTCAAGAGGAATCACTCTACTTATTTATTGCAAAAAGCAGAACTAAAAAGTTACATTCGTCCAAAATTATCGTGTGAAGTAACGGCCGCTCGTATGTATGTACTAATATCGATAAGTTCCACTACGCAATCCCAATTAATACTTCATATACCCCCGCCACACACACACACTAGCATATGTACACACGAAAGAATATCTGGTAGTATCCACACACTTACGCCGGAAACTAGAAACACACACACAGAGACAGAGAGAGAGAGAGAGAGAAAATCTTGTACCTTTATACTGAATGCACTATTACTCACAAAATCAATTAAAAAGGAAAAAGAAAAAGGTTGTAAATGAAATTTTCAAAGATTGGTACCACTGCTGCGCCTAACACATGAAAGTGTTCCATAATGATTGTTTCGTAATATGATGTATATGGGTTTCTTAATGGTAGTATAACAAAATGCCTTCAAATTAACCACAAAATAAAAAGTGAAATTTATTTCTCAAAATTTGTAAAATCGAAGTCGGTGGGCATTATGGGAACAGTCTACAATAACAATATATGCAAATAAATATTAATATACTTCACGTTTTCCAGTGGTGCAAGAAAGCTTCGAATAGTGTTTGGTGTCATAATCATTAGCAGATGTAAATATATCTATCTATCTATCTATCTATATATATATCTATATATATATATATATATATATATATATATATATATATATATATATATATATATATGGGATGGGATGGGATTTGATCTCGTGTCAAAATAATAAAATAACTTCTAGTCCGCCACTCTATCCAACTAACCACGGAGACTAGGTCTTGTTTGCTCTCTTTTTCTTAACAAGTAATCCTCATAACCATGGTGCGTATCGCTTCGAACTTTAAGATAAGCGTTTTTGTGTTTAATTATATATTTTCGTACGACATCTTAGTTACAGAAGCTAATTTATATTAGACAAACCACCTAGACACTAGGTTTAATCCAATAAATTCAATATTTAACTCCACTTTCCAGTTCCTTTCTTCGCCTATCGCCCCTCGTTCACTGCCTATTGTCAATTTCCCTTTGCAATCGTGCTCTGCTACTGAAAAGTCCCTCGAACACATGATTTCCAGTATACACAAAAGCGAGCGTAATTTTTTTTTGCTTATATTTTTATTATTTTATTATATTTTTGGAAATATCTCTTTAGATTGATAGCTTTCTATTATCTCCATATACTAATAACTGAATTTTACTCATAAACATAAGGAAAATGGAATAAATACGAAAAATCCTGAGTTACAGTATATGCGGAATATTTTAGCGCATGTGGGTACATCAGCTACCTACAATTTTAGGTACTTCTTATACATAATTGATATTGGCAACTATGTACCACAAATATTGCATTTATATACCTGGCTCAGTTTCGCACTCTAACAGTCATTTGCTTTTATGTCGTCACTTGGAACATATATCTGTCATGTTCTAGGTACGTCCTTTAGGTACATACTGTTTCACATACTCCAACAGCACAAGATGTGCTAGGGATGCGCCATTTAGGTGTTCTAAATTCATCTCCCACATTTGATGCATTTGTTGCTTCTTTTTCTAAGCGATTGTGTACTAGAAGCAACAAACGCATCAACTTTAATAGATGGCAAGTGTCGTTGATCATTTGAAAGTGAATATGGCAGAGCCATGAAATAAAGTAATTAGACACTCGTCATTTTATTATAAAATTACATGATTAGCAGATTTTCTCTGCTCCCAAATAGTTATCGTCGAATATATGCAGTTAAAGGACCACTCTGATTCGCCAAATTCAAAAGACCTCAACGATTTATCCCTCTACAAACGACGTTCTATTCATCGCCTCCGTGGCCAAGTCGGAAGAGCAACGGCTAGTAATCCAAAGGTTGGTGGTTCGCGCCAATGCTGGGTACTTTTTTTTTTTTACTTTTTTAAAGTGTATTTTAGACGCCTTAATGTAAACACATTACGCATATAGGCGATTTAACATATTTTGGGGGAGTAATTTTGTGATTCATTGACGTTTACGGCATGGGAAACAAACCTAGAACATACTAGGCACGTTCCCCAGGTACACATAAGGCATGTGTCTAGGGGCGGACATAGACTGTGACTATCACTTGCCATCCATGTGATTTCTCTCTGAGTTACATAAGGCACATAGGGACACATTCTCATGTACCATATGGAACATGATAGGCATATGCCTGCTATGTAATTGTGCTGTTAGGGTTGGCTAGCTATTACCTAATACCTGTACCCAATAAAAATTTGAGTCAGTACCATGTACCTGTACCAAGGTACAAAAAATAATGCCTAACCCAACAGTGATTATCTTTTGGAGATATTTCTGGATCTGGGTTCTTCGGCGATCACACAACCGGGGAAGTGGAGTTGGAAAGAAAATAAATAATCAAAAAAAAAAATACAGAAAGCTATAGCCTCAAGAGTGGCTTTGGAGCTGCAGGGGATTATTGTAAAAAATTCCCTTTCTCCACAGACTTCTGGGGAAATGTAAACCGATCTACAATCACCCCACACCCATGGGCGTAACTACTATGCCGCAAAACTAAGTGATTAATCATAAGTTTTCGGAAACGCAAACAATGCATGTACTGAATAAAGTGTGCAACACAACAGTTTCCATTTCATGAATTTTTAGTGACTGTATGCATTTACACATTATTCACAGATATAGCAGTCTTTTTTATAATTAGGGCTCAGAGCTTTGCTATAATTTCGACTCGCCCTTAAAAAATACGATAAAAAACAAAAGAAATGTACAAAGGTTTGTCGTAAACGTCGTGGAAAATGTACTAAAAAGAGCCTTAAAATATACTATGACGTCAAATATTATCCTAAAATATGCTATTTTCATTATATCTTAGCTGAAATTTACTACAAATATATCAAAATAAGTTTGAATTAAAGCACGTCACCTTGCAACATAAAATTATATCTACGCAATACTTTTATAATATGTTTGATACAGCGCAACAAATTATAGGTTCACACGAGAGATCATTCTTGGACTGTAGTGCAATTTTCACATATAGAGAATGTTATCTCAACTTGTGCAGAAACAATAGGGAAATTGTAGCCGCGTTCTTATTTTTAAAAGAAAAATTGAAAAGCTCGAAAAAATCTGCGGAAAATCTCCAAAAAGGCAATAAAATATCCAGTTCATCAAAAACAGCAAAAATGCCAAAAATACTTTTAGGGTAAAAGGTCAAGAGCGTTATTTCCTTCATTACATGGACGGTAAATGAATTTTGTTATGTTTCCGAAACCAACACGTCGTTATTTTGAAATAAAATGAAATCTTTAAGTTTTACTCCCCACGGTTATTGGGGTTAGGCTAAAGGAGACGGTGATTAAAAGAAATGAATGAAATAAAGAGAGTGGAGAAAAGGGGAGAACCTCAGGAAAACCCACACTGTAAAAAATTTCGCCTTAAATTTACTGACCGATTACCGTCAACTCTCGCTGCCATCCGATTACCCTAAAGTTTACGAGCCACCGTTTTTTCATAAAAACGGCAGACCGTATATTTAGAAGCAAAATAATATTGACCGTGTTTAGAAACAAATTTGGTACGTATATTTTACGGTAATTTACCGTAAAATTTAGGGATCGTTTTTTTTTTAAAAAAAAAGGCACAGGTGTGTTATTACCGTACAAGATTTACGGTAATTATCACACCGATTCCCACACACTAAACAAAGAAACTAACCAAAGAAAGAAACAAAACAAAACGAAGCACAACACATCCGAACCTACGCGCCATCAATCCTCGCTTCGAACATGTGCTTTTTCTCTCCAATGCGCATGCCCGACAGAAGCATCTAACAGGAAAACGGTCTCCTACCATTATTTTAGAAAAACGGTAAACCGTATATTTTTCATGGTAGGAGGCACTTATTTTCACGGTTATTGGTTACAGTGCACGTACACCTCAAAGTTAACTTTCCGCTAACTGGGATCGAACCAAGGCTCCTATGCACCATAGGTTAATGCTCTACCGTTGAGCCAGCGCGGTCCCATGTTGTTATTTTGTTACTTACCAAATAAAAAAGTCAAAATTATATACATCCTAGCTCTCGTTATAATCAGATTATCTACTATTCTACTACGAAAAATGTTGATCATGGATCGGGGAGTCTTGGGTATTACCTTGCGGGGGGGATAAAATGTAGCCTAGTTACGCTTATTTTCTCTTCGCATAGTTTCAACAACTCGAACTAGCTCTTCTATGCGTAGTGGCAATTGTATCGTTATGGATAGATTTGTAGTTTGATGGCACTTGATGCTGGAAGTCTCAAACAGGTTTTGAGCATTACCCCCTCCAAGCAAGTGCCAACTTCTCCCTTTCCCTGCCTGTTTTGTTTAGAAGCGGAAATTTCAGAGCACACAGGACAAAAGAGATCTTCACCGGGTTTTCACGGACTCTTGTCCACAATTTCCGCAGGCTTCTTTCTCTCGAAGACTTTCTCGTCAGGAGCCGTTGGCTCCAACGTGTAGAATGTAGGGACTATTTCCTGAGTAGGATTTTGACCATTGTTGACGTGCAAGAGACTTTGGCTGAGAGGATCTGTCAATCTCGTGACGTATTGTGCTACGTCAGTGATGAAAGGCACGCAAAAAACATATAAAAAATCACACCCCTTTTATCCCTGTTCGTCAGTTTTAAGTTTTCTCTCTTGTATGACTTAGCCTTAATATATATATATATATATATATATATATATATATATATATATATATATATATATATATTAAGGCTAAGTCATACAAGGGAGAAAACTTAAAACTGACGAACAGAGATAAAAGTATATATATAAATAAATTAATATATATATATAAATTAAGTTCCGAAAGAATTAAGTCTGTTTCAGGTAACCTGATAGGAAACTCTCCTAACTTCCACCACTCTCCACTACAGAAAGGGAAAGCAAGTCGTTCACCTTCACAGGGAGGGAAGCTTGTCTATTAAACAGAATCGTGCAAACTAAGTTCGTACATCAATTCATTTGCATTGCACCTGATGCTGAGAAAACACCGCTGTCCCTTTAAGCTTCCCGAGTAACAAACAATTACTGTTTTTAATTTCTGTCTTGTAGAAAAGTATTGCACATTATTTATGTACTAAATTTTACCCTACTGTAAAACAGTTTATTGTTTTAACAAATATCGAAGACATTAAAATCAATAAGAGCTCAATCCGCCCATTATTTTGTATGAATGTGGAAGCTGATCCCTAACACGAATACTAGAACGGGAACTGCGGGATTTCGAAAATAAAATGTTCATCAAAATATTAGGAGAGAAAGAGGCAAACATTCAAGTTAATTAAAAAGCTATGCAAGCTTCTATTTCACAACTACAGCTCACCGAATATTATAGAAACAGTAAAGTTAATACGTATAAGATAAGCATGACACTTTGCTTGTATAGGAAACACTCACCAAGTCACCAAGTCCTATTGAAAAAGCCTAGGAGAAAGAGACTATCAGGTGGGCGAAGGAGAAGGCTTCCGGAAATGTAAAGCAGGATCTTTGAAGGATGGTTGATAACAAACATGGTACATAGACTTTTCGGTTCCGTATATCTAGCGCCCGTAGATTTAGCGCCCAGTATTTCTGCCTCACAGAAGGAATTTTATATTGATTTTATCTCACAATCAGGGATGTCCAGTGCATTTTCCACTCTTTCCACAGGTCGTTAATTCCTGTTATTTTCTTACATCCATGTTCCGTGTACTTAGCGTCGACTAAGTAAAACTGTTATGAAGAGGGGGAAAGGAGAGAGAGAGAGAGAGACCAGCCTATAGCACTGATTATGACGCTTCAATGAATCATAACCTCCGGGGGAGAGGGTGACACGCGGACAGGCTTGTAAGAATCGAAGTTAGACGACAGTAAAACATTATAGTGTTTTTCTTGCCTCCATTAATTTGTGTGATATTCCTGCTGCTGAATTTTGCTTTTCTCGGAACAACATAAATATGGCATAGCACTATGTTGTCCCAAGCCCTTAATGACCCCGATATATATAATCATTTTATGTATATATGGAATAACATAAAATTTTAAATAAATATTTGGAGAGACAAGACAAGCTTCGGGAGGACCGTGCCCCCAGTTACGTCCCAAATGTATAATATTGTGTGTGTGTGTGTGTGCCTGTACTCAGTTCATCATTTTATTTGTATTTGGTATCGTCTAACTTAACAATACAGGTTTTCTTTCTCCATTTGTTTTGGGAATTAAAAGAAAAGGGTTTGGATCTGGTGACAGAAATTCCGAGGTATGGAAATGTTAAGCCTGGTCTCTGTAAATTAAGAAGAGAAGCTTTAAGTACAGATGAAAATCCTGCAACAAGTTTTCCGGACGAACTTTTAAATCTGCCTGATGGCGGTAATTTTCTTGTAGTGGACGACGTTTTTGAAGATCAAAGAATATTAATATTTGCGATTAAGGACGCCAGTATACTGTTGAAACAAGGCAAATCGTTTTTTATGGGTAGAACGTTCAGTAGCTGCTCCCAACAATTTCAACAATTATATTCCCCCCATGTGGAGCTAGATAGTACTAACGAAGTAAACAGCATTTTCCCCATTGTATTCGCGTTACTATCAAGCAAAACCGAATTAACATATAGGAGATTCTTCAATTTACTTAAGAGATAGGCTCCAGAGTGAAGTCCTCAGCTTTTAAAAATTGATTTTGAAGCGGCTGTAAAAAAGGTTCTTAATAATCTCTTCCAACAAACAAAAGTTCCGGGATGTAATTTTCATTTCATGCAATGCTTGTGGTGAAAAAACCAAGAGCTTGGACTTACGCAAGATGATAGAGAAAGTGAAGAAGTTAAATTATTTTGTAGATGTGGAGCTTTAAGTCTTATACCCAAAGAAGATATAGATGAAGGATGGTTGATAATCATGTCGAACGCACCTGACTCGCCGAAAATAGTAGAGTTTGCAAATTATTTTGTAGATCAGTGGTTGGAGAACACTACATGGCCAATTGAGAGTTGGAATTACTATAAAGAAAAGCACAGAACAAATAACGTTGTGGAAAAATAGAATGGAAAATTTAATTGCATCATAGGGAGAAAACATCCGAACATATTTTTGCTGGTGAAGAAGCTAAAAGAGGAAGCTGTAAACACTACCTTTATGTGGAGGAGAATGAAATTTGGAGAGCCAGGCACCAAAAGCAAAAAGGTATATCAACATCGACAAGAGGATAAAGAATATTCTAGAGAAATACGAGGAAACAAAGGATCTGCAAAAATGTTTAACTGCTTTGGCTTATGTCCAGAAGTTCGAACAAATTGTTAACTATGTAATTTCATTTTGACTGTAGTAAGAGACAGTATGCGAATAGGGTAACAAATGAAAGCACGTTTCCTGTGCATATCATCACTGACAAGGGTAATAACTGCAAATTATTTTAAGAAACTTAATACATAAATATAAAGAAAACAGGGCCTAAAATTCAACGAAATCACAGCTCCACACTGGTAAAAATTTTATATAGTATAGAAAAACTAGTTTAGTCAGCATTTGTTTTGACATATCGGTGTTCTGTCCAGTACATCATGTTTACCTGCGACCCCCCCAAAATATTATTATTATTATTATGTAGGAAAATTTTGGCATCCAGAGCAAACAAAATTAAAGGCACATTAGGATACATATTTAGTTGTATTGTATTAAACCATAAAATACAGGAAACTAACCGGTAAGAAAAATAGTCACACTGGAAGAAAAAAGTCACTTTTTCTTACATAAGAATTTCACTTCTATTTTTCCGTGATCATCACGCTGTCTTAGTCTGTTTTCTGCCGAGGCAAATACACCGTTATACCACGGCTGTTCCTTTGACTTCTTACCAACTTCAAAACGCCTTTCCTTTCTGGCCAGCCATTTCATAACAGCAGGAGTTGGGCTAAAATCTTCCAATGGATCCATATTTATATTAACGTGAAGGTAATTTTTCACAGTAGTGGGAGCCAAAGAGAGTCTGTTATCTGTTTTCAATATGTTGTAGTTACTTATAAGTCTTTCAACATCGGAAGAAGATGGTTTCGAAGCAACAACTCGGGCTAAACTTGTTGACAGAGCATGAAATGATTGATTTCCACAGATTTTCATGAGAAGGCTTTTAGCGTCCAGACCTTTCAACATACTGCACGATGATGCCTCTCTATATTGCATTGCGAACTGCAAAAGATCTGTATCAGGACAAGTAACTTTGTGGCATTCTCTTAGGGCATCATCAGTTACATCCTCTTGCAAATCACGCAAAGGCTCCAAAGCAACAATACTGTCTTCATACAGCAAACGCTGACTAACAAAGTTAATTATGGAATCCAGGATTTCGGAGCGTACTACAGTAAAATCTCTTTTCTCACTGACATATTTGTTATGAGATTTATTGCGACGTGTGTTACTATGAAGTTGAATACCATGTAATGAGTACTGTATTTCTCCGTTGACGTTCTCTTGCACACGTTCGTTTAAAAGCGTTTCTTCCCACCCGCCTAACAGAGGTTTCTCTTTCATACTCTCCAACTGTGCTACAGTTTTATTTTTACTTGTTATTATGTCCAAAAGAAACATTTCATCACTCTCAAACTTCTGGCTTAATGTGATATACTGGAAGTTATATGGAATTGAGTAACCCATTGCATAATAAATGTATTGAAAAAGTAAGACATAGTTTGACACACTAAACGCGTTTAAATGCATAATCCGAGAAAAGTAAGGTACTCACATTAATACCACTCCACACATTAAGAATTGTAGTTCCACACTCCTTCCCTACAGTTCCACAAAGTGTGGAGTACTCCACTCAATTTTAGGCCCTGAAAGGAAATGTTTTTGATTGGCTAAAACAATAATCAAAATAGCATGACAAGGTTCACGAAAAAAAAAAACAACTTCTAAACACGCCTATATTCCTGTAAGGAATGTAACCAGTGCTAAGACTGGAGAAAGTGTGAAGGGAAATTTATGAAATGAAATCTTTTAGTTTTACGTACGACGGTTATAACAGGTATGGTAAGATGAGAATGAATGAAATAGTGGAATACAGAATGTAAGAGGAAACGGAAGAACCCCTAAAAACCCAAGCACGTGGTGTTTGTTTATCACAAAGGCCAATTTAGAGCGAGCTGGGATCGATTAGGGACCCCAGGCACCAGATGTGAACGCTCTACCATTGAGCCAGCGGGACCTCAAAGGAAGTTTATGGGCATAATTATCAATAACTAGTAACCAAACTATAATTCCCTGGCGCTATGATCGACCAATAACGACGCCAGCTTTAACGTCTTGGGGGGAGGCGGAGAAAATTTTAGGAGGGCAGTAGTTTTTTTTTATATACCCAAAACTATAAGTTATTATAACTTTACATAAATTATGATACAATATGTCTGGAAGAACGGAGACTGAGGGACAATTTGCCACTAAAATTCGACAAAGCGCACTATTTGCCACCAGTTTACATCGACTGAAGCAGTTTCAGAGACATTTTTATTTAATTTCTATTGGATGTATCCAGTGGCGACGATTGGACGTTAAAAGTGGGGGGCAAAACATGATCTGAATATTTGTATATCAGTGTTAATATACAAATTTCCCTAGTTGAAACTATATACATTAATAGGCCATTTCAGAAAAGTGGGGGGCAACTGCCCCCCTTTGCTCCCCCTAATCGCCGCCCATGGATGTATCAATGATGATGATTAGGAAAGTAACAAGCATATTAGATAAAAAGATTGTATAACTATGCGCCGTGGTATGCAATGCTCTACCAATATTTAAATGTACTATAAACTAAGATGTAGCTTTTAATGTGAAACATATGTAAAACAGACGTAATCTAGAATATCGCAATGAGGATAAGGCATACAATAAACGGTGAACATATTCTCCCGACTGAAAACCGGGACAAACTGTAAACTGGCGAAACACCGGGATAAGAGTCTTCATGGAGGCCACGGTAGTTCACTGGTAGAAACACTCACATCGGGTTCATGGGGTTCCTGGTTTGATCCCATCTTGCGTCAAATGGGATTTGTGGTAGTCAGACGCTGCGTGCATGGATAAACTCGGGGTTGTCTCGTTTCCTCTCACTTTCTTCATTCCACCATTTCATTCATTCTCACAATCACCGTCTCCTCTATCCTACTCCTATCTCATTAATCGTGGGATGTAAAATCGAAAGATTTCATTTCATTTCAAGAGCTTCCAAACCGGGACTGTCCCGGTAAAAACCTGACATATGGTAACTCTGACTATATAACAACATCCAGTTCGATACTAAAAAAGAAAAAAGTAAAATTATCATATGGTATTACACAGTTTCAGAAAAAAAAAAATCTAACAAGCTAGCCGCATTAAGTCTGATACATATTTCACAACTTTATGCGTAGTATAAATCTATATAGTTAAGCAATTCATATCATACACTACAAGCACTGAAAAACAACGTAACGTTCTATAATAAAAAGAACGTTACTTTACGAACCAATAAGTGAATCGCTCTACGAACCTTATTGTACACATTATACCCTAAAGTTACAGCCTTATGCAGTAATCAATTCCAATCAGATATTGAACGAGTATGGTGTTTCCTTGAGAATAATCCATCACTAACTTGAACAAGCGCCTTTGAGGGCTAGTCGTCTTCCATTTTACCCTCTTCTTCGGTAATTCATCTCGCTACTCTTGTTTAATGCAGTTGAAACCATGGCTTCATCCTTTTGCAATGTATATCCACAAGGAAGGATGGACAGGTTCAACCTTTTGGAATTTCAAATTCGAAGCTTCTGTCAATTTACTCGTTCGTGTCTCTTTCTGTAATGTTCTATATGAACGGGTATGTTGCGAGGAAACAAAAGAGACTAGCAAAGAAATCGAATCGTAAGATCACCATAAGATGAAAGTCGCATATTCCAGAGACTACCTGATACGTAATGTTGATCAAAATAAATTAGGAATTCTTCAGTTTCTTCTGGTACGATTTGCTGTAATCCATTCCTTCTGACCCTTGCCAGAGAGAAGGAAAACAAATCCGTCCACCATTATATAGAAATCGGACTTTCTCATTCTCCCTGTATAGATTCGCCAATCCTAACTGCTGCAGTATGTACTTCGAGTTCGTGTGACTTATTTCTTCGTAACAAAATTTAAAAATTAATTAGCCACAGGTAATTGTTTTATTGCATTTGCGGCAGAAAATTCTTGTTTTGTGCTCTCTCTTTGCTGGAGATACTTTCTTAGGCTGTTCCTCTTCAGTATCCTGTGAAGCTTCTATTCTCCGTGGTTTCTTCTCAACGTTGGCGAACTGCTAACCAGACGAAATGAAGAATTTACGGCATTTCAAACTTTTTAATGTTTGTTTCTCGTTTGAAAGTACGCTTTGATGACAAAATACCATAAGTGTTGAGTTCACTTACATCAGTTATGTAAAATGATTTCAATACTAAGGTAGGACGAGAGGATATTTTCAAACCGATTATAGGGAACGAAAGTCTGCATAAGGAAAGTAATGACAACGGTGTTAGACTCGTGAACTTTGCAACATCCAAAAACCTAATCGTGAAGAGTACAAAATTCCCACATCGCGACGTTCATAAATACACTTGGATATCACCAGACGGAAAAACACACAATCAAATTGATCACGTTTTAGTAGATAGAAGAAGGCAATCTAGCATAATTGATGTCCGGTCGTTTAGAGGGGCTGATTGTGACACTGACAACTACCTGGTAGCAGCGATAGTACGAGAGAGGTTATCGTCGAATAAAGGTAATATTCATTGTCCGAAAACAGAGAGATTCAATTTAAAGAAATTAGAAGAGAGCCAGATAAGAGAGGAATACCAGATTGAAGTTTCGAATAGATTCTCGGCTTTAGAAGATTCGGAGTGCACTAGTGTTGAGGATACCTGGATTGAAATTAGAGATAGCATTAAAATTTCAGCAAAAGATAAATTGGGAGACGCGGAAGTACGTAGGAACAAACCATGGTTCGACCAGGAATGCATAAAACTAGCAGAGAAGAGAAAACAGGCAAAATTACGTTGGCTACAAAATCCGAATGAAATAACTACACAAAATTTTGTAGATATCAGGCGGGAAACTTCCAAAACTTTTAGAACAAAGAAACGCGATTTTCTGAAAGCTAAAATTAAGGAACTTGAAGATAATAGTAAAAATAAAAACATAGGGGCATGTATAAGGGAATGAACGAATTTAAGAAAGGCTACCAACCTCGTGCTTATATATTAAAGAAATCTGACGGTACAGTTCTCACTGACACGGATAGCATCTTAAATAGATGGAAAGATTTCTTTGACGATTTGCTTAACACGCAACCAAAAACTAGTGTGCGTGGAGAAAAGGTGATACACACCGCAGAACCGTATATTCCAAAACCCAACCGAATAGAAGAAACCGCTATAAAGAAATTAAAGAAACACAAATCTCCGGGTGTAGATGAAATTCCGGCTGAGTTAATTTTAGCTGGAGGCGAAAAATTGTGGAACAAGATACACAAACTCATTCTCCTTATCTGGAACAAGGAAGAATTGCCACAAGAGTGGAAAGAATCAATCATTGTTCCAATTCACAAGAAAGGTGACAAAACTGACTGTAATAATTATCGAGGCATTTCTCTTCTGTCAACATCCTATAAAATCCTTTCAAATATTCTGTTAGCAAGACTGACCCCATACGCAGATGAAATTATTGGAGATTATCAGTGCGGATTTAGACGAAATCGATCAACTATCGACCAAATATTTACCATTCGCCAAATACTCGAAAAGAAGTGGGAATACAATACCCCAGTGCATCAACTATTTATTGATTTTTGAAAGGCGTACGACTCGGTTAGGAGAGAAACATTATACAACGTTCTTACAGAACTTGGAATACCGAGAAAGCTAATTAGATTAATTAAGATATGTTTAAATGAATCCCAAAGTAAAGTCCGGGTAGGAAAATTTTTGTCCACGAGTTTTCACGTCGAAAATGGCCTGAAACAAGGAGATGCGTTGTCGCCATTATTATTTAACTTCGTTCTGGAATACGCTATAAGGAAAATCAAAGATAACAACCAGGGCCTAGAGTTGAACGGTATTCACCAGGTTATGGCATATGCTGATGATGTAAATTTAATAGGGGATGATAGGAGAACAACAATAGAAAGAAATGCAGAGGTCTTAAACGCTTGCAGGGACAAGGGTTTAGAAGTAAATGCAGAGAAAACTAAATACATGAAAGTGCGTCGGGACCGTAATACGGCAAATTATGGATGCGTTAAAATATTAAATAATATTTTTGAGAAAGTGGATAGTTTCAAATATCTAGGATCAATATTAACAGAGGAAAATCATATTCACGAAGAAATTAAATGTCGACTAAAAGCAGGGAATTCGTGTTACTATTCGGTTCAAAATCTCTTGTCGTCGCGAATTCTGTCGAGGAATTTGAAGCTTAAAATATACAGAACGATAATTATGCCTGTTGTTCTGTATGGCTGCGAAGCATGGTCACTTACTCTGAGGGAAGAACATAGACTGAAAGTATTTGAGAACAAGATCCTGAGACGAATATTCGGACACAAGAGGAACGGGAATGGGGAATGGCGGAAACTTCATAACGAGGAACTACATAATTTATATGGTCTACCCAACATTATTAGGGTCGTCAAGTCTAGGAGGCTTAGGTGGGCGGGCCATGTAGCTAGAATGGAAGAAAGTAGAAATGCTTTCAAAGTCTTGACTGGAAGACCAATCGGAAAACGACCATTAGGAAGAAGTAGGCGCAGATGGGAGGACAATATTAAGATGGATCTCGCAGAGATTGGAATACAAAGTAGAAATTGGATGCAGTTAGCTAATGATAGAAGTCAGTGGAGAGCTTTTGTGAACGCGGCATTGAACCTCCGGGTTCCATAGGCCATAGAGTTAGTTAGTTAGTTTTATGTAAAATACTGTCATAGGCCATTTTGTTCATTGTTTTGTGGTATAACAGTGAGCCATATGATTGTTAGTGTGAACGTCTGATTTTGTTGTGTTGTAATATATGATAACTTTGAGTTTTTTTCCTCCGCTCTAGAAGTGACTACTTCAGGATAGTTGTGCATTGTGTTTCGCAATTGTAAAATGGCTGATCTTACTGGGTATATATTGTCAAAAGAGACAGCGCACTCAAAAAATGAGAAGTTGTTTGTCTACAGTCATATTATATGTAAGAATAAAATTATATTGCAGAGTGTGTGAAGAATCTGCAACTTCACGAATTAGGAACAGTTCGTCATCAGGTATTCTAATAGCGCCGATGTTGTCATCAAAACATAAGGCAGCCCTTGTAGGATCGCTTTTTTTCAGTTTTGCTTTTTGCATTAGCACGTGGGGCCGCGGTGGCTCAGTGGTAGAGCGTTCACCTCTGGTGCTTGGGGTCCCGGGTTCGATCCCAGCCCCCGCCAAGTAAACTTTGTGGTGGACAAACACCGTGTGCGTGGGTTTTCTCGGGGTTCTCCCGTTTCCTCCCACTTTCTTCATTCCACCATTTCATTCATCACTCATCATCACCGTCTCCTTTACCCTAACCGGCATAACCGTGGGACGTAAAACTTAAAGATTTCATTTCATTTCATTTTTCATTAGCACGTGCTTTTTGCATTAGCTACAGGTGCTACGCTTGAAACTTCTAACCCATCCTCTGGATGAGAAAACTACTCAACGTCTAATTTCAATATCGTTACCTGAACAAGAAACTTTAGTGCATTTGTATATTAACCTGCCAATATCTTATCGTCTGTCGGGAATCAATTTCTTCATCGTTTATTGATTTACCAAAAATATTCCTCCTCTACCATCAATAGTGACGTGTATTGTTAGTAATCTGTTAGTCTACCACGTGCAATGATCAAAACACAATAGCAATAAACAAAACTTTACATACAATCAGTGGCAAAGATAGGATTTCTATTCGGGGGGTCAGTGTCCTACTCCGGAAAACTCGTTTTTGTCGGTGTGGAGACTGAAAGCGCAAATTTAGGTTTTATTCTAGCAACTTTTAAAAATTTTGGGGCTTGGGAGTCCAGATCCCCGGAAACTCCCCCTGGATACGCAACTGCATACAATGGAAAAATTAATACAGTTTGATAGACAAAAGCAACTACGGTGTATTATGCTTCCGACAAGGTATTATTAGTGAATAAATAAAGAAAAGCTGTTACAGAAATAAGCAAAATTGCAAATAATTAAATCAATCAAACTACATAATAACACATAAAGTTGCAATATGTTATATCTTACTTCATTGGGACAGTTAGAAGATTATCAGAACGTTAACTCCGCTATGAGCCACAATCTCAATCTATATTGAATCTATCATAGGCTCGAGTTTAATAGACCCACTCGGTACCCAATGCTATAAATTTTAAAAACTATCACTTAACTCAGGAAATGAAAAAAAAAATACTTAAATAACATAATACAAGAACAAAACCAGGGGAGTGTCATAGAATCTCAATACTTACTAAGCCTTAGTAATTATTAAAGAAAGTATGCGTATGAGTGCAATGGACCCATCTGGTAGTCCTAGGATTAAAAGTGTATCCTTGTATGGATATTTAGATAGAGGAAATACTAGTTGTTGCCGAATTTCTTTAACTACTTGCGATATGTTCCATTATTTTCAAAGTATGGTTTAAAATGTAGTTGATTGCGTTTAGGGCGGCTTATAACACTGAAAGGAGTCGTTTTATGACACATGTTTATTAGAACGTTTTATTTTCATTTGATATAAAGAATTACCCAGAAAATTTTGGCAGTTGAATTTTTTGACACGCTGTATTTACGATAGGAAATGAAGTTATGCAATGTGTATTATAATTGCTGTTTTCAATCCAGTAGTATTTGCATTAAGGTGCGTGTAATTATTATTATTTAAAACTATATAAATTTTAAAATAACGCTGGCACATGAATTCACATCCATATATGAAAATCCCATAGATGATATGGTAATGCTCTTAAGTCGCAATTAAATTGTACTTAATTACAGATGCACGTGAAAAGTCAGAGTGTTAGAGCTGACGGTGGTGAACAGAAGAGGAAGAAAAGAACACATTTCGTTTAATTTGCCTAAGGGGTTTTAAAAGTGACATGACAATTGTGCAGCAAGAATAGCAGGATCTTTCAAGTGAAAATTTCTTGTTCTTTAGTCGTCAAAAGAGAGGGGGATGGGGATAGATGATATGAGTACGAAATTACATTTATACATATAAACTAGTTCTCTCTTTGGTCAACCCTAGCACACTGATAAGCATCAAATATTTTTTGGGCGCTAAATATATGATATTATATGTGGGCGCTAAATCTACGGGCGCTAAGTATACTTCACGGACTTTTCACAGGTTAAAACCTAATGGAAAAGTTTGGTTCTGCTGCGATAAGACTTTGAGCTCTGTAAGCAAAGCGTTCGTTAGCCTATTTTTGTATATACAATTGAACGAACTAGTATTTATCGTTACTCTTTCCTTCTTATACACTAACTCTTGTTACAACAGTAGACTGCCCTGCAGGCCATAACCGTCTCTGTTTTGCCAGTTAATTACTACAGATGATTATTCCTATTAATGGAGGCCGATTTAAAACAATAAAAAGTATTTTTTCCCCTCTTCTGCAAGAGAGGCTCAGCAAACAAATATTATTGGAACACTATTATCAGTGTATATAAATGAAATGAAATAAAATCTTTAAGTTTTACGTCCCACGCTTATGCCGGCTAGGCTAAAGGAGACGGTGGTGATAAGAAATGAATGGAATGGTGAAAAGAAGAATGTGGGAGTAAACGGGAGAACCCGGAGCAAACCCACGCACACCGTATTTGTCCACTACAGTTTACTTGGCGCGAGCTGGGATCGAACCAGGGACCCCATGCACCAGAGGTGAAAGCCCTAGCACTGAGCCACTGCTGCCCCATATTATCGGTATATATATATATATATATATATATATATATATATATATATATATATATATATATATATATATATATATATAGAGAGAGAGAGAGAGAGAGAGAGAGAGAGAGTTCTTTTTCTTCTTGTTCTTTTTAATGTAAGAACATCTGTTTATAAGAAAGGAAGCGATTTTTTTTTATCATTTCATGTTCTACTGTTATTATCTTATCATTCTGATACTTTGCCCGCACATATTGTACTTGGGTGTCGATTTTATATTATTATGAAACTATAGTATCAATACAGTAAACACTCATTCAATTACCAACCCTGCGTCACTTGCCATTCCAACATTATGTCACAACCAGGCCAGTAGCCAGCCCAAAAATGTAGGGGGGTGGCTGAAGTTAGGGGGGCCGATCCAACCATATTATAGTTCATCACCATATTATAGTTAATTTGCAAGCCTAACGTGAAAATTTTAGGGGGGAAGCCAAAATTTAGGGGGTGGCCCCCTAGACTCCTCTGGATACGGGCCTGGTCACAGCCCTGATTGCCAAAACAAGAAAAATAAACCATACAACCGTTCAATAATCTTTCCATTAATAACACGTGTTACTTACCTCACTAATACAGGTAAATGTAAATAAGTGTACTGAAATACATAGTGTTATTATGAAAGTTTTACTTAAACATATTAAGATGCACTCTATACATCCGTGTGCGGGGGCTGATGGTGAAAGACGGGACACCAACATTCACGTTTTTCACACCTGTACTTGAGCGTGGTGGGGGGAAAGCTTCTTTTTCCTATCAGATTACGTGGAACAGATTATAATACAGTAAGCAAGATAGTTTTCCGATTTTCACTTAGATAAATGCATAAAGATGGCAGTACAGTTACCGTTGTGTTGTATGAAACAAATCTTTTTTAAATATGTCTACTTAGAACAATTATTAATACTATCATATGAAGGCAATAATGTCCTTAAGTACTGTACAAAACGTATATGAAATAATGAGCTTTGTGATACAAGAAAGCAGGTTATTATAGTATTCTCATGACATATTGTGGAGTCCCATCGAATTGCATCGAGAGAGGTGATTTTTGCGCATAAACCTCAACTGGCTTCAATTTTCTTCTTCGTAATTTTTGGAAAGTGCGACTAAATGAAGTCGCACTTGAAAGTTAAGAGATTCATAGTCTAAATAAGTTGGTGTGTATGTGTACAGTCACGAAAGAAAGTATTCTTCAGTTAACAAAATTTCTTTTTCTAATAACTCAAAAAAAAAAAAAAAAGAAAAAACTAATAAAGTACCGAATTCGACAACTAATCCATATATATTAATTATTCTAAGGATAACAACAAAAACAGTGGTATAGCAATAGGGTAGGCAGCGTAGGTATTGCCTACGGGCGCATGGCGTTTCGGTATATTAGGGGGCGCCCCAGGATTTTAATAAAAAAGAAGCAAACTATGTAAATGGAGCCCCAAATTTTTGTGGTCTTCATTTTAGAACATGGCAAAAACAAAAATTCCTGCTCACTTCGCTCGCAGTTTATTATATTTGCGTATCAAATTATTAGCATTATTTCTACTGTAAATTCATCGAGGTTATAGCACTGTATAATTAAGAAATTAATCCTCCTGTATCAATGCGATATCAGTCCTATATAACATGTACTGAGCTTACTAACTTTAAATAAAATTCCCCTGCGCAACGGACTTTCAACAATAATGACAAATTCCATGACCTACATGATCTGGATTAAAACGAGTTAAAAAAAAAAAATGTTGCTATGATTATGAGGAACAGCATTATTATCACCAGGGCCCGGATCTTGTTGACAAGTCAACTTTTTTCTGTTACACATGGGGCAAGGCAAAATCAAATCAAATCCTTGTCCATCAACTCTAGCTTCTAAAAATATATTTTTTAGGGTCAACTTTCGGTCATTTTTTGCTGTTTTGAAGTTTGAAGTCATTTTTTAATATTTTAAGATAACTTTTAGGTCACTTATGGTATTTTTATTATTTTTCTTTTACATAAGGAAATCTTAAAATGAATACTGTTTACGGATTAGAAAAACACGAAATTAAATGATCTCTTTTCCTGCTTCCTGACTATTGGGTGGAAAAACTGCATTCCTAACAAGCTACTGAACACTAAGCTGTAACTGGTGGACAAGGGGTGGAGGTTAGTAGGCGACCAAAGCAGATACTCTTGGGTTGTTGATCACAACGGATGTGATCACGTGAATAACTAAAACTAGATTAGAAGACGTACAAAGATTTTAACCATGGTTTTTATCTATTATTCTCGTGTATACAGTATACACTTGCGAATTTCTATTCTTTAAGTGTGCTTCCTACTTTAAACTTGGGAGTGAATTGACGCTTTCAGTACGTACAATACCATACAATGGACTGATCAATGGACTGCAACTAACTGAAGCAAAGCTTTTGAAATTGAATGAGAAATGATAATTAAAATCTAATAAATAATCAAAAAATGTCACTGTTTAACGAAAAAAAAAAACGTTTAAAAACGCAAGTTTTAGAGTCAATTTTTGTGAATTTTAGGGTAATTTTACAGGAATCTTAGTGTCATTTTATAGGTCACTTTTTAGAAAATTTTAGGTCAACAAGATCCAGGCCCTGATTATCACGTACCACAGCTACACAGAAGCAAGCACAAGCACCAAGAGTCGGGCAAACCGGGCAATTGACCGGGGTGCTAACCTCAGGGAGCATCCAAATGAGCACTTCAAAATAAATTTCCTAACGTGTTTTCTAACATCACTGTCATAAAATGTAAAGTATAGGTCAGGACTAGGTGGGGCAGAGCCAAAAAGACACCTTTTCTTCATTTCCCACAGATAGAAATTGTAGAAAACTTCCTTGGTTTTATGTAGAGATGCAAGGGCTCGGAAAAAAACCGGCTTTTTTGGAAAAAAACTCGGTTTTTTCTGCTTTGCTTTTTTGCTTGGGAAATTTTGGGCTTTTTTCAAAATTCTGCTTTAAATCGATAAAGCAGATTTTGTTTCGCTTCTCTATAACACAGAAAGTCATTTAATTAGTGGTTGATGCCGATAATAATATAAAACCTCGAAAGTAAACCATGAATTTCGAAAAGATATTTTAAACAATTTTACTTCAACATTTTTACATTATGAATTCCAAAGGATTAACCAATGTATATAATAAACACATTTTAACCTCCTATATACAAAAGTAAGCAGAGCTGGCAAGAACCATGGTTGTTTCTGAAAATGCCAAAAACCCGTTTTTTTTTGGGGGGGGGGGCAGTTTAAACCAGGCTTGTTTGGGGTTTAAACCAGGTTTTTTGATTTAGATATTTTGCTTTATGTATTTATATTAGATATTCACAGAAATAAGTTTGTTTCGCCTTGGTGTTATTATTCAACAACGGGGTTATGCTGGAAGAGGTCCCATAAGCTTAAAGAAGTCCGGTCAGTAAATTTCTTAAATTGAGAAACTCCCGCCCTAGCCATCGGGAAAATCCCGTCATTCTTTTAAATGTAAAACAATAACAGGAAAATCCTGTAAAATTTAATTTGCATGTAAAATTTAAAGGTCAACGTATTATAATCAGTACGCTAAAACTGAGTGACACACAATCATAGTCAACGTCTTACGAATAAAATCAGAAAAATAAACACACTGCTGAACAAGACTGCACTTATTTAATATAAAAACACATTTACACGTGACGTTCGATCTTCTATCCAAGATCCTCATCAGACGTGAGTGTACGTCTGATGAGGATCTTGGATAGAAGATCGAAACGTCACGTGTAAATGTGTTTTTATATTAAATAAGTGCAGTCTTGTTCAGCAGTGTGTTTATTTTTCTAAAACTGAGGTATTAAATTACAAATTTAGTATGTAGGTGTCATTGAAAGTCCAATCCAAGCTAATGTTGGAAGCTAAGTAGGCAATCGATAAATTTTACCAATTTTAATCAATATATTTAAGCAACCTTCGCTTCTTTATAAAACAACAGGCATGCAGAAATATATAATTTGGTTTCGTTTTGTATGTTTAGGCTTAACATCCTTACGTAATACCGAGGTTATCAAGGAGAAGACTTTCGCTTAAAGTGACATCCGAAAGAGAACTTGGTTTACACATGAAAAAAGGGTTGTGGTTCGACTGAGAATTGAACATGGGACACCTTGATTAAAAGGTGAAAAGGAAATAAGACTAATGCAGATGGTTTGACATGTGAAACGTCACCATGAAGTTCACATGATTCGCATTTTTGTTCTTTTAATTTTTTTAGTTTAAACCAGTTATTTAAAAAAAAAAAACAGCTGGTGTAAACGAGCCAACCCTAAGAGTAAAAACTTCTTTCAAAAAATACACAAATAACTAGCAAAATTGTATGTAGTATTTTTACTTCAAAATATTCCATACCCTCTTTTTGAAACAAAATAAAATTAAAATAAAACATAAGAGAAATACTTAGATTTGTATGATACAATTAAAGGCTGCACATGGTTCTGTATATTCTTGAAATTCTACAGTCAAGTTTTTTATAACCACCATCAAGGGCGCCCATCAGGGGGGTTAAGGGGGCGCTTGCCCCCCCTAGAGGAAAATGTACTTCAGAATATTGAAAATCCAATAGGATTTTTACATTAGTTACAGCAAAATTTGAAACTATTTTTGAAACGTCGCTTATACTTGCCCCTCCTTGGAAACCACAACATGGGCGCCCTTGACCACCATCACGGTTTACCCAGTCCTCAAGGTTTCTGAATTTTTAACAAGAGGGATTCAACATATCATTACGGAACAAAAAAAAAAAAAGACTACGGAGTATATTTAAGCTAAATACAACTGCACAACAAACGTGACTGAGTGGTTGGCTTTTGCGCTTCTATCGGGAAGTCCGGGATTCAACCCGGCATTCGACCATTCTGACAAAGCCTTCCTTCATTCCATCTGAGAATGTAGAAATAGTGCGTGTACTGGCCGACTAGGAGTGTAGGAGTTGGCCGACTTCCTTTCTTATTGTTTTTAAATCGTTATTATTACTAATTACCAGCAGTGACGGTTTTGCGAAGGTTAGAGGATCGGTCTTTCGGACTGAAGCCTGTTCTCCAAAGTTGTGGAATGTCTAAAACGAACGAAATATCTATTAGTTATGCCTTTACTCATAAACTTTAAGCTCCCGTCAAATAAAAATTACGAATGTTTAGAAAAACTAAACATTAGTAGTAAGAAAACCCCTCCCAAAACACTTTTTTAAATTAGCGACTGATTCTCAGTATAAAATGATCTTCAAGGTTGTATCCGGAAGATTATTGCTAAACATATAAACGAAACGAAATATTAGTTATGCCTGTACTCATAAACTTCAAGCACCTCCCAAATAAAATTAAGACTTTTTAGAAAACGAAACAATCAGAGAAACCCCTCCCAAAGTACTTTTCTAAATCCGCTATTGATTATTTGCATAAATTGGTATTCAAGTTTGTATCTGGAAAATTATTGCCAAATCACTGCACAACTGCAGTATAACAGAAATGTGGAAATACGGTTTGACGGACATATTGAAAAACGTATGCTTTGACGGATACATAGAAAAACGTAAGTTTAACTTTCGTGCTAGAAGCTGGAGTACTAAGCTCTTAGAAATGAAACACGGATGACAAACTAAAATGATCTAGAGAAGGAAAAAATGTCGATAACTCAAAAGTTAAAATAAAGTTAAATAACCTGTAAAATTGCCCTCAAATACTACATTCTTCATGTTAGCTTTAATTCGTAAAATATGTGCTCCATCCATCTTGATGGTGAATTACAGAGCTAAATATGGCATTCAGGTCATGGAAATCTTATCTAACTATAGAATATACTATAAGAAAGCTATTTGGATAGAAAAATCATGAAAATGAAAAAAGCCAAAATTTCCAAAATTCTCGGTTTTTTTTTCAAAAAAGCCGGCTTTTTATGTGAAAAAAACTATCGATTCAAAAAAGCCGGCTTTTTTGCATCTCTAGTTTTATGATAGGGACAAAAACTGCAGAAAATTATGAAGATTTAATAATAAAAGTCCCAATAGAAAATGAGATTGACACTGCTTGCAAACGCAGATTCAAAAACATGACAAGAATACCATATATGTTCACTGCACAGCACATAATCTGAACCTCGTGTTATCGGATGCTGCAAAGGTTAACACAGAAGCTGTTAATTTCTTTGCCACTCTACAAGATATATGTAATTTCTTTGGTAGCTGCGGGAAACGCTGGAAGGTTACAAGACTGTATTCCCAAGGATACATCTTCGGAAAATGAAACGACACGGAAGGAACTCTCTCAAAACTGGAATTCAAGTCATTATGCCGTGTTCGCACTAAGAAGGAAGTATGCGGACGTTATGAAATGTCTTAATGTCATGTGCCTTACTGGAACAGAAAAAAGAATGGGCAGAAGCAGTTCGTTATAAAAGAAAAGTGGAAAGGTTCGATTTCATGACAATGCTTATATTGTGGGAAAAAGTTTTAAGAAGCATTAATGTGGTGTCAAAAAAGCTGCAGAGCGCTAGTATGTGTTTGTCAGTGTGTCAACGAAAAAATGCTGTACAGTGGTGCAAGATCTTAGTACCCAGCTATTTGAAGCGATCGCAACGCGATTTTATTGCTCATGCGTATGCTTGGAATACGCTGACCATGTATTTAAATGTGGATGGCTAAAGCTATAAAAACGCGGAGAAAACGTCAGCTCGAGCGTATTTTGTGCTTTTCGGAACAATACACCGCTTGCTGTTTAAAAGATATCAAAAGGAAGGAAAAAAAGGAAAGACGTACTGCCAGGCAAGGGGATTGTAGCAAGAAACAGCTGCTTGGAAGACGCTTTGTGCAGAGATTGGAACTCTGCTATCATAAAGTATGTTTGTGTATAACAAAAGAAAATTCACAAAAATACATGGGAATTCCGAAAAATTAGCTAATCACAGAAAAATCTATGTAGGGTTATTTCTCGTGATACACTTGATTGGCAGTTAACTGGTGGCATGGTAATCTATGAGCAAAATATTTGGCTTTAAGCAAAAGATGAAACAACGAAATAACTTGAATTTGAGCTCCTATCTCCGAAGCTCGAACT
Organism: Thermobia domestica; assembly: GCF_964235325.1. Lineage (NCBI taxonomy): Eukaryota > Metazoa > Arthropoda > Insecta > Zygentoma > Lepismatidae > Thermobia > Thermobia domestica. The sequence goes on along the minus strand of NC_137457.1, from coordinate 234,595,320 downwards.
CCACCCCCAAGTAGATAACTACAAGTGTAATTACAAAGAGAAATTTTCAGTTGTGTTTGAAAACGTGCCCTGTGTACATCTCCAATCATGGTTAGTGTGTTTAACACAGAGGCGTTTATAATCGGAATACAAAATAGGCCATACCTTATGATTTAAGAGATCCGAACTACCTGAATCGTGATTTAAAAGTAAAAATGTGGAGAGGAGTGGCTGAGATATTTGTTCCAGACTGGGAGCGAATGCAACGGAATTCTCAGAATGAAGAAGGTAAGAGTATTCTTATTTTATGATTTCATTTAATGCTGTTAAGTAGAGCTACATCGAGCCAAATTGTATGTAGGCTACACTATGAATAATAATAATAATAATAATAATAATAATAATAATAATAATAATAATAATAATAATAATAATAATAATAATAACAATAACACTTTGTTAAAGTTGTGCCAACTTCCAATATAGGGGGTCTACCTAATATATACCAAACCTTACGGCGTAACAGCCCGAAAGGGCCAGGGCCGGTTATGCGGCATTTTATGGGGGTGGATATGTTAGATGGTGGAACAATTGCCCTTAGATGGTCTAAGTCATAGATGTGTGCACAGGAGAAAGGAGGAAAATGCCACCTTTAATAGTTTGGTACTTAAGTATATCGAAAATGTTTAAAACAGCAAAGACCATAATTTTGAATTGGGATTCAATATATTTTATTCTCTTTCCAGCCTTTGAAATGACCGAAAAACTACGTTGCCAAATTATTTCGAACTTACTTTTGAAAAACAAACACATAATGTTTCAGTTTCTAGACATTTCTTTCCATGCAGCTTAGAAATATTCCTGGGAAAGATATTTTTATTTTATTTATTTATTTATTTTAACTGCAACTGCTCGTGTTGTATCAACTTTGTTCTGAAACTGAGAATAAGATGCTAAAATTGGTAGAGAGTTGGAAATTCAGAATAAGACAAGATCATGGAAAGATGAAAACTATCAGATTAAACCAGAGAATTGGTTAAAAATATCAAGATGTAAATTTTATACTTGGTGGCTTGGAATTTAGCGGCCCTTTCAGCACCGAAGCTATACAAGATGTGAAGCTACAGATTAAGGTGGAATCTAAACTACCTTTATGCGTTCAAACTTTTCAATGATCTCCACCAGAATTCGAATCCGGAATCCGATGCTCCAAAGGTACGTGCATAGCTAATAAAATATAAAGTAATGTTAGTGTTGGAATTTATTGACTGGGGTCTAATATTTGCCCTCTGCCTCTTGCTCCGTCAATTTCGACTATATCATCGAGGCTACATCAGACGTAAACTGCAGCTCAACGTGGGATCCTAACCACATAACCTCCTGTCTAGAATCGAATCCAGATCTACCACGCCAAAGGCACGTACGCTTACCACTTAGTTACGAAGGAGCTCCATATATTGATCGAAACGAGACCGAGACTGATACGATGTTTTTCGACTCGAGACGAGACCGAGATTGTATTGAGTTTCATCTCGTCTCTATACAATTCCTAACATACATACACATCCTTTTTATACAGATACAGAGATTAATATAGATGTAGGAATAAATTGAAAAAGCAACAATCTAACACCAACTGAATTGTTTTCCAAGTTTGATAAAGATAAAGTAAGCTGTTTTGGTCGTTTACTTTGTCTGTACCAGTGTTGGGTATGTTACTTGTAAAAATGTAACGCGTTACAAGTTACTTTACTTTCCCTTAAAATGTAACGCGTTAGTAACGCGTTACATGACTCAAAAAGTAACTGTTACCCTACTTCAAAAGTAACGCGTTAGCAACGCGTTATTTTTAGGTAAGAAATTTTGAATAGGCCTATGTCAAAAAACTTATTACTTCAACATTCCGTATTATTATTATTATTATTATTATTATTATTATTATTATTATTATTATTATTATTATTATTATTATTATTATTATTATTATTGCCCTTTCCGATTTTCCCCAATCATCGTAAATGTTTTGAACTGTAGGTAGGTAAGCTTAATAGTAGCGTTGCTCTCACTGAGAAAAATGATTGGGTTGAAACGTGACCACGCGGTGTGGTTAAAAAGATTTAAACCAAATTGGGTTGTTTGGGAACGATGGGTGGTCGCTTGCAACCCAATTGCATTAACTGTTGGATCATCAAAATGACTATATGTCACTGGAGAGTATTTCAAACCAACACTTGGGTCATACCTGGTTAACGAAAAGTGTCATGATGCGTGAAACACATAGTCTAAAGCAGCGTTTCCCAACCGGTGTGCCGCGGCACAATAGTGTGCCGCGAATGGGTCGCTGGTGTGCCGCGAAGAAATCGAAACAAAATTGTTAATTCTATTGAAATCAAATTGCAAGACATAGAGAAAAAGGTATATTTGTATTTCACATTACTACTATGAATCTAAAATTTAAAGTTTCTTACTGTGTTACTTTTCTGTAGAACATTTTTAATTTTCTGTAGAACATTTTTCTGTACATTTCTAATTTTGAAAAAAAGTATTTATTATCATTGTTATGACCATTATTGCTTCTTTATTGTTGCAGACTATTTCGTAACTTGAAATTTTAAAATATTATTCAATCCGTCCGGCAAAGTGAACATGCATATGAATTACCGGTACCTACATTTTGTGTTCCTCCTTAATGAAAGGTTGGATCCAGTTTTCGAAAAAGAAAGTGTATTTTTAACAACGTGAGCCCTATATCTGATTGCAGTTGTTTTCTATTTTTAAATTAAAATGAAAAATAAGCATAATGATTTACCACTGGGAAGAAACAATGATCGAGCTTTCTTCTCTGTGAGAAGGATGTCAGTAATCAGAAAAAAATACTACAGTATTTTATATTTTCAAATAATAATAATAATAATAATAATGTGTGCCGCGAGAATTCAAGTTACCCTGAAGTGTGCCGCAAGTTGAAAAAGGTTGGGAAACGCTGGTCTAAAGGAAGCTGATTAACATGGACAATTAAGTACTACAAAAATTACAACACATGTTTGTTATTTACTGTCTATTCAGTCGAAATTATACATAGTTATATCTTGACAGAGCACGATTACATTAGCAACGTTAGCTCCGGTCCAAGCGAAAGGCTACAGAGTTAGAAAATAGCGCCACAAAGAAAAAACCACTGCATCGAAACCACAATGCATGAATAGCAGCACTGTAATCTTTTTTTCCCCTTCTCTGTTATTCTTATGTCCTAGCATATAAGAATAATAGATGACGCCACTGTCACTCATGTAACTGTTGTCAGACTATTAATAAGTTTGAAAAACGATTATTTTGGCCAATTATAGAAAACATAGAACATTATTTGTTGCTTCGCACAAATGCCAAATATATTGCGCAAAGTTTTGAAATAACTACTTACTGGCTGTGAGAAATAAAAATATTCACAGCCAGTAAGTAATTATTTCTGATATGCTCGGAACACGATGTATTCTTGGTGTCGAATAAAATTCCAAGTAACACGTTAAAGTAGTAATAATTTTGTGCTGTGTAGTATTGGGTCACATTTGTAACCAAGTGATGGTTTGATATTAACCACATGTTTTGTTAAATTCAATAACGGTTAATGTGACATTTACTCTTTTAACCCATTATTTCGTCATGTTTTAACTCCACCGTGGTTAATTTTACCTCACGGTTGGATTATTTGCATTCCCTCCCTTCTGCAAGTGACCCCACAATGTGGTCATTTCTTACCCCACGCTTGTTCACTTTTAACTACACGTTTGGTCAAACGCAATATCGGGTTAATGGAATTTACACTTTGTTGGATCATATTGTACACCAAGTTGGGTTAAACGTATTAACCGGTAATACGATTTTACACCAATTGGGTCGTTGGGTTGGACTCCTACATTTAACTACACGTTGGGTTGAATTTATTTCAACCCAATTTAACTAAACGCTTTGACCCTATTTGGGTCGGAGCAGTTTTAGCCACGTGGTTGGGTTAAAATATGCACCAATAGGGTCAATTTCAACCCAATCATTTTTCTCAGTGTATCCTTTCATGTGGATAGTCACTTTATTGGAAATTTGATGTGCTTCGCTGACTTCATAATTGCACATTCAATATTGCATATTCTGAATCGCTTTATGTAGATGCAAGAACAAATTTTTACTTGACAGCTATACTACGAACATTTTCATATAATGTAACACTGACTAAAATGCCATACTGCGTTAGAAAAAATGACTGTTTATTATTATTCTGCTAAATTAATTATAACATTGTTATGCAAAAATTAAAAATACAGAATATAGAGCAGCATTGCACTATAACTAATAAAATAACACATGAACTGGGGTGAATCAAAACTTGCCAGTAACTCTAATCGATACATGCTTTTTAAAGCTAGTTGTTTTAAACTCTATAATCAACTGGATTTTAGGATATGCAAACTGATCTGAAAGAACTCCAAATTACATACCATCAACAAACTATTTTCTAGTAATAAGATAGGCCTGCTTATCAGAACACAGTTTATTCATATTACTCTCTTACTGTATACCGGTACCGTTAATTATGGCACCCTAGCTGCTGATAAATATTTCTCGCTTCACTTCAGACCAGGGATAAAAGTGACGGGGAGCGCGAGTGGACGCCGTACCCCTACTTTCAGATATCTGTGGCGTCCCACACTTTTTAAAGTAATATCAATGGGCAAAGATTGGCACGGGGACGGTGTGACGTCATGCGTCCTCTTACCTTTTCAGATCCACTTTTACCCTTGTTTCAAAATTTTATTTTCAAATTCTGTCCACCATCATCCTCAGCTTTTAAGAAAAGTATTCTTTCAAGTATTCGAACTGTAAAATATTTTCGTTCTAGATCTTTATAAAAACAACACCAATCAAAGTAAAATAGACCACCATTGCACTTGTAGTTCACTCGCTGAATGTATTGATTTGGAGCTGTCAAAATCTATAACAAAATCTTACAGATGCTTGCTATCACTACATATGATTTTCCTGATTGTACTCAGCAAGTGGCACTAAGATCTTATCTGTTTCTCTGTATGTCGGTGACTGACTGTCGGTCACTGACATAGTTCATGCTCCATTTTACCGTTCTGATTAATTCACTTGCAACAAAGAAACATTTGTTTCCGAATTTAATTTTTATTCAAAACGTAACGCAAAAAAAGTAACGCAAACTAGGTACTTTACTTAAAAATTTGTAACGCGTTACCGTTACAGTTACTTTGGGAAAAATGTAACGTGTTACTAGGAAACATTAATTAAAAAGTAACGCGTTACTTGCGTTAGGTTACTTCCCAAGCCTGGTCTGTACTTAGTTCAACAAAGGGAGAAAAATAACCATGACAAAAAAAATGAAATCTTTGAGTTTTACGTCCCACGGTTATGCCGGTTAGGCTAAAGGAGACGGTGATGATGAGTAATGAATGAAATGGTGGAATGAAGAAAGTGGGAGGAAACGGGAGAACCCCGAGAAAACCCACGCACACGGTGTTTGTCCACCACAAAGTTCACTTGGCGGGGGCTGGGATCGAACCCGGGACCCCTAGCACCAGAGGTGAACGCTCTACCACTGAGCCACCGCGGCCCCCAACCATGACAAAGTTTCCTATATATTAATACTATGGTCATAAATTTACCGATGATGAAATTACTGTGTAAAAATTTCCGGTAACGAAATTACCTACATGCTAATATTTTGGTGACAAAATTACCAGTGACGAAATTATCGTGCCAAAATTACCTAAGTTCGGCAAATTGCCCAGAATGGAGGTGGCAAATTGTCTGCTTTAAATAATTTGGTGCAAATTGTTCGGTGTCAAATTAGCATACACAATGGGCGTTGTATCCAGTTAATTTCGAAATGAAATTAAAAGAAAAGACCTGGAAACCTTAACTGGCTCATAGTATGATTTATTACTCTGATGAAAGTAAAATTACCGAACAGCCACCTAGGTCGCGTTCGCTGTGGGAGTAAGGCATTGAAAACGCTTTCTCGACTAGCCACAGACTTAAAATGTGTCTCAAGTATTCGAGGAAGCCAGTACTTGTGAGCACAAATTTGGTGCTTCGGATAGCTTTGAAGAAAGAACGAAGCCAGTGCCGAAAATATTCTTTGATGAATTGGCACAAGATACGCGATTTACTGACCCTATTAAAGAATTCGAGATCAAAGTGTTATTGCCTATCCTCGACTCCGTAACAGTAAACATAAGGGCACGCTTCGAAGAATGAGAGAACTATGTGAAAGATTTTCGTTGTTATGCCCGTCAATGTTTAAACCACTGCTGAAGAAGAGGTCACCAAGCAATCTTTTGACTAGTGGTGGGCACAAAAACCGGTTTTTAGGTTTTTCACCGAAACCGGTTTCGGTTTTCTTCAAAGCGGTTCGGTTTTCGACGAAGCCGGTTATCGGTTTTCTCCAAAACCGGTTCGGTTTTTCACCTGATCCGGTTTCGGTTTTCTTCAAAACCGATTCCGGTTTTTTTCCAAAATTTGTTCTATTTCTGACCAGAATGGTGTTTCGTTGTTCTCCGGAAACCGAATCCATTTCCACAGAAATAGTTTCTATGTGTTTTCGAAAAGTTTTCACCGAACCGGTTTTGGAGAAAACCGAAATGTCGGGTTTTCGGGTTTCAGTTTTTATAAAAACCGGTTTTCGGTTCTTATAAAAACCGGTTTTGCCCATCCCTACTTTTGACTTTGTGCTTCCGTATGCAGACGATTTATCCAGTGACTTTCCACGAGAAGTGTTAACTTTCAGAGACACTTTTCAAGACAGACTTTCAAATCTTTCAACCCACGAAGAGATTCTTCATTTTATTACCAAATCTGAACTCAGCTCAGCATTTCAAAATCTGGTGACTGCGCTTTGTTTATGTGTAACTCCTCCTGTTACAGTTACAACTGCTCACTGATTATTCTCTAAGTTCAAATTAATCAAAACATATCTCGACCAGAGATAGAGTGGGTCAGTGGGTCAAGTGGATCAAGTTTTCTGAGTGGGTCAGTGGGTCGTGGGTCAACAACATGTGACTCACTGTGACCCACTGCGACCCACCGACTCAGTATGATTTACCGACCCACTTTGCTCACTGCATTGTAGACAGTATCTTCTGAAGACTGGTAAATTTGTCTTCGTTTCACTTTCAAGACCTTCATTTCCCTTCCTTTTCCATTTGTTTCTGTCTACTTATCTGAGGTGAGTATATCTAACCAAGTGAAAAAAGAACTTCAGGAACTTTTGGATATTGATATTTTTAATTATAATAATAGCAATAGGACTTTTACTACTACTTGGCTTTCGAGACCTGTGAGTTTTTAGAGCTAACTACTGGAAAAAATACATTTTTGAATCACTGTAATATGAATCACTGATTGGAAAAAGGGAATAAGTGCATCAGACCTAAGTTTTCAATAACGCTAAAAAACCTTCTAGAGGCGTTGTTTGTATTTGTTGCGAAAAGTGTATAATTGATTACTTGTAGCAAAACAACTAACAAACACTAAGACAACAAGAAGAATCTTGTATTGCAGCCCTGGAGTTGGTTAGAAAAGCTTAAAAATGGAAAAAATATTCCCTTTTTCCAATCAATTAAAGTTGGGTGCAATTGTAATTGTGTGTAGGGTATGTAATAGGGTGTAGGGTGTGCAGTTTGATAGAAAGCTATGAAAATATACATGCTGAATGCAATGTTGTATGTTAATCTTGGATATATGTATTCGAACTATCACGCATATTAGGCTTCTAACACTTTTATTGTCACCGTTCGTTTTTCTGTACAGCACATGTTATTCATACAGTAAGAAAAGTAATACAATAGACAACTGAACAAAATACGTAGCAAAATACCTTGTCACAGTAGAATGGGTTTACATAGGGTCCTATCCATCTGCATCTTCGTCTTCTACAGTTTCTTGATCAGTGGTTTTCCATGAACAAATCATCCTATAAAACTGTTTGTATTGGTCAGGTATGTATTTGATGATTTGTGAAGAATCGTTGATCTTTTTCTGATTGATCGAGACTTGCCAATCGTATGCCTTTGACGTTGGCAGTGCAACGTTTGTGACATTACTTTTGAGTAATCGAAAAATATCAGTTCTTAGTCCATTGATAAACTTATGAGCTTGGACATAACCTGGAGATTCTGCTTTGTAAACAGTGTCTCTATTTACTTACTTGGAATTTCACTGTTTTGTCCACAATTCTACCTGAAGATTTCTAAAGCGGTTACCACCAATGTTTAAAATCTAAGATTTCTTCATTGACAACTTCGTAAACCTGAAATGGAGGATCAGTATTTGTTGCATTCGTAATCATGTGGTTATACTGTGCTGGTAAATAAATGCGATTGTGTCGTTTGAGTTCTGGTTTGATTACAGCAAAATTTCGGTCACATGGTAAAAACTGTGACCTCTGACAGGCAAATATTGGTGTATAGTGGGAACCGTTATGATACGGTCAGGCTGAAAAGCATTCATGTCATTGAATGATTGCAGTTTTGACCACTACTTGTATCACTGAAAACATGTAAATCTGTAAGTGATTGGGGCAAAAAGTTCTCCATAGATGTGCAATGCAAAAAGAAGGCGAAGTATCGTAACGAAAGCAGAGGGCTCTGGTGGTTGTCTACTTACACACAGTCTCACAGTTGTGGTCGTGTCCTGTAGTGACTGTAAGAAGGAAATAAGAAACGTAGTTATTCCCTTTTTCTAATCAGCAAGAGATTTTGCCTTCTACATTGGTCACATAGAGTTGCTCAAACATTCCAATTTTCTACTCAACGATGCAACTATCTTAAAGGAACACATCTGCTATCTCAGGTTAAAATCGCAAAAAAATTGTACTTATTCCCTTTTTCCAATCAGTGGTTCATATATAAATCATTATTAAAAAAATTGAATGTAACTATGTGTACCTGATCATCACGGTCAAATTGCAAAGTAAAATGAAATTACTTTTGGTATATAGTTAGGCCTTAATCCAAACTGGGATGTTATATTGCTTTCATTATAATGCATAATATCCTAGGGCAGCGTTTCACAACCGGTGTGCCGCGACACACTGGTGTGCCGTGAATGGACCGCTGGTGTGCCGCGAGGAATCGAAACAAAATTATTAATTTTATAGCAATCAAATTGCAAACGTAGGGAAAAATGTATATTTGTATTTCACATTACTATGAACCTCTACTATGAATCTACAATTTTAAGTTTCATACCGTGTTACTGTTTTGTACATTTCTAAACTTGAAAAAGGTATTTGTTATCATTGTTATGACCATTATTGCTTCTTTATTATTGCAGACTATTTCGTAACTTGAAAATTTAAAATATCATTCAATCCTTTCGACAAATTACCTACATTTGTGTTTTAAAAGTTAAAAAGATCTGTTTGTTCGTTCCTTATTTAGTGATCTTCCTTCTTAGTAAAAGGTTGGACACAGTTTTTAAACAAAAAGCGTATTTTTAGAAACCTGAGTCCAATATTTCATTGCAACTGTTTTCTATTTTTAGATTAGAATGAAAAATAAGCATAATGATTTACCAAGGGGGAAAAACAGTAAAAGAGCTTTTTTCTCTGGGAGGAGATCAATAATCACAGAAAAAATACCACTGTGTTTTATATTTACAAATAATAATATCTATAAGTGTGCCGCGAGAATCCAGGTAACACCCGTAGTGTGCCGCAAGTTGAAAAAGGTTGGGAAACGCTGTCCTAGGGGGTAGTGAGGATCCGAATTTTTGCGAGAAAAAAAATTAGTATCTCGCACGCCGTTAAACTTACGGAGCTGAAATTCAGTGTATTAACTCTTTATTGAAAATAAACAGAATGTATCCTAGCATTTTTTTAAATTCTCCTTTATGGGGGGGAGGTGCACTTTCTATATATGGAAAATTGGTAGTGAGTTGGTTTGTAAAAATGATCGAAAACGATCGATGTTATTTAAGAAAAAAAATCAGAAACAAAAAATACAGTGGTTGGCTTCATATATCCATTGCTTTCTACTATCAGGGCCGGCCTTAGGTGGTGCGGGGCCCGTTTGGAAACATTTTGCGGGGCCCTAGGTTTACAACTAACTTGCACCAATATATACAGGGTGTGATTGAAAAGTACCGGAACTTTTCCCTCCGCGCGGCTCCCTGGCGTTCGAAAAATGTGAGGGGTGGGGAGAAATGTGCAAGGGGACCTTCCTCTTTGAAGCGGAACTTGGCCCAGTGCACTGCGAGCAGCGGTTGAGAAAGCATCGCTGTCCGCGCGAATGTCGTTTTGGTCGTCGGTCACGTTTTTTGAGCGCCGAAAATGGAGTCAAAGATTGACCAACGCTACGCCATCAAGTTTTGTGTCAAACTAAAAAAGACGTTCACCGAGACCCACCTGCTCAAGGAAGCCTTTGGGGAAGATGTGATGTCCCGTACTCGGATCTTTGGGTGGCACAAGGCCTTCAGGGAAGGCCGGGAGGACGCCGATGACAAACCACGCTCTGGGAGGCCGTCGACGTCGAAAACCGATGAAAACGCCGACCGAGTTCGCGAATACCTGAACCTGGACTTGACAACCCTCCGGGAGATCAGCGAAGAACTTAATTTGACATACTATGCAGTGCAAAAAATTGTGACTGAAGAATTGAACATGCGGAAGGTGTGCGCCAAACTGGTCCCCAAGGTGTTGACCGAGGAGCAAAAAGAACTGCGAGTGAAAATGAGTCGTGAAGTGCTGGATTGTGTGGAAGCCGACGAAGAGTTATTAGACAGTGTGATCAGTGGTGATGAAACATGGTGCTACGAGTACGACCGCTCGGTGAACGTCTTTTTTAGTTTGACACAAAACTTGATGGCATAGCGTTGGTCAATCTTTGACTCCATTTTCGGCGCTCAAAAAACGTGACCGACGACCAAACCGACGTTCGCGCGGACAGCGATGCTTTCTCAACCGCTGCTCGCAGTGCACTGGGCCAAGTTCCGCTTGAAACAGGAAGGTCCCGCGCACATTTCTCCCCACCCCTCACATTTTTCGAACGCCAGGGAGCCGCGCGGCGGGAAAAGTTCCGGTACTTTTCAATCACACCCTGTATATATATATATATATTGCATTCTCCCTGTTGGTCTAGTGGTTAGCGCATGCGCCTGTGTTGTACATAGTCTCGAACCCGATTCCTGGTGGGAGAGCACACAAAATTTCATAATTACTCCCTTTCATAAATCATTCATCTCCTAAAAACAAATCTTGAGACATCAAATAAAAATATATAACATTTTCATTTCATTTCAAAAGTTTAATAGAGATTTTGCAGTTAGAATGGATGGCAATTAAAATTTGCGCTTAAATAGTGTGTGAAAGTTAATAGCTAAACATATATAACGTACATTTCAATATAAAATTACAACTAGCAATATTAGTATATCATATCTGAAAAGGACAGTCATAATGATAATGATAATGATTAACTGCTGATAGGAGCAAATGAAATTTGAGATATAAAATAAAAGGTGTTTATGAAGATTATGTTTTAATGAAAGAAATTCATGTATCTGATACTATGTCATACTAAACATTGCAAACACATCATTTACAAACTTATGTGTATATCGTTATTACGTATTCATATACATTGTGTTCCGGGAAAAGCTGTCAAACTTCGGATATGTGTTCAGAACCTCAATTCTACAAAAAGTGTGCAACTTTAATTTTGTTGTTTTGAAACATTTTTCTTGTATTGAAATCCTGAACACACATGATAAGTTTGTCAGTTCATCCCCGGAACACCTTGTATGTTTTCTTATAAGCTTGATTAAGAAAAATGATTAACGGCGAAGACAGTTTCGAAACATTTTCCCGTTCAGGAGGAACTAGCAGTAATCTCTCATCGTGGATAGGTCCCATTTCCCTTTATAACTTTTTTCCATTTGCAAAATGTTGTGGTGAAAACTCTCACCCTGTTCATTACTAATAGCAGCTAATTTTTCAGAGAAATACCTCAAATAGAAATGCAGACAGTAAATGAATTTTAAAATACATATTTCACTCTTGTGCTTCGCAATTTTTCACGAAGATTCTGCACCAGTGTTTCATAATTTTCATCTCTCACAAGTTAACCTATCGATGTCGAAGTCTACTTTCTTGACCAAACTTGGCAGAGAAGTGTGGACTATCAAGAAACGAGCGTAAGCAAAATTTGAAATGCTTCCGTCCATAAAAGTGGCCATAGTGTCCAAAAACCTAATTGATCAGAATAAGCCATAACAATGTGTTTCAAGTTTGAAAATTTCATTTAATTTGTAAAACGGGTAAAGGGATATAAAACAAAGACACATTTAACCGACACCGGAAGGATGTAGACATCTATTTGAGGGTATGTTTATCATTACCATCATCTTGAAGTCGGCCACCTTGTATGTCGCTCGCCTTTTTAAATAGGAAGGAAGACATGTAAAATATCAAGTTGGGCTAGAATTTTACGAGAAATAGAATGGTAAAGTCTAATGTTTCCATAAATTTATATTTGTAAGACATAATGAAATGCATATTGATATGAATTCGTTGGTTCAAAGATTTCTTAACAGCTCTATTTAAAAAAAAAAAAGAAAGAAAAGAAAAGAAAAAGAAATCAAGCCAGGAAAATCTCATGTACGCTAGTGAGAATTTCGTGGATAGCTATTTATGAAAGGTACAAGTATAATCAGCTTGAAATCGTTTTCGATTGCAAACAAAGTGAAACGACGATTAGACGATCACAAACCTTAAGAAACTGATGGAAGATGGATGACGTATTTTCCATTGGATAATTCGAGTTAGAAGACAAACTTCATAAGCAGCCACCTGTTCAGTACGCATTAGTATACATTCGGTTTTCCTGACTTGATTTTTTCAATATATATATATATATATATATATATATATATATATATATATACAAGGGCGGATCCAAGGGGGGCTAAGGGGCTATAGCCCCCTCCTTGACGCTCAAGTTTACACTGGATAAAATGAGCTTCAATTCTGCTTTACACTGGATAAAGCGGCTAATTATGGTTTGGCCCCTCCCTTGATCATATCCTGGATCCGCCACAGTATATATATATATATATATATATATATATATATATATATATATATATATATATATATATATATCCACGGTAATTTTCGCAGGAGAGGGCAAAGTTTGTCTTCTGGTTTTGTATTTTTAATATAGCTATAATAAGAGAAAGGATATGCAAAGAATTCGCACTGAGGCTGATTTATTTGATACCATCTCAGTATTCACGGTAGTATCACATGACACAATCAGTAAGAACGCCATGAACTTTTACTTACTGGGGTGTTCAAAATAAAAGAGGTTGTGCACCCAGAATAATGATATACATTCTACGCAAACTCAAAGAAAACATTATTTTTACGCCCAGAGAGAAGTTGTAAACGTAAAAAAAAAAAAGAAAAAAAGAAAAGAAAAGAAAAGAGAAGAAAAGAAAAGAAACTACTGTAGCATTAAATTCAGAATATATTTGCTTATGCCCGAAAACAATACAAACTATTCATTTACTTGTTAGGGAGAGGTCATATCCTCCTTTGTGGAGTCCATGGATGTATCTGTATCTGTTGTGTGTACTTGACATCCGAGAGTAGCAGAGCCATCTTAACGGTGTCATAACCACTTGGCCGAGCCACTTGGACAAGCAGAATGGCACGTATTAATTACATATATTAGTACACGGACAAATTTAGTCTAATTTAGAAGGCCGAATCTAGTCACAGGAACCACAACACATTTGTTTGCTCTTGGGCCTAATATGCTGTTAAAGCGGCACTGGAGAGTACATTAGACTGGGGAGTAGAGTAGGCGGCCTAGTGCGGGGCCCCCTTAGGCGTGGGGGCCCGATTGGGAGCAATCGGTCCAAACGTCTTAAAGACGGCCCTGTCTACTATAATAATAGCTGAAGCTTATGTTTATTATATGGAGCGCTTACAGCACAGAACAATCAACCCCTAAAGTTATGAGAAAATAGACATAAAATTAGTACTGTAAGCTTAGTTACACGGAAATTTTAAGTTTGGATTGTACGCATAATTATATGGAAAATTTTACTCTCTTTTTCCCTTTACGTTGGTCTACTTACTTGATTTGGAAATTTCAAATTCCATCCCTTTTTCCACTGAAAAGTATCGATAATTCAACAAAGAAATAATTATACTATGATAATTTAATTGAAATTCATCGTAATTTGGCACATGGCAAACAGCAGTATGGTAATTGAAGGGGAAGAAGGAGGAAAATTCCCATTCACCTCTGAACATTTTCCAGGAACCTCGTTCCCTTTCGCTTTCTAGACGGGGGAGGGAACTTGGTAATGGCATCAAACCTTCATGTGTAATTACAAAAATTAAGTTTGTAGCTAAACAAATAAGAAATCATCAGTTTATCAGGCTTTAATTGATAATTTATTCACAAGATTCCCTATCGAAGGCGTGGTAGATGAAGTTTCTGTTCTCCATGCGTCGACATTGCCAACTGACATGGAAAAGATGTTGTATGGTGATAGAGAGATGATACTTCTTGCTGAGTATTTCAAAACTGACCAAGAAAACTCGTTATCAGACTTAAGTCTAACAAGCAGAATGTCGATGAGGAGTTGCAGAAATCGGGTAGAAATATTATCAATTTCCACGACAGAGTCGAACGGGAATACAGTGTTCAATACGTACTTAGGCTATAGCCAGGGATGTAATGGGGCGTATACGGGAGTATACGGCGTATACCCACCTAAAATTTTTATAGTCCAGCGTATACTCACCTTAAATTTACGAAAGAATGAGAGTAAATTGGGTTGAGTATACGCCAAGTAGTCTTGCGTATACGCTATACTTTTGAAATCTATCGAGCGTATACACACCAAAAATTCTAGCATTACACCACTGGCTATAGCACCCAATAATAAAGAAAAATGAAACGTTACCACGTCAGTGGAGCACAAGATGGAATAAAATAATATGGAGCGTGAAATATCCTGGGCCAAGGAGAATAGAAAGAGTGGCAAATTAAAGAACAAAGGAGCAGACCTATTTGCATGGCCCAGGACAGTGGCGTCAGCACCACAAGGGGGAAGGTGTAGGAGACAGCAGGCATACGAAGAAGACAAAAAATGAAAATAAGTCGTGTCGTTGTCTGACAAGTTTACTGTGAGAGGTAAGCGTGCGGAAGCCAATATCCCAACTGAAGTCACCTGTTTCTATGGCCGGGTCCTACACTTGATTTATTGAATAAGGTATGTGTGGAAGGAAACACCGAGGCCACAGCGACCCTGTTAGGTAAGATGAGAAGTGGGGAAGGCAGCAGCCCTAGGCAGTGACCTAACAGCACAAGATGTGCTAGGCATGTGCCACTTAGGTGTCCCAGCTATTTTTAGATACCCGACACTTGGCACATAGATAATCTTGTGCTAAGTATGTACTTCAGCTACCTACAGTTTTAGGTACTTGTTACACCTAATTGATATTTGCAACTATGTACCACAAATATAGCATTTATATATCTGACTGAGTTTCGCACTCTAACAGTCATTTGTTTTTATGTCGTCACTCGGAACATATTTCTGGCATGTTCTAGGTACGTCCTTTAGGTACCTATTGTTTCAGATACTCTAAGAGCACAAGATGTGCTAGGCATTCCAATTTAGGTGTTCTAAATTCATCTCTCACATTTGATGCATTTGTTACTTCTTTTTCTAGGCAATTGTCTATTAGAAACAATAAACGCATCAACATTATTAGATTGCAACTGTCGCCGATCATTTGAAAGTGAATATGGAAGAACCATGAAATAAAGTAGACACTCGTCAATTTGTTATAAAATTATATGGCCAGCAGACTTTATCTGATCCGAAACGGCTATAGTCGAATATACGAGGCCTGTCTAAAAAGTATCCGATCTTAATTTTTTTCACGCAAAGTAGTGATTCTCAGGAGGCGCCACCGTGCACGGTGGAAGGAGGAGCCTTAATGCGCATGCTTGAATTTTTCACCGCGTTCGCGTGTGCCAGTCGTGAGCTGGTGGTCGCGAAGTGAGGTGCTGTTGGTAGTGTTCGTCGGACTTAGTGTTTCTCGCAAGATGACTGAACGAATTGACCAAAGATACTGCATCAAATTCTGTCAAAGGCTGGGTGATTCTCAAAGCCAAGCAATTCGTAAGATTCAGCAGGTGTTTGGAGAAGATGCGATGGGTGTAACACAAATTAAACAATGGTTCAACCGATTCAAAGATGGCCGCACATCAGTCGAGAGTGAGCAGCGTAGCGGCAGGCCCCAAACTGCTCGGAATGCAGCTGTTGTTGAGCGGGTGCGAAATTTGGTGATGGCAGATCGCCGTTTGACACTGCGGGAGATTGCAGAAGATGTTGGAGTGAGTAAAGATTCTGCACATGCAATTTTGCGTGACGATTTGAACATGAAACGAGTGGCTGCTAAATTTGTACCCAAGTTGTTGTCTCAGGAACAAAAAGACACCCGTTTTGACGTTGCACAGGACCTTCTGGACACCACCAACACTGATCCTGGGTATCTGAATTCCGTGATAACTGGAGATGAGTCATGGGTGTACGGGTACGACCCAGAAACAAAACAACAATCGTCTCAATGGAAGCATCCCGATTCTCCAAGGCCGAAGAAAGCGCGGCAGGTGCGAAGCAAAATCAAGGTGTTGCTGACTGTTTTCTTCAATGCCCGTGGAATTATGCATCACGAGTACGCACCGGAAGGACAAACAGTGACAAAGGAGTACTATCAAGATGTTCTCAGGCGACTCCGTGACGCAGTCCGGCGCAAAAGACCAGACATGTGGACAGCGAAGAACTGGCACGTCCATCATGACAACGCCCCAGCACATTCATCCCAATTGATCCACACGTTCTTAGCCAAACATGGAATTACAACCGTTTGCCAACCTCCCTACTCTCCAGACCTGGCTCCTTGTGACTTCTGGTTGTTTCCAAAATTGAAGACGCCTCTGAAGGGATCCCGTTTTAAGAGTAGAGAAGACATAATGCGGAACACGACGACGGAGCTGAACAACATTCCAAAAGAAGACTTCCAGCGGTGTTTCCAGCAGTGGAAGGATCGGTGGGCTAAGTGTGTGGAAGCACAAGGGGCCTACTTTGAAGGGGATTAGGGTCCCAAATCTGTCAGGTATTCGCAACTATTTTTCTGGCCAAAGGTCGGATACTTTTTAGACAGCCCTCGTATGCGGTTAAGGAAGCACTCTGATTAGATCTTAATAATTTATGCCTCTGATGTTAGTTCTTACATATGTTATTAGAGAACAAGACACAGATTGAAAAGAATATACAACATGCGGCGGTATTTTCAATAGTTACACTTCACATTTCACGACCATGGCAACGAAGAACCGTTCGGGATAAGGTACTAAGACCATTTACACATATATTCGTTTACTCAATTCAATATCATATATATTTTACTTCAATATTATATATTCACATTTAATATATATATATATATATATATATATATATATATATATATATATATATATATATATATATATATATATATATATATATATATATATATATTCATATTCATATCTCAACATATACATATATTCATTAATTATTCAATCTTTCAAATTATTAACCCCAAAAAATCGAATTTTCAGGTTGCAGCACTTTACATTTTGAATCCGATATACTATAGAATATATATACAGAGTGAATCAAAAGTCTGGACACGGTGGAATAACTCGAGAACAGAACTTCGGAGCGAAAAACCAAAAAAAAAAAAAAAAACATGTTTAGTAATATTAAAAAACTATCTGATGAAACCAAACTCGACCATCTAGACCCACCCCCTGGGGGCTGGGGTGGGGTCAACTTTGAAATTTCAAATGAAAACCCCAATTTTTGATTGCAGATTTGGATTCTACGACCCAAACTATGTAAGGTTTCATCAACACTTTTCCGTCGATGCATAATATGGCGCTATAATCGGCAAAAGTAAATTAACTGTTTGGGGTGAAAAAGAAAGACATTTTGCTGTTAGCCCGAGAATCGTTACCAACAGATCCGTCACCGTTAAAGACCTGCGACTTATAAACGAATCGTTCAGGTGAACCACGCTTTAAGATGTGAATGAACGAACGAGCAATCCCATCCCAATGCTGCAATCTCATGTCATGTGTCACTAAATGTGTTATAATTCACACATCCATCCATTGCATCTGAGAAGAGAAAACAATAATGAAAGGAATAACAAACAAACACACACAGGTATCACTCTTTTTTACAAATGTTCCACTATAATGCCGAAATTACAGGTTACACCTATAACCTTCGTCATGGCTATCCCGAACGAAAGTTCGATCAACATACTTAAGAGGCCTCCATGCCACGAAATTAAGGTGGTACCATACGTACGTATTAAAATGTCCACTCTGTTCACACAATGTTCTTTAGTGGTAACTCCTTTGGTTTGGAAATTATATTGGAACGACAGAATCAAATCTTGTCTAGGGTCCGATGTAATCAGTTTGTTGGTGACACATTATAGACATTTAAAATTAAAGGGTGAAAGGATTAAAAAGAAAAAGAAACAAATATAGACATGTAAAAACTAAATTTGTTTCAAGAGCTTTTCGTTTCAACTACTACTACTACTACTACAACTACTACTATTTCTACAATTACTACTACCACTACAGCTGCTACTATTTCTGGTACTACTACAACTACTAGTAGTACAATACTACTGTTACTATACTCCTACCATTGCTACAATATTATTATTATTATTAGTAGTAGTAGTAGTAGTAGTACTATTACTACTACTACTACTACTAGCAGATAATAATATAATATAATATAATAATAATAAGAAGAAGAAGAAGAAGAGAAAGAAGAAGAAGAAGAAAAGAAAGAATTCCATTATAATTTCACTCATCTCAAACTATGAGAGACCGCGAGCAGTCTCGAGAGCAGTGTTGCCAGATCTACTGATTTTGCAGGAGATCTCCTGCTTTTTCTACGTTCTACTGATCTACTGCGAAAGAAAATGAAAAGTGAACAACCTCCTGCTTTTTCCTTACTTCGAGAAGTTAAAGAAATATATTATTATTAATATTGAGTTTTCAATGTTTCCTCACATAAAAAGACGAAATTTTTCTGTTATAATACACAAAGCTCTGTAGAGCATATAGTTATAGGGTTTTACTGTATATAATATGAATCCAAAGAATACAACTGTACGTCATCTTCTATATGAATTATGGTTAGCGTTTTTATGACTTTCTGGAAGATTTACAAGTAAGTGTTGTTTAGATTGGGACTTGGGTTGGAAGAGTGGCTTAGATCGTTTCTCCACGATCGTCAGCAAGAAATCGTCTTACGTCACGATCACGTGTGACTGCACAACACAGTTACGTTATCGCTACGTGCATGAAAAGACATTTTTCCACTCCACTTTGCTCTTTCACTACGGTTTACGGTGATACATGTGAGTATCAAATAATATTAATATAAATCGGGACTTTTCCCTTTCATTTGCTCAACGTAGTTCATCGGAAATGAATTCTGGACTGCTTGTTTTGACTACTGCCCCCTTAATAATGACAAATTTTATTGCCTCCCCTCGGATTTACATTCAAACGCCAACACTGAATGTGTCTAGTGATCTCTCGTTTTTTGTCTTCGAATCTCCTGCTTTTCCAACTGGCTGGTCTGGCAACACTGCTCGTGAGACTACTCGCACTAGCCTTACTGAGGTCTCGTCTCGCACAAGTCAGGCGAAACGATGGCGCAAATCTTCATGATGCCGTCGCTTCGGGGCACGACGTCGTGCCACTGCTGAGCCGAAGACTACCGTCTGTCTCATAGCTGCCGTCCCTGAACAGCAGTGTGGCCGTCACGGTGTCCGCTGCCAAGCCGACAAATAGGCAGCCGCCTTTGAACCAGCACTAGCTCATTCTTTTCGTTGCTGCCACCCAATAGCCGACGATGGTCCGACGAACTTCATCGCCAATTGTTCATGATGAATGTCTCGGATCCAAAACCTAATAGAGGTTTGGATCCCACTTTCAACTGTAGGTCCCGTCTCTGCGTCCTGCTGCGGAAAAGGAACGATAAACACCCTAACAAACCCAATAGTCACACATTTTCTTTCGCTTTTTGATATGTATACTTATTTCACCATGTCCACAGCATTGAAGCTCATTAAAGATCATATACGAACTTCTCCTGATTTCGCCATTACAGCGCCACGCCACACAGCGACAACGATGTTTCGACTAAATCTTATACAGGTTTGTGGGCAGAATCTGACTCTGCAATAAGAAATAAAAGCTTCCATTTCAAATGTTTCAGCTAACCCCATCTAGTGGTAGGGTGCGGGATCGTGGTTCGGTACCATTGAATAACTTTGTTGATCCGACGCGTATTTCTCAAAATACTGCACTTTGTACAGACGGTCGGAGCTAATATCAAGCTCATAAACGAAGAGGGGAGCATCTAAATTCGCCGATTACAGCGCGACATCACACATCGACGAAAAAGTTTTGATTATACCTTACATTATTTGGGATGTAGTCTCCGAATCTTCAATAAAACATTCCATTTCCATTTGAAAAATTAATGCCTTCCCACTCCTTTCCAGAAGGTGGGGGTAGAGTGTTGCATTTGATATCATCGGATAGCTTCTTGAAACATATTAAATATTTTTTTCGCTTTTTTGATCAGAAGTGTATTTCTCCAGTTATTCCACTGTGGCCAGACTTTTGGTTCACCCGTTATTTCAAACATAAATTAGGTTGACAGTTACAGGCTATTTTTGATAATTTCACACCATTAGAACATTTGCGCGTTATAGGACCAATTCTACACTATCCTGATATCTTTTAATAGTCAGATAAGATAACACTGGTCGCAGTGGTCATGTGTTATTTTGTGTAAGATGAATCCTACTACCGCGACAAGGTTGGATCATTCCGATAATTTATCTTTATCAGAGAATGTTACAATCGACCCTGTGAATGTCATATTTTAACGATTAGAAAACAGTTATATCAATACATTTTCAACTCAGACACAGAAGTCAAAAACCACCATAGTGCAATAAGTAGATACTTTAATAGCTACACTTTTCTTTAATCTTCCTTTTAATTTTAATTGTTTCATTTCTTGTCTACTCGCCGCTTTTGAATTTTCAAGTTTGCAACACTCATAATGTCCAAAACCCGAATGAAGAAGTTGTGCCTTTCTGAGGCTTTCTCTGTGTCTTCTGTCTGTGTGTAGTGTGCTTCATTCCAGTGACCAGGCACGTAGCCAGGATTTCGTAATAGGGGGGGTCCGAGACATGAAATACTGTGGTTATCACACCAGAGTTCGATTATTCTAAACTATTTTACTGGTAACATATATTGGTTCGTTTAGTCAGGATTTCGTGATGGGGGGGGGAGTTTGATATGAAATATTGTGGTTATCACACCAGGGTCTTGATCAATTTAAACTATTTTACTAGCAACATATATTGGTTTGTTAAGACTTTAAAATTAGGACATATCAGCAAGGGCGCCGATTTCTCTGTAAATTTCGGGGGTACATTCAGATTCAGAAGGCATATATGAGGATTTTAAGACAAATTGCATTCAAATATGCCAATATATTCTATATTTATAAATACAACAAGGGGGCCCACATGACCCTTGGGGGGCCGGCCCCTCAGGATCGGCGCCCATGCATGTTAGTAAGTATTTTAGTAACAAACTATGAAGAAATCCCGAATAAAAGAATATTTATAAAAATATATTTTTAAAAAATTACAATATCTACGTTCCTTCTTCTGTTCATCCAAATATGACAATTTTCCTTTCACTATGACCTCAACTATTAAAAAAAAAAAGTACGTATTCAATAATGTCTTGTAAAATATTTTATATCTGCGTTCCTTTCTCTGTTGAATCAAATGTTAACAGGGCTTGCTTTCCACCTAACTTTTTTGTTTTTATTATTCCGTCAATTACTGTCTGTTCCAAATGACAAGGTAAAGGAGCAGTAGAAAACCGTTTCTGAAATAACATGTTTGATAGTACAGGGAAGCGATGATAAACATTTATTTTTATTTTAGCTTTATTTTTATCTTTATTTTTAACGCTGGTTCTTCCTATTTCTTGTTTCTTTTTGTTTCGTCCTTCCTTAATTTTTTTATTTCTGGTCTCGAAGGGGGGGGGTCCGGACCCCCCGGACCCACCCCTTGGCTACGTGCCTGCAGTGACGAGAAGGAACAGAGAAGTGAACCAGTGACACTGAACGAGAACAGAGGTCGGAAATACTACCAAGCTCATGAACGAAATGGGGATATTTAGGGACCATTTATTTTCCCCGATTACTGCGCCACATTATGCATCGACGGAAAAGTGTTGATGAAAACTTACATAGTTTGGGCCGTAGAATCCAAATCTACAAGCAAAAATTGGGGTTTCCATTTGAAATTTGAAAGTTGACCCCACCCCAAATCCCAGGGGATGGGTCTAGAGGGTCGTGTTTGGTTTCATCAGAGGCTCTGAAGTTCAGTTCTCGAGTTATTCCACCATGTCCAGACTTTTGATTCACTCTGTATATATAAATTTAAAAAAAAAATCCCGCGCACAAAGATAAAACAGCATACATTCAATGTGCGAGGCAGGAACGTAAGCACAAAGAATATAGATATAAATGTAACTAAAGATATAGACAATACTTTTGGGCCCAAATAACTACAACAATATTCACATTCAGAATTACCAGTGGAAACAAAAGTGCGATTACATAATAACTTAACGAAAGATTCTAATTGGATAATGATAGAAGGAAAACACAAGCAACATTTAATCATATATCGAACCATCGCTCGCTACTGCAATCCGTCAATATGGCGGAAAACATTTACTTTATACTTCACACCAATGAATACCTCTAAGAATCGTGTCTTTGCGACGTCTCAGCTGGTAATTTAGGTTCAAATGCTATATATTAGATGGTCGATATTTGTAAAGTTCAAAACTAGCGGGGGGGAAGTTAAATTTTAAAAAAAAAACATGAAGAAGAGAATAGAGGAATAGATAGGGAAGAGACAAAGAAAAAGCGGCGCCAAAGGAATAATCTAGGATACTAAAACTACAAAGAGAAGTGGTCGAATTTCTACATACAACAATCAACACTCAAATATACTTTTATATACCAAAAAAGTGGCCTACTCAAATGCGTAGCCCGAAAGGGGGTCTCTGAGTGCCTAAGCACGAGTCCGTGCCTTCTAGGCAACCATCACAAAGGAATAAGCCCTGTGAAATGATTGACTATTAACTGTTTCTGGTACCAATTTACTCAGATTACAGCCGGTCCAGCCGGAAATGTCAGTGTGGTCTCTAATTTAGAATTTCTAAAAAAAAAATATCCGACACCTCAGAAACTAAGAAGTTTCGAGGAAAGTATAGAAAACTAGACTAAAGTAGATAAAACAGAAGAAATCCTAACAGAGACTTGACAAATAAAAAAATTAAATAAAAATAGATTTTGAACTAGTAAGTTTTCTGCCAAATCTTAATAGTCGCTCTCAGTATGCAAGATTCGCTACATCTTGAGGCGTCAAACAATTTCAAACACTTTATGCTAGAAATAAAAGAAGTAAAAATTCATGGGTATTGAGGTTTAGACGCCCTGATTCATTATCACTAGTTTACAGTAATCGATTTACTAAATTATTTGATCCTATCCATTCTGTCACCTCTACGAACAATAATAAACTTCGCTTTGACGGGTGACTTGAAAAAAATTCAAAGTTGCCGGGTATTGTCCTAAATACAAGTTAAACGCATATATCTAAACTGTATTAATTCTGCCAAACACCTATTCCGTTAGGTAATTCGCTGTGAAGTATCCGGAATCATTTGTCATATGGCCATTATTTGTATCGTCGGGCCCGTTGACTAATTAACCGGTTTATTTACTTTAGTAGATTCGAGCCGATAAGTGGAAAAACCCCATCCATCATTTTTCTTAACACACTACCTTCATATAAGATCCGACGTGAAAATTCATGCACTAAGAAATTTACTGTTATATATATTATCAATACTTCATATTAACTTAATTACTGGGCACATATACACACACGGGCGGCTTGTTATTTACTCATATTCATTACTATACTCATTTATATACTAATAATACTATCATCAATTACTTATTTATTTATTCATTCACTTTTCTTATGACCACTGGCGCAAAACCCGGGGGGACGAGGGGGACATGTCCCCCCAATCTTGGACCTGGGAGGACTGTCCTCCCCAATAATCTGACTTAAAAAGTGCTTTTTAGGATAAGTGTGATGGTTTGTGTCCGACTGCCACAAAAGAATGTAAGATGAAATTGATTTCTCTTGGCTTTTCCATTTTTTTAAAAGAATCGTATTCTGTAGTATTTCAAACTGAATTTCGTGCTGTAGTGCGTTTAGTAGTCTCATCAATATATATTAATTCCACTTCCGCTACTTGGGCACAAATTGCAATAAACACCAGAGGAGGATATGCACCTCTCCTCATGCTGGAAAGTTGTCTCAGCTGTAGGTACGGGCACAAATTCCGGTGAAATGGGAAGACATGTCCCCCCAACATTGGAACTGGAGGCTCTCCCAATAATACGGTTTGAAAAGTGCTTTTTGCAGATAAGTGTGATGATTTGTGTCCGACTGCCACAAAGGAAAGTAAGATGAAATTTGTTTCTCTCGGCTTTTACATTTTTAATGAAAATGAAGGCGTGCGACCGTGCGTGACCTAACCTGATATGAAATCTTATCTCCTCCTCTCCCCTAGGCCCTAGTACACGAAGAGTATATAGAGTATCCAATGTCAGTAGAATCCATTTTTCAATAAATTCGAATTTAATCTATTTGTAGTATCAGCCTAGGCATCTACCCATGCTTCGTAAGCTAACTAACTCTATAGCCTATGGAACACGGAGGTTCAATGCCTCGTTCAAAAAACTTTCCACTGACTTCTATCCTTAGCCAACTGGATCCAGTTTCTACTTTGTATTCACATCTCTGCGAGATTCATTTTAATATTGTCTTCCCATCTGCGCCTAGGTCTTCCTAATGGTCGTTTTCCGATTGGTCTTACCGCTAACACTTTGAAAGCGTTCCTACTTTCTTCCATCCTGGCTATATGTCCTGCCCACCTAAGCCTCCTACACTTGATGACCCTAACAATGTTCGGTAAGCCGTATAATTTATGTATTTCCTCGTTATGAAGTTTCCGCCATTCTCCCTTCCCGTTCCTCATGGGTCCAAATATTCGTCTGAGCATCTTGTTCTGAAATACTTTCAGTCTATGTTCTTCCCTCAGAGTAAGCGATCATGTTTCGAAACCACAAAGAACAACATGTATGATTATCGTTTTATATATTTTAAGCTTCAAGTTCCTCGACAGAATTCGCAACGACAAGAGATTTTGAACTGAATAGTGACACGAATTCCCTGTTTTTAGTCTACATTTAATTTCTTTGTGAATATGATTTTCGCCTGTTAATATTGATCCCAGATATTTGAAAGTATCCACTTTATCAAAAGTATTATTTAATATTTTAACGCATTCATAACTTGCCTCATTACGGTCCCGATGCACTTTCATGTATTTAGTTTTCTCTGCATTTACTTCTAAACCCTTGTCCCTGCAACCGTTTAAGACCTCTGCATTTCTTTCTATTGTTCTCATATCATCCTCTATTAAATTTACATCATCAGCATATGCCATAACCTGGTGAATACCGTTCAACTCTAGGCCCTGGTTGTTATCTTTGATTTTCCTTATAGCGTCTTCCAGGACGAAGTTGAATAATAATGGCGACAACGCATCTCCTTGTTTCAGGCCATTCTCGACATGAAAGCTCGTGGCCAAAAATTTTCCTACCCGGACTTTACTTTGGGATTCATTTAAACATGCCTTAATTGATCTAATTAGCTTTTTCAGTATTCCAAATTCTGTAAGAACGTTGTATAATGTTTCTCGCCTAACCGAGTCGTAAGCCTTTCTAAAATGAATAAATAGTTGATGTGCCGGGCTACTGTATTCCCACTTCTTCGTGTATTTGGCGAATTGTAAATATTTGGTCGATAGTTGATCGATTTCGTCTAAATGCATACTGATCTCCAATAATTTCACCTGCGTATGGGGTCAATCTTGCTAATAGAATATTTGAAAGGATTTTATAGGATGTTGACAGAAGAGAGATGCCTCGATAATTATTAAAATCTGCCCACCTCCCAATGTTGAAGACAACCAATGGCGCATTTAGGGTTTCGTTCCGAAGGGCTATGCCCAACACAATTAAGGAAGTGAGCAACTGTCCACCTGAGTTTGAGAATTAAATTTATTTTAATTTACGATTAAATTGAAGTTATAATGGCAAGAATTGCAGACCGATAAATCGTATATGATATGATACAAAAATTTAAGAGTGAGTCTAACTTTTTATTCTATACATATAAGAAAAAGGAAGCATCCTCTTGGCCTACCTAATTTCCCGGGCTAATTATTCCCCCGTTTTGATTTTCTTTAATTCAAACATTTCCTTCTTTTAAAAATAACTAAACAATATAATTTTTCCTTTCTTATAATAAGTAAAGCCCTGTCATGTTGATATCCGCGCAAGTTGATGTGGAACATCAGTTTCCCTTATCAACTCCTCTTAGTTTTGGTGGTACTGATGACGGCCGAGTTGAATCACAACTGAGAACGGTCGCTAAAGTATGATAGGCGAAATGAAATAAAGTAACGTCAAGAAAAAGAAACAGAAAAGTAGAAAGGACGAAAGAAAGAACAAAAGGACGAAAGAAAAACAAAAGGACGCAGTTCTTACATGGAATGAAATTTGACAAATACAGTATTATTTCTTAACAAAGAGCATAAGAAAAATTGAAAGTCAATGACATTCTTAGAAATGGTAAGAAGAATTATTTTTGTACGTGAAATACGAAAAACTAACAAATTTATTTCGAGGGGAGCTTGAGCCCGATAGCCTCCTAAATACGCCACTGAAGACAATTCTGCTCCCCTGATCCTTCACAGCATTGTTTTTCAACTTCGTAAATATTTTGAGCACCGCTTATATATATATATATATATATATATATATATATATATATATATATATATATATATATATATATATATATATATATGTGGGGGGGGTGCGTGTGTGTGTGTGAACGGTCTTACCCCCCCCCCAATGTTGAAAACTTATTTGCGCCGATGCATATGACGTCGATTTCTTTTTACACACCCTATACTTCACTAAGCCCGAGACTGTTCAAAGCAATCTACATAACTATATTAAAGTCAGCAATTGCCATAATCCATCCATTTGCACCTGTGATCCTACATGAACCAAATATAAATTTCTGTCCTAACAAGCTATCGTATAATTGACTTCACGGCTTTAAAATTTCATTCTGTATGCAATGAAAGTTCAGCGTTATGAATAATATGCAACTACATATCAGAAAAATGTCAACAATGCCATTGCTCGCAGCACGCAACGGGTAAGAGGATTTGTGAATGCAGCCCGAAGATTGAAATAACAACATATAGGCAATTTCCATGTTAAGTTGAAACGCGAAGATTATTATGATTAATATTTTGGTTACTAGGATATATAAACGATCGTGGATTTCAGGAATGTTCAATTACAAGTCAATTTGTCTAATTACCTATTCGTATGGGCGTAAGCTAATGTTTACTATGTTTGTGAATTAATAACTGTTGAACCCCCTGATTGATCTCAATCAAATTTTCAACATATATGAAGTTCAAACCTTGGAAGCTTTTTATCATTTCATTGTAACAGTAGATTTTAGGGGAGGGGCAGGGCAGAGAGAAGGGGAAGCATATCAAAATGATAAAACTTAATAACTCTTGAACCACCCTACCGATCTCGATCTAATTTTCAACATAGATAAGGGGACGGGGAGGGGGAGATATATGCCAAAAAATGAAAAACAAAAGTGACTGTCTTTGTGACTTCATCACGCTTAAACCATCCAACCGATATTAACCAAATTTTCAACATAGATGAAGTTCAGACTTGGTTTGGTTTATATCATATCACTTTAATTGCAGAGCTTAGGAGAGGGGGAGGAGAGGGGACAGATATGTAAAAATAAAAAGAAACTTAATAACTTTTGAACCACCCAACCGATCCCGATCAAAGTGTGAACATAGATAAAGCTCGGGCGTTTGATGTTTTCTTCATTTCACTTTCACAGTGCAACGATGGAGAAGGGGAGGGGGAAGATATATAAAAAAAAGTCAAAAATGAAATTAACTGTCTTTGTGACTTCATCACGCTTAAACCACCCCACCGATCTTTAAAAAATCAATATAGACGAGGTTCGGACCTGAGGTGGTTTGTATCATATCACTCTAAAGGTAGAACTTAGTGGGGAGAGGGGAGGGAAGAAATCTATAAATATAAATTAAACTTAATAACTCTTGAACCAAGAGACTGATCTTGATCAAACTTTCAACATAGATAGGGTTCGGACCTGGGATGTTTTCGCCATTTCACTTTTACGGCACAACTTAGAGGAGGGGGAGGGAGGAGAAATATAAAAATCAATTTATATAAGACTGAAAGTGACAATTTTTGTAACTTAATAACTTTTGAACTATCCGACCGATCTCAATCAAATTTTCAAGATACATGAGGTTCGAATGTGAAAAAATATTTGCAATTACACTTTAACGGTAGATCCTAAGGGAGGGGAAGAGGAGGACGACGTATGAATAAAACTAATATAACCAAATAACTTTTGAACCACCCAACCAATCTTGATCAAATTTTTAACATATATGAAGGTCGGGCCTTGAGAGTGTTTTATCGTTTCATTTTGACGAGCCAACTTAGCGGAGGGAGAAGGGAAGATATATATGTAAAAAAAAACTAAAATAAAAATGACTGCCTTTGT
This sequence comes from Thermobia domestica, assembly GCF_964235325.1. Classification (NCBI taxonomy): domain Eukaryota; kingdom Metazoa; phylum Arthropoda; class Insecta; order Zygentoma; family Lepismatidae; genus Thermobia; species Thermobia domestica. The sequence continues at coordinate 234,566,303 of NC_137457.1, read as the reverse complement.
GATTCATCACTCTTGAACCACACGACCAATCTCAATCAAATTTTCAACATTCATAAGTTTAGGGGCAGGGATTGCTTTAGGCTATTCAGTTTGACGATGCAATGTAGGGGAGGGGGAGGGGAGAGAAATTTCAAAATGATCAAAAATGACCGATATTAGTGTTTAATCTATAGTTTTCGTGGTAGATGAGAGAAACAGTGACACTTCTGATGCTGTTTAAAATCCAAGTTCAGCTCTGATAGTCGGGAAGGGCAGGGAACAACGAAAAAGAGGGGGATAACATTTTTGTAATGATAAAAAATGACTCATATTAATGTCGAATCCATAGTTTTAGGAAAAGCTGAGATTAACAGTGACAATTCTGATGCCGTGGGTCGGAGCAAGAAGGAGGAGGAGGGGGAGCTATATATAATAATTATCGAAAATGACCAATATTAGTGTCTAATCCATAATTTCCGGAAACATTCAGATGAACAGTGACATTTTCGATCCGGTTTAAATCTAAAATCAGCTCGCTACTTGAGGGAGGGGAAGATATATATATATATATATAAATGATCGAAAATGGCCACTATCAGTGTCGAATTTATAGTTTTCTGAATTCCTTAGATGAACAGTGGTACTTTCGGTCCTGTTTAAATCCAAATTTAAACCCACAACATGAGGGAGGGGGAGGAAGAGATATTTAAAAATCATCGAAAATAACCGATAGTAGTGCTGAATCCACGTTTTTTGAGGTCGCTGAGATGAACGGTAACATTTCCGATGCCATGGCCCGCAACATGGGCCATGGCATGAGGGTGGGGATGTGTATATATATAAATGGTCAAAAATGGCAGATACTACTGTTGAATCTATAGTTCTTGCGGTTCCAGCGTATGGGCACATCGATTATTAGAGAATAACACCTTAAAAGCAAAAATAAATCGCCCACAAAGAAACCTTTTAATTCGGCTCGGTGGCGCCTTCAGCACGACACCGCACAGCGCATTGTGTAATTTGATGGGTTTCAAACCAATGTATTTAACAGTAATCCAGAGAGCGGCAACGTATTGGTATAAAAAAGGAAATTTAAATACGACGAAAGAACTTATTTTGTTTTTCTTTTCGTTTTCTTTTTGTTTTTGAAAATTTGTTTTGTTTTGTTTGTTGTTCATTGTTGTTTGATGTTGAGTGTTGTGGTCCCATCCTTCCCACCCTTTTCCCTTTTTCCCTCCAACTATTGCAAATAAAGGATGATGAAAAAGGCTACAGAAAAATAAAATGAGATGATGATAGCCCGTTTCGGTTAAAGTCTTCAGATGCCGAAACTGAAGAGGCTGATCTGAGCATTACAAAAAAAAAAAAAAAAAAAAAAAAAAAAAAAGAGTTCTTGCGGTCGCCGAAATGAACAGTGACACTTCTGATGTTTAAGTCCATTTCCAGCCCTGACACTTGGGGGATGAGGAGGGATGACATACATTAAAATGATCCAAAATTAGCAATATCAGTATGCATTTATTTCATCGCAGCGAAGCGGGTAATATATGCTAGTTTATTATAAAAGAAGGGTTATTTCCGTATAAACCAGATCACTAAGTATTAGATAATAGAATTTTAGGAACGAATAACACTAAATTTAGACGCGATGGCGCTAGTAGTCTTTAAACAGCCTGTGCACAACTGAATAATCTTTGCACTATTTTGTTAATTATAAGCCATGTACTATAAAATTACGGTACGAACTACTATGAAATTCCTCGCTATGGAGTAACGTACTTGTTATGACGGACCAAAAGGATAAATAAACAAACGAGAATACATTGTCCATCACTAAATATATCATACTCTCACTCGCACCTTAATCCTAAAATCTACACTACTCACTTAAACACATGCACATTACACTCCATACCGAAGAAAGTAAATACTGATACATATAACTATACATGCTAATACATGAAGGGTCCAGGGGAATAATATGATAAGTCACATTTTGCAAATTTTACAGTACAACAAATTTAAAGTTTGAAGTTATATATTTTTCAAAATGTCATTACAATGCAATGCTTCTTGTTAACATTCATTTTAGTTATATCTTATTGTGATTGGATATTATAAAACATGAAAAATAATATAGTAGTAATACTTTTTTAACAATAAAAAAGTACTGTGCTCTGTTTACCGGACTTATCAGAGTTTTCCCCCAAACAATCACTACTGTCTTGAAACTGATGATAATTTTATATACAAAATTGCTGTAAGAAATCTAATAAAAACACATCTTTGTAACACTTGTACATATTATGAAGTCTTTTCAATATTGGTTTCTTGATTTACTGTGCCTTTGGAAGGTTTGTGTAGTACTCCACTGCTTTTAAAGAGAAATAGTCTTACACTGACTGCAAATCTGCATATTTTTCTTGAGATATCTCCAGGAACCCTAAAAAATGATAGGCCTAGATGAGTTATGCTTTTAAAATTAGTTGAGGTGAAAACAAGATAGGTTAGAGACAGCATATAGAAGTAGTGCTGTTAATCGGGTCTATTCTGACCCGAATCGGGTCAGCTTTCAAAAATGAAAAATGAAATCTTTTAGTTTTACGTCCCACGCTTATGCCGGTTAGGCTAAAGGAGACGCTGATGATGAGTGATAAATGAAATGGTAGAATGGAGAAAGTGGGAGGAAACTGGAGAACCCCGAGAAAACTCACGCACACGGTGTTTGTCCACCACAAAGTTCACTTGGTGCAGGCCGGAATCGAACCCAGGCCCCAAGCACCAGAGGTGAACGCCATTGAGCCACCGCCGTCCCCAGCTCTTTTCAAGTCACTGGTTGGTCAGCTCGGGTCATGGATAGTCAGCTAGGGTCGTGTTACGGGTCAGTCGAGTCAGCTCGGATCGGGTCACGTGTCAGGTTGGTTCGAACATTTTTGTTTCGGGTAAGGTTCCGGTCGGGTTTTGGGTCAACTTGAACCGAACCAAAACAAAAATGTTTGACCTAAGCTTACCCGAGCTGACTCGACCAACCCGTAACACAACCCTAGCTGAATCTACTCATGACTCGAGCTGCCCCAACCAGTGGCCCGGCTCGAGTCGGAATCGACCTGATTGAGAGCACTGTTTATAAGCTAAGTTAAACATTTGTAGGCTACTTTACGTTAGGGTAGGTTACGTTAGTTATTTTGTAACGTGTAATACGTTAAAACTTACCATCATAGGCCGAGGATTACCAGTATTTTTCAAATGCTTCGTAAGATCATCAACTTTTCCGCGATCAATACCATGAGGTGAAGCGAATGCAGCTTTACAAACAGTGACCTTCTCTGTCTATCCTTCTTGTACTACTATGAGCAAAATAAATGACGCGTCTCTTTATTTTGAACTTTTCTCAAAATATCTCCGTTTTCTTTATATGTTCGAAATTTTGGAAGGTTTCCACAGCAGGGAACGTTAATAACAACCTCGTTTTTAATATTTGTGTTAGATATTAGCTTAAAATAAATAAATTAAAAGCGAAAAACATTAAATCGACTGAAATTAAGAGAATTACCAACTCTGCTAAAGTGGGAAATTTTCAAGAACGCGAGGGAATTCTGCAGTTCAACACGAAGCAGCGACATCTATGTCATTGAGAGAAATGTGAATTAAATCTACAAACGAAACTTTTAACGAAACATTTCTAATATGTCTTATTACGTGCATTATCTGCAAACTCCAAATATATGAATCTATACTAAGTATTAACGTATAGATAGAGCATATAGTGGAAATTGCCTATGGAAAAGGACGAATTGGTAGCACGATCGTAATGAAAAATCATCTTTACCGTAGAACATGTTCAGTTTGCGAAAGAAAACAAATAGCTTAGTTACTTAATGCAACGAGTCTGTATGGCGAAGGTAGCTGGTTCGAACCCCCACAGAGGTACAACTGTCATTTTTCTTACTGTGGTTATTTTATTTATTTTTTGTGTGGGAAAGAATCAAATTGTAACATATGTGTAAAACTCATGACCATACCAAAAAAGGAAAAAAAATGTTGTCGCACTTGCATTAGTGTCCCTAATTTTGTTTGTAAACAGTTTCGTAATTATTTTCCCTGTGCTCACTGCTCACAATATGCTCGCTGGTGCATAATGAATGTTTCCCAGTAAACGCTAATTCTAATTTGGAGGTTTTTATAAAGTTTCACAATGTTTATCATTAAATAGTCTTCTATCTACTTTTTTGGACACTTTGATACCAGATTTCCCTATAAAATGTTTAATTTTCCCTAGATGTTTCATTACGGAAAAGTTTTACAGTGTATTTGTCTTGAATCAAAATTGTTTTGAATTTACCCCATGAGGTAAGTAGCCCGAAGGAGGAGAACTGAAGTAGCTGATATTCTACGTAAAAACAACCAATTTTAGATTGATGACGCTTCTTACCTTCAGCACATAATCTTTACGTTAGAGAGTCAGAGAGAAAAATCCTTTTTTTTCCTCCCCTTTGACCACTCATCTTAAAGCTCTACATGTAATGATTCGTGTCACATAATTTCGTCTCTCCAAAGATATTCATATAATAATAATAATAATAATAATAATAATAATAATAATAATAATAATAATAATAATAATTATTATTATTATTATTATTATTATTATTATTATTATAAACATTATTATTTATATAATATTTAAATAAATTATTATTATTACTATTATTATTATTATTCCTGAATATGCCACCCTTACATAATGTAGTAACCTTAGACATCTTAGTTTAAAGTGCTTTCTTTAGTAACAATTTGAGCAACCACGTAACAAAATTTAAACTGTAGGAGGAGCACGACGTTTTATTTTGCCCCTCTATTTTCAGCACCCTCCCAAAAGAAAGTATTTAATTTCTGACAAGCAGGGCAGACAAAATGAATAAGAAATATATTTAGAGCATCCTTTCCTCCGTGAGTGGAATATCACGTAGCATTTTTTTTTATTCTACCGAAGATGACTCTAGGCGGTTATGATTAGTTAACAAAGGAAATACGTAATATATTTACAGCGCCCGTTGGCTTTAATATTACCGCTTCTTTATTTGTTCGAAGGCGCCCTACACAACCAAGGATGACAAAAAGAATAGGAAAAGTGTCTAAAGATTCTAAAACACTTTATATTTTGTCAGAAGCATGGCAGTGTATGCACAGCATTGCTTTCGTTAACAAGTGTTTCACCCTTGAGTCGCTTATAAAATTAGACAGAATAAACTTTTGCTGATCGTTGCTCTAGAGGGATTTGTCCAGGATGGTTTTGTGTCGGGCTAATAACGATGAGTATGTTTATTTACAACACCGTTAAAGAAATATCAAACTTTCTGAAAGGAACTTACTTAGGAAATATCAGATCCTCCTTATACTTAGCCAGAGCCCATTCTGAAATATTGCATCTGGTGTTCTGGGTGAAAGTTCTATGGGACTATTAGAAAAATATATATTCCCGTTTCCATGCTGATAGTAGAATTTCTGAAACAGTTATTGAATTACGTTCGAAGCATTGGCGTAAATAGCGCGACCACAACCCTGTGGCGTGGGGACCGCACAAGCTGCAAAGTCAAAAAATATATAGAAAGTACGCAGGGACGGACCAGGCTAAATTTTCACCTGGGCAAAGTGACTTTATGGCGCCCTCCCCCTGGTATTAGCCTATATTTTACATTTTATCCTAGTGTTTTTAATAGTTTAAACCCATTTTTCAAAAAGACATTCATTACCTAGGAAAACTTCACAAAGAATATGGCCTGCTATAAACAATACGAACACCGCCCCCCTCCAGCTTGGTCTACTGGCTAGCACGCCTGCCTTCTGTGGTCCCGGGTCCAATTCCCGGTGGGTTACTGTTGAACGATAAACGTGGTTCGGATTTCACTATAATCAGTATCCACAGCTCCTTTGGCCATTAAGGCATAACTGTGGAACGCTAAACTCAAGCAAAGAAACAAACAATACTTACTCCCCCTCCACTCTTTATTCTACATGCCATCTCTCCATTTGTCGATACAGTCCCCTTAGTGCTATGAAACTCTTCTTCCATGGTGAAATGGAAAAATATTATGTAATTGCCGCTACTTTACAAGAATATAAAGCAAAAAAGTCAGTAGGAAACACATTATAAAATTTACTTTTTGAGGCTCGTTTTGGCGTCCCTCTGACTCTGGCGCCCCGGGCAGTCGCCCGGGTTGCCCCGCCCAAGGTCCGACCTTGAAAGTATGGACGCATAACTAAGGGCTGCGGACGTGAGGTTAACCTTCATGTTATGCGACTGGTGTCTGAAATGTTCAGTAACTGATGGGTTAGTAAAATAATTTCGACGGTTACTGATATTTAAAGTTTAGCTAAGACAAAGTTACCTAACCAAATACATTTGATATCGCGATGTTACAATTTGATTTTTCCTCACATAAAAAAAGAGAACAACAATAGTAAAAAACTCTTACTCGTATTAGGCTCCAACTAACAACCTAATTCGTACAGACTAGTTGCTCTGACCAACTGAGTTTCGATTTCTTACGCGAAAGAAGTCTGTTATATTACGAGGCATGCTTTTCATTATGATCGTGCTGTTAATTTATTCTTTCGATAGGTAATTTACACTCTTTGCTTTACCTATATAAATAAATGTATGGATTCATATATTAAGTGTGTTTGGGTAATGTGTGTAATAATTTCGCGACAAATATACTTGCTTAAATGTATTATATTCTATGCTTTGCCTTGATTGTCTGTTCATATGGTGGTTGGAAAACACACGTCAAAACTATTCGAAGTAATACGAACACAGCTTAAGAACAGGGACTGAACTGAATCATCACTCGATTTACCTTGAGGGCAAAAAACACCAAAGGGTAGCTATAAACGAAAGTTCAGCATGCATTTCTGTGGAGCTCTGTTCAGTATCACGGTTCTCTGGCAAACACGTTTGTTCTTAGGAGTATATATTACAAACCTAACCTTTCGATAGAGCGCAATTGCAGAGAACCAAAGTAAAGGAATTCTTGCCCTTGTTAATTTGGGGTACCACCATGTGCAATAAAAAATATCGCGTCTCCTTGAAGTGATACTTTATCGAAAATAACTCGTTTTCCTTTATATATTCGAAGTTTCTGAGGGTTTCAAAATGAGGAAACATTACTGACAAACAAGGACTCATGGGTGGATTCACGGGGTCCGGACCCCCTCTGAAATCCCAACTTTTCTGAAAATTTAACCTAATTTTGGGGGTTATTTTTTTTAAAAAATATTATAATTTATCCTAATATTGAAGTAGGACCCCCCAGATAATTTGGACCCCTCCCGAAATAAATTCCTGCATACGTGCCTGCTAACAAATATATTTTCAATATGTTCGTTAAATAATAAAGTAAAATAACTAAATTAGGAACAAAAAGCTTCAACACGGTCCAACTTTTGTCCACTGCCAATATTGTTAGAAGGGATATTAATAGCAAAAACTCCTAGTCAATGCTGAACCTTGGAACTTCATCCCGAACACAAGCATATTTTCGAAACACACTAAGGCCTAGCCAGAAAGCATTGTAAGCGAGTTACGTTTGGCAACATCGCACGGAAACAAATGAATGCTGAATTGCATTGTAACCCGTTCCTACTACTACTATTTTTACTACTAACTTCGCTATGGATCTGTATAGTACAAGGGCAAACTTATTTTAATGAAAATTAAAAAAAATAATTGTTAAATCACTTTTTGAATATTATTTTAAATCATTTTTTAACGAAAGAAGTGTTATAAACTTTTTTAAAAATAATAAAAATAATTCTCCTTAGGAAGGATTTGAACCCACGCCAAAACCAATCTTCTTTACTAGCATGCTGCGCTAGCTCACTCAGCTACGAGAGCCGACAACATTTACTGTTTACTTTGTGCTATATTCACGTCATGACTCGTGATGTCACCAACATGATCACGATATAGACGTTATTATTTTTCCTACATTGCAGAGTCCCCCGAGAATTGATCATTGTCTCCTCGGACTGGAATTGTCATTTGGAACAAACACTTGAATATGAAGCCAAAAGTTCCTTTAAAATAGACGAAAACTTCGAAAGTTTTAAGAATTTTAATATTTTTGCCTTTTCCCCCTAAGGGGGTCATAGCCTCTACACCGAAAAGCCCCCCAAGATTTGATCATTGACCACTCGGACTGAAATTCTCATTTGGAACCAAAACTTTAATATGAAGTAAAAATTAAACTTTTACATCAATTTGAGCTGACTGGGTTCCGGTTAACCACACTATTATGTTTAGTTTAGTTAAGTGGTAATTTGTGACAGCTTCACATCATCAAAAGAATCCTTCACTTCACCGCTCCCCCACCCCCTCAGGAATCCGTGCTGGATCAGCCACTAGAATCAATAGACACTTTTCCTATTCTTTTTGTCACCCTTGGTTGTGTAGGAGCTCTCTTGAACAAATAAAGAAGCGGTAATATTACAATCAAGGGGAGCTATGTATTAGGTATCTCTTTAGTTACTTACCCCTAACCGCACAGGGTTTTCAGTAGAATTAAAAATGCTACGTGATATTCCAATCATGAACGGGGAGAGGGTGATATAAATATATTTTCTTATTCATTTTGTCTGTCCTGCTTATCAGAAATTACGTAACGTTATCCCTGTTTGTCAGTAACGTTGTCCTTGTCTGTTGGGAGGGTACTGAAATGAGAGGGGCAAAAAACCGTCGTGCCGCCTCCCACATGGTTGCTCAAATTATTACAAAAGAAAGCATTTTAAACTAAGATGTCTAAGGTTACTACATTAGGTAGGTATGGCATCATGGGCGGCGATTAGGGGGGAAAGGGGGGCATTTGCCCCCCACTTTTTTGAAGTAACCCATTAATGTATATAGTTTCATTTGGAAATGTAAAGTTTTTGTATGTATTACTGTCTCATAGAAAAAATGGTGCCATATAATATTTGTCATTGCGTGAGTATATATTGGTTGTTTTCCCGTGAAGTTAAGAAAGCAACAGGAATTGCGTTTTAATTGCCACGGAAAACAACCCCAAAATTAACCTATTGAAGCACAACAATTCCACCATACTTTCAATTCAGGGGTATAGAAGCAAAACCTGATAAATCCATTATTCAATTTTGTCAGGAAACGAAGAAGTGACGCCCTTATGCTTCAGAATTGTTGAACATTTTTTTGTTTAGTGATCAATAATACAAATGAGTGAAATCAACAACTAAACAAAAAAAGTTGTTTAGAAATTCTGAAAACATGAGGGCGTAACTTTTTCTTCGTTCCCAGACAAAATTCAAAAACGAATTTAGAAGGTTTTGCTTCTATACAACCTTCTTACAACGGCTCGATATGTTAGTCAGCCGCTTTGAAACTAATTGAGAGAACATTTGAAAAAAATAAAAAAGTATTTCACAAAGAATTCTTTAATTGCACAAAAATTGATAGTTCCTAAAATGTCTTTTCTTCTTTCTAAAGTAAGGAATATTGATTAAAAAGAGCGTAATAAGAAACAACTTCTACCTTTTCCATTGTTTTGTAGTGTAATATACGAGTGAAGTGGTGTGTTTAGGGGTGTAAGAGTGTATACACAATTAGATTTAGTAAATTCAACATAATTCTAGGTTTTAGAATTATTTTATATAACTGGAGTGTGAAATGATTCTAAGTGTGGTTGTGTTTTGATGTATTCCAAGTGAGTTAAAACTGCACCTAATGGCAACGAACATGTTTCGAGAAGCTGCACAAGCAAATACATGTATTGCTTTAAATGTCGTAGCAAATGTTTGCTGTATTTACTGGCTTTCATTTTCCAAGAGTAATAACATTCATTTAATAGCATATGTGGAATTAAAAACTAAGTTGTTCATTAATCCCCAGTTTCAATATTACTTCTACATAGCATACCTCATTATTCATTACTATGATTAATATTATCCTTTCTATTTATTTGTTTTGTAAATTTGTTATTAAATAATCTGATTACACAATTTTCCAGACAGAATGTTAAGAGAAAGAAATGAAATGAAAGTTTTGAGTTTTATGTCCCACGCTTATGCCGGCTAGGCTAAAGGAGACGGTGAAGATGAGAAATACTGTAAATGAAATGGTGGAATGAAGAAAGTGGGAGGAAACGGGAAAACCCGAGAAAACCCACGCACACGGTGTTTGTCCGCCACAAGGTCCACTTGGCGGGAGCAGGGTTTGGACCAGGAACCCCATGCACCAGAGGTGAACGATCTACCACTGAGCCACCGCGACCCACAGAATTTTAAGATGTTCATGAGCAAGTAATCAAATCTCTTCTTACACCTTCGTTGTTTAAGAGTACAAAGGGCTAGTGCCTACTTCTGTTGCTCTTGTCAATTTATTTAATAAAATATAAAAATACGATATACGGTATTTTAACCGAAAAAGATAGTATCCTATTAGTTATACAACCTTTCGTCAAACAAAGTGTTGGAAACAACCAGGGAAACTAACAGTGATATACAAATATTCAGATCATGTCTTGCCCCCCCCCCACTTTTAACGTCCAATCGCCGCAACTGTATGGCATATTCAGGATTATTATTATTATTATTATTATTATTATTATTATTATTATTATTATTATTATTATTATTATTATTATTATTATTATAGGAATGTCTTTGGAGAGACGAAATTGTGTAACACGAACTATGGTATGTAGAGGTGGTTTAAGATGGGTGGTCATAGGGGAGGAAAAAACAGGATTTTTCTCCATCTGACTCTCTAATGTAAAGATTAGGTGCTGAAGGTAAGAAGCACCATCATTCTACAATAGGTTGCTTTTACGTAGAATATCAGCTACTTCAGTTCTCCTCCTTCGGGCTACTTACCTCATGGGGTAAATTCAAAACAATTTCAATTTAAAACAAATACATTGTAAAACTTTTCCGTAATTAAACATCTAGGGAAAATTAAACATTTAATAGTGAAATCTGTTATCAAAATGTCGAAACAAGTAGATAGAAGATTATTTAATGATAAACATTGTGAAACTTTATAAAAATCTCCAAATTAGAATTAACGTTTACTGGAAAGCATTCGTTATACACCAGCGAGCATATTGTGAGAAGTGAGCACAGGGAAAATAATTACGAAACTGTTTGCAAACAAAATTAGGGACACTAATGCAAGTGCGACATTTTTTCTTTTTTGGTATTGTCATGAGTTTTACACATATGTTACAATTTGATTCTTTCCCACATAAAAATATAAATCAAATAACCACAATTATAAAAGTCACAATTGCACTTCTATGGGGGTTCAAACCAGCTACCTCCGGTATACAGACTCGTTGCTTTAACTAACTGAGCTTTTTGTTTCCTTACGTAAACTGAATATGTTCTACGGTAAAGATGATTTTTCATTACGATCGTACTACCAATTCGTCCTTTTCCATAGGCAATTTCAACTATTTGCTCTATCTAAACGCTAATACTTGACATAGATTCATATATTTGAAGTTTGCAGATAATGCATGTAATAAGACATATTAGAAATGTTTCGTTAAAAGTTTCGTTTGTAGATCTAATCCGCATTTCTCTCAATGACATAGATGTCGTTGCTTCGTGTTGAACTGCAGAATTCCCTCGCGTTCTTGAAAATTTCCCACTTTACCAGAGTTGGTAATTCTCTTAATTTCGGTCGATTTAATGTTTTTTGCTTCTAATTTATTTATTTTAAGCTAATATCTAACACAAATATTTAAAACGGGCTTGTTAATAACGTTTCCTGCTGGGGAAACCTTCCGAAATTTCGAACATATAAAGAAAACGGAGATATTTTCAAAAAACTTCAAAATAAAGAGACGCGTCATTTATTTTGCTCATAGTAGTACCACCCGCAGTCGGTATGAATATGATGCATCACAATAAGACGCTTCACTCTCGTTTTTCCTAGGCCTATGTCTCTGCACAGGTACTATTACAATTAGGCCTGACAGGTATATGTTAATTTCATAATTTGACACCATTTCGTTCATTCGTCTAATGATTTCTTGTTTTCCTACATCATTAACCTTCTCAAAACGTCGTTTGCAGGTGCACTCTGGGCCGGTCTCATGGCTCTGTTGTCTGAGTTTTGCATTACATCTCGAATTCTTCCATATGAAAGTTTTTTCTTAGATGTTGAAGGTGGAGCAGATTCTTCTTCACTCAGGGAATCATCCATGCTTTGTTGATCATTACCACTGGCCACAACAACTAAAGAAACCCACGTTTTATTGTAAACTTCACGTAACTAGAGCACGTTTCTAAACGGATACTGTGAACAAGTAATTTCTTAAATGGCCGATATCATTGCTGATAGTTGTATATACAACACAACAATAACGTGGACTTAACAGCGTTTTCCCCAGAAGGTCGTGGACTTAACATATTCTTTCCCAGGATGGGTTTTCTTTACTCGTAAATATTTTCAGACTTATCATAGTGTTCCCCTCGTCATTAAATCAACAGAAACGTCCGTTTTTATAGAACAACACTGTATCAAAAACAAAATATACCGATTTTTGGACTTATCAGTTTCTTCCCCTGGACCCTTCACATATTATCACACTACTCGACTATATATGAATGAAATAAGATTATTTAGTTTGATCAATCGGGTCTATGAATTGAAAAGAGGAGACGAAATGATCATAGCCAAGTAGCCCTTCTGCAAACTAAATCATGTTTTCAAATTACTGTTAAGGCCATTGAAAGGACATATCGAAACTGCTAATTGTGAGGGTTCCTTTCCTGAAGGGAAAAGAACCCTAAGAAAAAATTGTTTAACCAATTATGTTTGATAGCTTAATAAATTCCGGAATAAATGAGAGCCCCTTGTTTACGTTTACGCTATCATAACGAAAATCAACTCATCCACAAAGAAGCCTACGACTACCGCCATGTTAATGGTAATAAAAAAAATCACATTTATTACGTACACAAAACTATACTTGCACAGGCCTAGCGTAACCTTAAAACTGAATTCCGGGAGGGGTAAAAAAAGGAGATTTTGAACGTTCTGATCACAAAATCTGCACTTGGAGATCTCACAGTATTATGTATCCTGTCCATTACTGATCATATCACCAACATGGCGTCTCTTCGAAGCTAACCTCTATATTTCACTATTTTGACTGTTTTTACTGCTGAATTTAACAATGCAGGGCTCCCTTTTTGCTTCCAACTTATTTATTTCTTAACAGAAACTAATTTTACCCTCTTAAGTTGTTTATTCTAAATATTCCACCTTTTTGAGGAGCCAAAAATTACGTGTTGTGCTTGGTTCTTGTCCGGTTCTAGAATAATTATTCTCGCGCCTTGATATCAAAGCATCAGAAAATAGTTCAATCAGGATCAAGTGTTTTGGCGACGAACATTTTTAAAACGAACAAAAAATAGCAAAAACTGGATAAAACCGGATCTTGGTAGGATATAGGAATCTCAGAGGGACGAAGGGGGTCTAAATTATTCTGCCAAAAATCAGATTGGTGGATAATTTCAAGAATTTCTGTCCAATTGTGGGCCTATGTTTTCGTATGGCACTAAGATGAGAATTTCAATACTCATCCATCTGAAATGTCCATATATGAGGTTAATAATAAAATAATGTATAAATAAAAATAGTATTCCCCAAAATATCTCTACTACCAAATTATTTAAAGGTTCCAAATTAATTTTGGTTTGAAAAAACGACGAATGAACATCTTACACGGACCGAAGTTATATTTCGAAAAATCATTTAGTACAGTGCGTTGAAAAATTAGTGGACCCTGCAAACAGAAATTCCATTAACTGTAATGATATATATATATATATATATATATATATATATATATATATACTGTCACATAATGTCGGCAAGAAATTATTGTTAGATACAGTTTCAAAATAGTTTTCATGTAAATGGGACTAATAATAACCATATCAGCACACAGGACCGTCGCGTGGCGTAAGCAGGCCCATGCTGGGATACTAACGAGGACGGTGGACAACTCTACTAAAAGGGCGCCCATACAAACATGAATATATATATATATATATATATATATATATATATATATATATATATACATATATATATAACATTACAGTTAATGGAATTTTTGTTTGGAGGGTCCACTAATTACGTACCAATGTACCGATGTCAGGATCCTATAAAATTCTGTAAATAGCAAGTACCCCCAGGGGTCCCATCATAGGGCCCCATTGGCCAACTTGAAAATTTCAAATGGAGACCCCCTATTTTTTATTGCAGATTCTGATTCTATGAACAAAACTAAGCAACTTTTACCTGAAGCACTTTTTCGTGATCCTAATAGATGGAGCTGTAATCACAAAAAAAAAAGAATATCATCGTACGTACGTCCCCTAACTTTGCGACCTCAAGTATTTCCGAAGTTCAAAAAAAACGTGACAAATCTAGTTAAGTAAGAATGTACCCATGTCAGAGTCCCATAAAATTCTGTAAACAACAAGTGCCCCCAGGGGTCTCATCAAATGTCCCAGGAGCCAACTTGATAATTTCAAATGGAAACCACCTACTTTTATTGCAGATTCTGATTATGCCACCGAAAATACGCAAATTTTATTGAAGTACTTTTCGTTATCCGCCTAGATGGCGCTGTAATCACAAAAAAAAGAAGAAAAGAAAAGAAATATCATCGTATGCTACCTGGGATTGATAATAAACTAAATATCTCCAGAAATACCCGTGCAATTAAATAGCACGAAATACGTGTCCAATATTTTAAAAGAGCTTAGCATAAAATAAAATTGCTTTCATTTACACTTCAATGCAACTGTGGTAGACCATTACGATATGGAAAGGAAAGTTTTGTGTTTTGCAACAAGAAATATTTTCCCTAGAACTGTAATGGTCAAGTAGACCAATATGTTTGTTAAATATCACGTGACACGGACAGATTAAGTAAAATCATTATTTCAGACTAGTATGTAAAAGCAAAAATAACAAAGGAGACTTCACAGGGGAATGAATTTAGAAAACCGGATAAAGCTCAAAGAAACTTAATTGATATACAGGGCTATTGTAAATGATCTTTCCGATTTCAAAGGTTAATAACTCACGTGTGTTTAGTCACAATAACATGTTGCTTATGTTAAATGACAGAAAACTCAAAATTATTATTATTATTTTTTTTTTTTTTTTTTATAGAAATACATGCGTGTTATGTTCCTTGTCAAAGTTGCTCAAGATGAGTGCCGTTTGTAATCCAAAATACATCAGTTTGATAGTCTAATTCTTGGCACACTCCTTTTTACATTCTACAGCCAGGAGATCCATCTGCTTCTTAAGTGCATTCTCAAAGTTCAGTTTAATTTTTAGGGATGGGTGACTGATACACTTGGATTTAACATAACCCTAACTTGGTTGAAAATTCCGTTTCACATGAAAGTAGACAATAAAAAGAAAAACATTGTGTTGTCTTCGTTTCCTGATATCTAGATTTACTACCCTAGTTACGGAATACGTAACTACACATCACCTTTACTAGCCACGTAGTGTCTTCGTTTTTTTCTTTTTTTTTTTTTTCGAAAACTTGATTATTATGAGTCTCGTTGCCTCTCACGACTTGGTTGTCTAAAATTAGCAGATGAACAAAGTGTAACTGATGTTTCGCATCATGTGATCAAACTGCGCATCTTTCTTGGTATGACAGTGAGCAATTCGATGGTAAAACGCAAATATTACATTCCTGATGACATCCACTCCAATAAGAGCAAAATCATCAATAATCCTTTGACGAAGATTATCCAGAGTTGTTCGCATTATTTGATATACTCTTATCTTAATAAACCCAGAAAAGTAGTCTAGTGGCGATAAATCAGGGAACGGAGAACCAGTGGGCTACCCAATATCACCTCTTCTGCAAATCCTTTATTTCGGAAATTGCGTGTTAAGAAATACATAAGCATATTTACACGGTTGTGCGGTCCTACACATCTTGCTGAAAGCATGTGTGGGCAAAATACTCTTCTGCAGTGTCTCTTATTGCTGCAACTAATTGATTTCGAAACATCTCCTCACATAGTTTAGAAGTCAAATTGTTATTAATAAAGAAAGGGACAAATTATTGTATATTTAGCACTACCGCCCAGATATTCAACTTTTCAGTATGTAGAACGTGTTTGAAAGGACCAATGAGATTGCTGTCAAATCAAAACCTGCAATGACTTCTGTTAATGTAACCGGTTAGGTGGAACGTGACTTCATCAAAGAACACATTGCTGGTAAAAAAAAAGTAGGATCATCATTGATTTATTTCGTCATATCTTCACAAAATTCTACACGCCGATCAAAGACATATTCATCCAGCAGGTGTATCAGATGAACTTTGTATGGGTGGAACTTTATTTTCTTCATTCTTTTCGCAAAAATGAGACTAACGTCATGTTGTTCAGTAGCTTTATAAATGCTAAGTTGAGTATTTTCAACAAATAACTGTCGTTACAATCCTTGATAGTTACCGTTTCCTCGACACGTCTTACGATGCACTCAATAGTAGATCTCGAAATGGAATTGTGTGGAATGCAATTTTTTTGTTAAATATACCCTTACTTCAGCACATGACCTTTGGTGATTGCCCCATCCTATTATCATCGAGAGCGTTAGAACTTTACTTTGAGAGCTCTAATACAAACCAGTTGAAATACATCTTGAGTGTTCAGAGGTTCTCTGTAATAATGTTTACTGATACCAATATCTAATGGCTTCTACGTTGCTGGACCGTAATTTACAATCAACCATAAGAATTTACAAAACATGACATTGGTGACACATATGTGCCTCTGGTCAAATGTTATTTGTTCCACTAAGTTTATAAGAGCACATTTGCTCAGTTAGATCTACGGATCAACTTTACATGTTGATATTTACTTTCACTTCTCAGATGGAATTACGTACAGTTTCAAATCAAATCGTAATTATGCACATTTACATCACGATAACAACAAAATGATGATGCCCTTATAAACTTCAATAGATCCACCGATCAACCTTACGTTTTCACTTTTACTTTTTCCTCTCAGGTTTATACATACCTACATAAACATGACAAAAATTCGTAACTTAATTCTCTTTTGACACTATGTCCGATTATCAATTGAAACCTCATGTCCCAACGGAGAGCTATAGTTAATTTTCATAGTGTCCACAAGCACACAGAAACAATTCCAGTTATTGAGGAATATTGTTACAAACATGTTCTTAACTTTATTTGTTTGCAAGTTTTAGCACAAACATCACACAGCATGTCCAGTTC
The DNA here is from genome assembly GCF_964235325.1 of Thermobia domestica. NCBI lineage: Eukaryota > Metazoa > Arthropoda > Insecta > Zygentoma > Lepismatidae > Thermobia > Thermobia domestica. Next base: position 234,549,006 of record NC_137457.1, on the reverse strand, counting down.
TTGGACCAGGTTTTCATTTATCAACCTGAGGTGATATACAATGATATTATTATTATTATTATTATTATTATTATTATTATTATTATTATTGCGATTTATGTGTTATCTAGGAGGACAACGAAAAAAAAATACATAAACTAAAAGCTGCGTATTTTCGGTCGCAGTATCCGAGTCCGCATTAATGTAGAAGGTTTCTATTTGAAATTTTGAGAAGATGAAAGCAACTTTATGTTATGTTAATTTAATAGATGTTTTAAAATGATTGGACACGTACTTAAATTCCAAGTGCATTTCTCGATGTATTTAGTTTATCGTCACATTAGGTGGGTGACGTGAAATCTCCATTTTTATTACAGCTCCATCTAGTAGAATAACGAAAAAGTGCTTCAAGTAAAAGTTGCTTAATTTTGATCACAAAATCAGACTCTGTAATAAAAATAGGGGGTTTCCATTTGATTTCAAATTAGCCCCTGGGGCCCTATGATCGGACCCCTGGGGTCACTTGTTGTTTACAGAATTTTATAGGACTCTAACATGGGTACATTGTTACGTAACTTGATTTGTCACATTTCTCGTCATTTCGGAAATATTTGAGGTCGCAAAGTTAGGAGACGTACGTACGATGATATTGATTTTTTTGCTATTAGAGCGCCATCTATTAGAATAATGAAAAAGTGCTTAAAGTAAAAGTTCCTTAGTTTTGATCGCAAAATCAGAATCTGCAATAAAAATAGTCGGTTTCCATTTGAAATTTTCAAGTTGGCCAATGGGGCCCTATTATGGGACTCCCGGGGGCACTTGTTGTTTACAGAATTTTATAAGATCCTGACATGGGTACATTGTTACGTAACTAGATTTGTTACATTTTTTGTCATTTCGCAAATATTTTAGGTCGCAAAGTTAGGTGAGACACCATGTATATTGCAAGGATCACGACATCACAACAGACGCACGTGTCAACTCAACACGTGCTATTATTTATAAACAACATAGCAGACAGCAAGCCAACGCGGAAGGAACACCGAGGAACACCGAAAGCAGACGGATCTCACGGAAGGACCCGAGGAGGACAAATAAAAGGAGGACCACCGAGGGACCCAGCATCAATCGACCAACTGATCGCCTAACCTTTACCTTCCTATGTCGCTGTGGACTAGGAGCACCTCTTCCTTACCCTATGTCGCACTGGGCTAGGGATCCATCTTGAACTTATAATCCAAGCCTAACCAACAACCTGCTAAAGTGTTCTGGAAACTGACATGAGTGGAAGGGGCACCCGGCAAAACATTTAGTATTCCTTCACTTGGTCATGGAGGAAGAGACATTGAAAATTGTAGTAACTTAAATAGCTAAACTGTGAAAACCTCGAAATCCTATTTACTACAGAAGCACTTTTTAGTTACTATAATAAAACTTTTGTCAAACAAAATCAAGCTAAATATGTCAACAACTTAATATAGCTCTATGGCCTATAGACACAACAGATGCAATGCCGCGTAACTGGATGCAGTTTCTACTTCTCATTCCTATCTCTGTAAGATCCATCTTAATATTATCCTCCCATCTGCGCCTACGTCTGCCTAATGGTTGTTTTACTATTTGGATTAACAGTTAAAACTTTTTTTTCCATTCTGGCTACATGATCTGCCCGTCTGAGCCTCCTAGTCTTGGTGAACCTAACAATCTTTGATAAATAGTATAAATTATGCACTTCCTCTTTATAAAGTTTCGACTGTTCCCCATTCCTGTTCCTTTTAAGGTCCGAATATTCTTCTCAGGATCTTGTTTTCAAACCTTTCAGTCTGCGTTTTTCCCTCGGAGTATGCGACCATGTTTCACAACCACACAGCACAACAAGCATGATTGTCCTTTTATATATTTTTTAAGTTTCAAATTCCTACAGAATTCGCGACGACAAAAGATTTTGAACTGAATAATAACACGAAATACCTGCTTTCAGTCGCCATCAAATTTCTTCGTGTTTATGGTCCATTAATAGTGATCCTAGATATTTGAAAGTATCCACTTTGTCGAAAGTATTATTTGGTATTTTAATGCATCTAAGATTTGCAGTGGTACGATTCCCACAAACTTCCATTTATACCGTTTTCTCTGCATATACTTCTAAGCCCATATCCCTGCAAGTTTTAATCAAGATTTCTGCATTTCTTTCTATCGTTCTACTATCCCCTATTATATTTACATCACCAGCATACGGCATAATCTGGTAAATATAATTCAACTCTAGGACCTGACTACTGTCTTTGGTTTTCCTTATAGCGTTCTCCAGAACAAAGTTGAATAATAATGGATACAGTGCATCTCTTTGTCTCAGGCCATTCTCAACTTTAAAAGCTCGTGAACAAGAATTTTCCTATTCGGACCATACATTAAATTTGATTTAAACATATCTTAGTTAATCTAACTAAGTTTTTGGGTATTCCGAATTCTGTAAGAATGATGTACAAAGTTTCCCTCTTAATCTAATCGTAGGCCCTTCTAAAATCAATAAATAATTGATGTGTTAGGATATTGTATTCGCATTTCTTTTCGAGTATTTGTCGAATGGTAAGTATCTGGTCGATAGTTGATCGATTTCAATTACACCCACACTGATAATTTGCAATAATTTCATCTGCGTATGGACTCAATTTTGCTAACAGAATGTTTAAGAAAATTTATTTGATGTTGACAGAAGAGAAACGCTTCGATAATTATGATCAGTTTCGTTGCTTTTCTTTGAATTGGAACAGTGATTGATTCTTTCCACTCTTGTGGCAATTCCTCCTTGTTCCAGATAAGGAGAGTGAGTTTGTGTATTTTGTTCCACAATTTTTACCCTCCAGCTAAAATTAAGTTAGCCAGAATTTCGTCTACACGCGGAGATCTGTGTTCCTTTAATTTTTATTATTTATTTTATTTATTTATTTATTTTTGATAGCGGTTTATATTTCTTTTTGTTTAGGTTATGCTGTATGGTAGGAATATACGGTTATGCAATATACATTTCACTTTCTCCACGAACACGTTTTTGCCTGCGTATTACACAAACCGTCAAAGAAATGTTTCCATCTATTCAAATGCTATCTTTATGAGTAATAATTTTTCCATCGACTTTCTTTAATACCAAGCACGAGGTTGATTCTTTCTTGAATTCATTTATGCTCTTGTAGATATCCCGAATATTTATTTTTATTCTTATATTCAAGTTCATTAATTTTAGCCTTCAAAAAATCACGTTGTTCGTTTTAAAAGTTTTGGGAGTTTTCCGCCAGATGACAACGAAATTTTGTGTAGTTATCTCGTTCGGAGTTCGTAACCAACGCTATTTTATCTGTTTTCTCTTCTTTGCTAGTTTAGTGCATTGCTGGTCGAACCATAGTTTGCTCTCCGTATTTCCGCATGCACCCTTTTTTCTTTTATTGAAATTTTAAAGCTATCTCTAATTTCAACCCCAGTTCTCTGAACACTAATGCATTCCAAACCTTCTAAAACCGAGAATCTATTCGACACTTCAATCTGGTATTCTCCTCTCACCTGGCTCTCCTCTAATTTCTTTAAATTAAACCTCTTCATTTTCAGGTATTGAATGTTTTCTTTATTCAACGATATCCCTCTCTTATTATCGCTGCAACCAAGTAGTAACCAGCATCACAATCAGTTCCTCTGAACAACCGAACATGAATTGAGATAAACTGTTTTCTTCTGTCTTTTTTCACTTGGAGGAGTCCAAGCATATTTATGAATGTCGCGATGTGTGAATTTTTGTAATCTTCACGATAAGTTTCTGGATATTGCAAGATTCACAAGCCTAACGACGCGTCGTCATAACTTTCCTTACCCAGACTTTTGTTCCCTATGATCGATCTGAAAGTACCCACTCGTCCTACCTTCAAATTGAAATCCCCTAATAGAATTTTCATATCATATTGCGGGAGTTGCTCAAATATCCGTTTCACTTCTTCGTAAAAACTGTCTTTTATATCATCATCCTTATTTTCTGTTGGGGTTTTAAAATTTCAGTTAACAATATCACACCACTGATAGTTAAGTGAAATAAAGGAAAATCTATCATTAACAAACTCAACCCACGTAATTGCTGATATTATTCGTTTGTGAACGAGAAACCCTGTTCCTAGTTAGTACTTTTCAATTCCTTCCCTTTAGAATAATGTAAAATTTTGGACTTGACTGCTCCATTTCCTTCCTAATATCCTACTAGATCCATCTTTTATTCTTATAACTCATTCGTTACGAATTTTAACGCGCCTGCGCCATAAAGACTTCTTACATTTCATGTTCCACATCTCATGTCCATTTTACTTTGATGACTTCGTACCAAGTTATCGGTCCTGATCCGAGGATTCTGCGAAAGTATCTCAACAAGTCTCTATCTTCAGGATGAGGTTGTTAACCTCACACCAAACCCCCAAGCTGGAGGACTACTCCTTGTCGCCTGCCCGCGATTGCGTATATTCGCAGCCAACCTCTATATCTAGAGGCCTCCTCTTCGATCCGCAACCTGAGAACGCGTCATGCCGTAGTGACAGGAAGACTACATTTCACGGGAATTAATATAGGTATATTTTAGAAATACAATAGGCACTGATTATCCGAACACTGCTTTAAAACCCAGAGGAACAATCAGTATGCGCGGATATGCGGATGCATATTAAGACTGTATAAGTTTTGATGCTGTAAAAATTGTAAACTAGAAACAGAATTGTAAATTAGAACAAGTGTAAATTAGTGTCAATGTAGTAATTCATGAATGCATTATACGTTTGCCTCAGAGTGTCCAAACTATTCTTGATTTCTCACAATGTTTTGTTTTATACATACTTAACTATACATATTTTTATAGGTGATTATACTCTTTACCTGTTCTCGATTTCGTAAGGGCGCCTAATGTGAAGGGCGCACTGCACCTTTCACGGTTTTTTTTTACCAATAAAACTATGAATTCATTATAAAAACTTGTACCTTTATATATAATGTGATGTTTCGGAGGGCGCACCGGGACATGTCCCAGTGGACCAGCACGGGCCTGGTTGTAAGTGCCAGTGTGTTATGAAAAACAACCAGAGTTTATTCTGTATTCCTAGATCTAATATGGAATGTAAGATAAAAGAAGTTAGTATTATGTCAATTTTTAAAAGTGAATGGCTTTTGTAGTTAAAACATGAAAGTTAATGAAAACATCGGTTTGAATTATTGAAATCGAGTGCTATTCTTGTTTATTTTAAACTTGATACACATCAACATAGTAATAGCATAGAATATACAAATGACAATACAAATAATAAAGCCCAATGTGTAAGTAATAACATTCGCTTAAAACCAACAAAATAAACTTTTCTTTCGTTGCTATTAATACATAAATTTTTCAGTAAATTTATCAGTGTTGGAATACTAATGTAACTTTTTCAGGTGACATTTGTAAGTATTTGTATATGTTTCAACTCAATCCTACAATTATACTTTACGTTCAAAATCAAAATGTACCGTTTGATAATGTTTCTTCTACAAGACGACTTACATAAATATAAAAAAATAGAAAATTCTTTTTAAAAAGTAGATGTTTGTTGAACACGACAACGATTTGTGTTGTTGACATTGTAATAGTTGACAGGGACCCAGCCAGCATTTCGATTTGGGGACACCAGAAAAGGGTGTCTGGGAACAACCCCTCCCGAGTACACGAGGTCCGGCAGTACCCTTCGAAACTTTTTGTAAAACTTAAGCCTCAAAATTGCATTGTAATGCCTTTTTCAAAACTGTTTTCATTTTAAACCAATATAAGATTTAAATTTAAATTTTATTAAGATTTCTTTTTTCCATTTTAGTGGGGAGGGACCCTTGAGTTCCTTCAATGGTACTTCCCTGATAGTTAATAAACATAATTCTTATATGAGGTTAGTACAGAATTGAAGAACTGACAAGATATATATTCTGTTATTGATTGGAAAGTATATGCGAAGTTGCATTTGTGATGCTACCCTGTTATTATCAAGTTGTGTCAAAATAAGGAGATAATTGTGGTATTGCAGTTATTGTGGTATTACTTGAGCATTTTTTGGACGGAATAGGAATAAAGAAATGTTACTGAATTCTACTGAGCTAATATCTCTTCTTACAGAGGGCTGGAGAGGATCCCGTTCAATAATCCTAGAGGATGTTTTACATTACCGGTAATTCTACTTAATCATGGCCTGATCGTTATTAAAGTACCTGAATTAATTAATTTTAAAAAAATCATTTACCAACATAATCTGAATCAATTGAATAATTTGAATCCACGCGACGACTATGTCTGCACAGAGCCATCATTTAATTGGTTAATAATTTTCGAAAGGATTGACATAATGACATACAAGCACAATAATTTGAAAAAGAAGATACCAGTGCTTCAGAATATAAGTTTTACTTACCGTCACTTCACGTTTCTTCGTGTTTATATATATATGCGGCGTGTATCAAAAAGAATCATATGGTTTTAAACAATTATATCTATTCTCTCTTCTCAGAGATGTGAGTGAACAACGTACTGTTGGAAAGAGGAACATCCCTAGTTGTACATGGTTTCCGCTAGGTAGCAGCAGTGTGCTTGAGTAAACGCCCACTACGGTTCTGGTTAAAATGGCATCTGGACAACAGAAAGCGTTTTGTGTGCTACGTTTTGCGGAGTGCAAGTCAGTGATAACTGTTCAGCTTGACTTTCGTACTAAATATGGTGTGGATCCTCCTACTGCACAGAGCATTAGACGATGGCATGAACAATGCCGAACAACATGTTGTTATTGTAAGGGAAAATCACCGGGACATCCTCGAGTGCACGATGCAGACGTGGAGCGCGTCCGTCAATGTTTTACACGCAGTCCGCAGAAATCCATTCGTCGTGCAGCTCGACAGCTCAACATGCCCTCGATGTCCGTCTGGCGTGTGTTGTGTCGTCGTTTACACATGAAACCATACAAAATTCAGTTACTGCAAGCTCTTTGTGAAGGTGACAAAGAACGACGTATGGAGTTTTGTAATTTCATTCTTGGCGAGATTGCAAAGGACGACAGTTTTGTTCAACGCTTAGTGTTCAGTGACGAGGCAACATGCCATTTGAATGGAAATGTGAACCGCCATAATGTGCGAATATGGGGAACGGAACACCCACATGAAGTTGTACAACATGAGAGGGACTCGCCAAAAGTTAATGTGTTTTGTGCAGTTTCCTGAAAAAAGGTGTACGGTCCATATTTCTTTGCCGAGAACAGTGTGACGGGGATAACCTACCTTGATATGCTTGAGTACTATCTTTTCCCACAGTTGGTGACTGATTCGAATGATTTCATCTACCAACAGGATGGGACACCGCCACACTGGCATGGGAAAGTGCGGGGATTTTTAAATCGAACGATTCCACAACCTTGGGATGGTCGCACTGGACCAAATGATGCAGCGTTACATTACTGAACTCCAAGGTCACCTGACCTTACTGTATGTGATTATTTCTTGTGGGGGATTATAAAAGACTCCGTTTATGTGCCTCCGTTACCAAACACATTGAATGAACTGCGACATCGCATAACGACAGATGTGGAAGCTGTAACTGAAGACGTTAGCTACAGTTTGGGACGAATCTGAATACCGCATGGACATATGCCGTGCATCTCACGGGGGGGCACATTGAACACCTATGAACAGGTGCAATAAAAACTTTTTGAGTTTCATGTTAATTAGCTTCAGAAATACAGACTTGCCAAAGTGGATGAATCTTTTTGACGCACCCTGTATATATAATCAAGTATATATATATGTATATATATATAAAATCATGGAAAGTAAATCTTCAATTTTCATTCTTCAAGGAATATGTAGGAATCAAAAGTAATACTGCCAAAAATAATACAGCAGAAGAAGCACGTATTAATGGTAAAGCATTTTTCATTAAAATACTGCATTATGATTATAAATAGAGAATTACAGATATGATCTCAAAAGATGAATTTTTTTTAACAAAACGCAATAAGGTAAATAATGGCAAATAACGAAAAATGAAAATAATACTTCACGGGAATTCATAAAAAGATAAAGACGTCGAGAAACAAAATAATGCCATACTATCTTCACTTCGAACAGATCTTACTCTAGAGTCAATCCATTTTAAATGATCAAGCGTGTGCTGCTCGACCATCTCCAAAAAAAATCTGACTTTTTAATGAATGTTTATCCTATATTTTTACAGAAATGAACATGATCTTTTATGGGCACATAAGGCTTTTCGATATTTAACTAGCCAAACAGTGTTCGGTGTAGGTTTAGAAATAATGCGGTACGGGCCTTCCCACTGGGGGGCTGTTTGGACTGAAATGCTTTTCAGCTAAAAGTTACATGAATCTTTTAACAATAACAAATCCTCAATTTTTAAGTCAACAGGACTATGTCTTGTGTGTGAACAGTAGCACCATGTTTGCAAGCGCGTTCAATGTTATTATTTAATTAATGTTTGCTTTTTATCCTGGTCATCATCTAAAAGATCTAAATCCATCAACCACTTTACCTTTAACGGATGATAAAATTTTTCCCATATAAAGCTCACACGGACTATTCCCCGTAGTTTCATCAATATTTATGTTAATAGTAAATGCAATTTTAGATAGCAAATGGGCCCAATTTTGTTGAGACTTATTAACATAAATACAATCAAATTTTTAACAGATCTCACAGTACTTTCGGCTCTGTTTGATTGGGATTCATATCGGGAGAATTTTACGCTCTGTATACCATAGCTGTATAAGAATTTTATAAAGTAATCGCTGACAAAATAAGAAGCTCCGTCATGGAGAACCTTCCCAAGAAATCCATTTCTAAGAAACAATTCCAGTAATTTATTACAGATGATTTTTGAGGTTAGACGTCTTAAAGTTTCTAAAAAGACAAAGCGACTATATGCATCAGTAACAATTAAAATATATTCAAACCCAGGGCTACTGGGCAATCTTCTCTCAATTTCAATAAACAAGGTGTAATTCGGGTGCATTACCTTTTTCATAAAATAATGACCCACAAGTTTTCGGTTGGAATCTTTACAAGTTTGGCCCAAATGACATGATCGTATAAAATCCTTTATATTAGAATATAGAGTACCCCAGGTGTATTCATAAGCAATTTTAGCAATTGTTTTTCGATATCACATATGCCCGTCATATATTATGGGACAATGAGAAGATTCAATAATCGATTGAGCTAGAGAAGAAGGTCTTACTATTGTAAATACTTTATTCCCCTTACTTTTAGTTTTTTTAAATAAAATTTTATTTCTTAATACATACTGAGGAACTTCTTCCTTGTTCTCTAACCTAGAGATAATCTCTCTAACTTCAGATCTTTCCTTTGGTGATCTGTAAGAGGCACATTAAACACAGGATTTTGACAAAAATTAATGAAAGACAAATTTACTGTTTTTCATTATCTTTTACGACTTCTACTGTCCTATTATCCTTGGATGAAATTCTAACTGGTTACCAACCCTTGAAAAGGAAATTAGCAACACAATTTACCTTAGTTCTTACATGAACTATTTGAAATTTAAACTTTGTGATCTTCTGTAACATTGTTCCATATCTCTTTGGTCTTTTATGGATATTAAGCAACCAAGTTAAACTTTTACTATCTGTATAAACTACAAAAAGATTTGCCAAATAATATTCAAACTTTTCCAAAGATAAAGAAAGAGCCTTCAATTCGAGTTCATAAATATTTTCCCTCCAATCAAATTGTGGAATCGCCCGACTAAACATCGACACTGGTCTAAGATTCCCTTCCAAATCATATTGGCTGAGAACCCCAGAAAAATGACGCAAAGAGCTGTCACAATGTATAATAAAGTTGGAATTCATATCCGGGATCATTAGAATGACCTGATTACAAAACGCATCCTTTAATTTTTGTAGGACTTCATCGTGAACCTTAGTCCATTTAAATGGCTTTTTATGGATCTTAATTCTTGTAAAGGAGCGATTAATTCTGAGTACCCATAAATAAATTTTGAATAGAAAGAGAAAAATAAACAAGTTCTGTTAATACCTTTTCTATTCTTAGGTTTTGGAATGTCCTGTATAGCTTTAGTTCTCTCAGGATCAATCGACATATTGCCATTTTCAAAACGAAACCCTAAATATTTTATACTAGTTTAGAATAGACACTATTTCTTTTTTAGAAATAGTTAGATCCCAGTTTCTTAATCGGAACAATACCTCTTCTAATAGGGCTTTATGACTCTCAACACCTTTACTAAAAGGATTATGTCCTCAAAATATATTCAAGTTCTTACCAATTAATCCTTCGAAGACCTTTGTCATCAAAGTACTCAAAACAAAAGGTAATAACACTAGTCCCATTGGTACCGATTTACATCGATATATTTTACTTTTGTTATAAAAGTAGTAATATTACGACTCTCATCAGACAGAGGAATTTGGTGAGAACAAGATTTATAATCAAGTTTTGAAAAGATATTATTATCAGAAATACAGATATAACATTCTACATGTTAGAAGAAGGGTACTGTTTACCATAACTCGCTTGTTCACTTCTCCGTATGAAACTACGAGGCATATACTTCCATCTGAATTGGTAACTAGGAAGCAGGGGAAGTGAAAGGAGAATAATCCACTGCCTCAATAATATCGTCCTTCAAAAGCTGGGCAATAAATGATTCTAACTCCTTTTGCTTATGAGGAGGTAATTGACAAGGTTGTAAACGACTTGGAGTTTTATCAGCAAGATCAATATTATAAGTTCTTAACGCTACCAACCTTATCGCCAATAACGCCTGTATATGAAGTCAACAAGTTATTTACATACTTCTGTACATTAGAATCACATTGTAACATCTTATCAGGAACCGTATAATTACCTTGAGATTCCTCCGGTCTAGTTTCACGTGGATATAAAATGCACTGATCAAACACGAATTCCACTCCAGGATCAAACATGGTTTCAACTGCCATATCTCTGGTTGTTGATGTCGACGGGATAGAACTCGGTTTTGAAATACCAAATGACCTAGGCTGAGATGAAACTTTCGGACAACCCAGGTCGCATGGCGGCTGCTTTACACTCACCCCACTCCTAGATGTATATGCAGAAGCAAGAGAAGTCTGGGCAAACAAAACTTCATCAGTTCGGATCATGGGAACCACTAATTTTCGAGCTTTTATATTGCATAAGTTACCCGCAACATCAATCAGAGGATTGTATTTACTATGAAAGTCATTTCCAAGCAGAGGATTAAATTCATTAGAGTCTACTATGAAGAAGAGTTCCGAAAATTGTTGTCTTCCAATTTTAAAATATAGTCTTACTCTCAGCCTTTATTTTACATTTTTCCTAAGTTCATCATAGATGTCGAGCCAGATACGAACTCGTACTTCCGGTACCCATTAAACACTTAAACACTTCCCCGTGATATAAACAGGAATAGCTAACAAATTTTTCAATTCACCACTATTTTGATTCACATAACTATTATTTTGAATTAAACACTGAGATTCTAAATAGCTATTATGAGGAAATTCCACCTTATTATGAAATTTATTACGCTTAGATTGTATAGAATGCGTAGCTGGAGAAACAATTTTTTTATAAACATTTATAGGTTCACGAGATTGCAACACTACTTGCTGTTTTGAGTTTTTTGCTCCGATAAAGGAAAATGGTTTATGGGATGGTACCAAGTCCCTTACACTACCTCCTTGATTACGTAACCTATAATAATCTTTCCTATATCTATGCAAAGCATCATAACGTTCAGTAGCTAAATACAATTGATTTAAATTAATAGGCATACCTCTTTCAGCTAGAAATTGATGGGCAGAAGGCGTTACCATATTAGTGATCAAACTACAAATGGTGGTTTCTTCAAAGGACGTAACAAGTAAATGAATAATCGATAATTTATTATCTACGAACTCTTTCCGCATGGGAAGGTAGAAAAATAGTTGCATGAATTGTGTTCTGCCAATAGTGGAAGTAAATCGTACCACCAAATGTCTACATATCATCTGCCAAGGGGAAGCGTCCCCAATAAATGATTGTATTACCTCTTGTATTTCTCCTTTTGTACTAGAAAGACAAGCTAGTAACACTATGTCTAAAGGTAAACCCTTACCCCTGACAATACCATCAACTTTTAATAAAAATTTAAATGACTCAGTATTGGTACCATCTATTATAGGTAAGTTATTTATATCATGCAACAATGATTTATGTATACCTTCAGAAGCAAATTTTTCAAAATTTAAATTAAGTGAAGCTGCCATATTAGATGGTCCAACTCTATACTTATTTTGTAAAACTTCGACTCCCTCCTACTCTTAAATTCGGCGAGGAGTTTTCAAATTGTGAACTGTCCCACATTATTTTGTGGTTCCACTTAAAATTCTGACCCTGAGGTTGTCTATTACTAAATTCATAAGAATATCAAAGAAATACATCCCCGCTAGAACTCGAAGAATCCGAAAGCCTATACTTTACATGTGTATCCTTTGACCGTGCCATCCTTACAAGCACACTACAAAATATTGAGCTCAAAGAAACCAATGTTTTCAAGAATGTTTCCAATGAAGAAGAAGCAATGTTTCCAATTTAAAGGTTAACTTTGACCGAATAATAATAATACACACATATAAGGATATAAATGGAGATACCTTGGCTCCCAGAGCCGGACCCGTGGGCCAGCATACAAATTGCCTTTCCAGGACAGTGCTACTTTGTATATTTATTTAAAAATTATATATGTAATGTGTAGACAAAACATACATAACCCTTCAACTGCCCCCACTATACCCAGCCCTGCTGGAACGGACCTTACCCACCTCCCCTTTTCGAATAGAAAATTATAAAAGGAGTGTGAAGAAAAATTCCAATCTTTCACCACTGAGAATAATGACGACCGAAGTGGGATCATTCAAGACTAAACAAGGCTTATCCTTATATTCAAAAGAGAAAAAATATTTTACCTCTAGTTATTCTACTAGGAAAACTTCTACGACTACTTCTGAAGTAAAATAATTTCTAACAAGCGAAAAATTTTATTATAGCAAATCTGAATTTAAAGTATAGAAAACAGATAATCATTTAACACGTAAAAAAATACGAGTAAATAGAAAATCTCTGTTTGCAGCAACTTTTTTAAACTTAAAATTCTTCAACAAAATAAGAAAGCGTTTTCCAATAGTACAGAAGATCTGAATTTTGTAATTAATCCAATAATAGTTCGTTATAAAAAAAATCTTAAGCCTTTACAGTAATTCTCAACTGTATGAAACTCTAATTGACTGTTTAGTGACCTTTCCGTAGCATGAAAATGTGAGAGGAAGGAATGCAACGTAATTTACCCGCGTGCATGGGACCTCGGTTCAATTAAATTAGACTTCATGAATACATGTGACTAACTTTTATTATCTTTTTCTAAACTGCCAATTCAACGATAACTACAAATATATCATTAAATTTCTTATATAAAACCAAATAATACACAAACAACAAGAAAATAGAAAACTTCAACATAACGACTTTCTATTCAGGAGCAAAATTTTAAGTCGTATGACTAAACAAGAATTCTTAGATTTACAGTAATTGCACGTTTTGATTATTTTGGTTGTATGCCGAAATAACTGCATAGAATAAACCTAACAAATATGCAAAAGGAATATACATTACCATTAATTTACGAATTTCACGATTAACTTTCGTTTTTTTTAAATCCCAACCACAACGTCGTCGAAGTGAATTACTAATTGGAGTCACCAAAATATTCATGGCCGAACAAGTTATTGAAACACAAAAAAGAATTTCCACTAATAATAGGAGAAAAAGAATAGATTTGAATTTCGTATACGTTGGCCTAAATAAATAACCTCCTACAATAATGAATATTCGCCATTCCAACTTCACTCCATTTTAAATTTTAGTCAATTTAACTCATTTCAAACAAATTCTAAAGGGAAGGAAAAGAATACGTATCTTCCCAGGCCTTACCTGGTCTTCCAACTGAGTTGTAAACGCCTGCTACACGAGGTCCACAATTCAGCCAGCAGATGTCATTCCAGTCGTTGACCAGTTAGTCAAGGCCAAGAACACACCTCACCCGACCGTTAAAAACGCGAACCAAATAATCAAGGCGAGCGTTTACTGTCACAAAGATGGTATACATTTTCTTTTTAAAAAACCTTTAGTTTTTTTCTTAGAGATCCACGAAAATTCACGTTACATATTAATGTGCCTCCCCCATTAAATAAAATTTTTATAAAGTTCTTCAGATAGTGAATTTGAGTTGATTTGATTTTTAAAGTTCATGCTTTTCAATGTAACTCGATTATGAAAAGAATAGAAACTCTTACTTGATATTTTCCCAGGCCTGGACTAGTTTTATACATATTTATTCTTCTCGCTTGAGACATTTCTTAGCACTCATTATCAGGGGATCTTCACTGTTGATCTCTTCGCTTGCTCCTTGAACCGACTTGCAGATAACAATGACAACACAACTGGTTACAACATGACAATCGTTGTGGACATGGCATATCTCGAACACAAGACATTCCTGCAGGATATAGAAAAGACAAACAGTATTCCAACAAAGAATTTACATTAAATACATGAAAATATTTACACTTTACACATAGGTTCTCTATGTTGACTTCAAAATTTCTTTGTTTTTACAACTTTAACTTCAATTTTAATAACCTTCATCATGTAAAGTCCTGGGAGGACAGAACTTTTTATAAACATGACATGACGTTTAAGCTTCTTGGTTGGGTTTTTTATAAATTCCAACCAGACAGTATTTTTAGTAGAGAAGCTTAAAATACGGAACGGCTCCGAGTATTGTAAGGCTAGTTCGGATTGAACTTCTTATCCAGTGTAGCTTTCATTATTCTTTTTATAAGAACAAGTTCTCCTACCGGTAGAGTACAAGGTGCTCTCTTTCTTTTGTATAACTTTTCTTTCCTAAAGCCACGCCTTTTCTATGTTTGGCCTAATAGTTTTACTAACCTCTTCCTTATTCGTAGAGGATTCAACAATGATTGAATCCTCTAGATCTAATAACCAAATAACGTCCATTTTGTTGAACGGTTTTCTACCCAAGAAAATTTCACTAGGAGTCTTCCCAGTTTCAGAATTTACACTAACGTTCATCGTATACTGAACTTAAGGAATGAAATCAACCCATTTAGTTTGATTCTGATTAATATATGATCGTAAAATGAGACGAATAACCTTATTTTGTCTGCCAACCAAATTAGAACTATGTGAACAACTAGAGCTTGTAACATTCTGAATGCCGCTATTAAAAAGAAAGTTCCTAAAGGAACTTGATAAAAAGTATGATCCTTGATCGTGAACAACCTTATTACACAAACCATAAAACATGAAAATTTTCTCTAACTTATCACAGATAAGGCGCTAGCTTAAAGTTCTTAAATATCCCATAACTATAAATCCAATTGCAGCACCAACTAGTACAAGAATATATTTAAATGCTTTGCTGCTAGGAAGAGGCCCTAAAGTGTCCAAGTAATAAGTATGACAAGGATATATAACTTTTTTCAAATAATATTCTCCATATTTAGGAGTATTCCTATCATTGGTTTTCTGACACACGATGCATTCAAGTACATAATCTGTTATTTCCTCAAATATATTTCTCCATGTGAACTTAGATACCAGCTTGGCTATCGTACGTGAAATTCCACTGCAACCTCCCCCACTACTTCATCATGATGATATTTAATAACTGTTTTAACCATAGATTTTGGTACGACAACTCTTAAACCTCCATTAACTCGACCCTTAATTTGTTTTAACAGAATATTATTTTTGAGACAATAATTTTTCACAGTTTCATTTCGTTCTAATTATTCAATCATTTCTTGTAATTCAGAATCTTCGCGTTGATACTTATACAATGGTTCATTTAACAAAGGCTCCTGCCACAAACTAAAATAAGATACATGAATCTCTTTGCCTTCAAATTCCTCAATTTCGTCAATATTTTCAGATGGTGAAGTAAACTCTGTATACTGACAAATACGGCTTAAAAATTGGCGAGGTGATTACGGCGTGACCGCAGAAAAATCACGTCAAACTTGTACTTACTTAAAAGTTCAATTAGACAACCATATTTGCGTTGACGATTGTGCTAGCGCAATACCCATGTGAGGATGAAGTTGTCTGAGAAAACCGTAATTTTTTAAATAAATACATATCAAATTTCGAAAGTGCTAGACAAAGGGCTCAAGTTTCCAATTCAAATATGTTGTTTGACCATTCATTTTCTGGTGTTGCTTTAAACCAAAAATAAACGGGCCGAAGTTTACCAGTATCAACTATTGTGACAAAATAGCACTATAATTTTTACAACTACTATCACAATGAATCATAAAGGGCTCTATAAGACTGGAACTTTCAGAACATGTTGGACAATGGCCTCTTTAATATAATTCAAAAAATTATCCTCTTCTTTACCCCACCGAAATGGGACCTTATCAGATTTTAATTTATACAACGGTGCTAAATATTCAGAATACCCTGGAATAAATTTTAAATAATAGGAAACAACACCTATTAACCTAGTCAATGCCCTTCTGTTCCTAGATTAGGGTAATTTTTTTTTATTATTTCTACTCTTTCAGGATCGATTTTCATATTTCCATCCTCAAATTCATAGCCCAGATACTTTATTTTTCTTTTGAAAAACTGTTTTCCTAGGAGAGATGGTTATTCCCCAATCCTTTAATCTAGCAAAAACCTTTTCAAGAATTGCTTTATGTGTTTCAATATCGTTTGCGTGAATGCAAATATCGTCAATAAAAAATTCTAAATGTTCGCCAATTAAATCTTTAAATATCTTATTAAGTACTCTAGTTAGCGCAAGCCAGCTGACAAAAACCCATAGACATGGTCCTGAAAGCTAAGAGTCTAGTAGGAGTTGCAAATACAATATACTTTTGTGATTCTTTAGCTAATTTTAATTGAAAATAACTAAGTTTTGAGTCAATCTTTGGATAAGGTTTTGTAAACCCTATATTAGCTATTGATGCTTCTTCATTAATAGTTGGAAACCCTGAATCCACCTTAAAATGCAAATCTTTCCTTGAACGAAGTCATAAAATGGTTCAGAAGTTCTCATAATACGGTACAATTTCCCCTGGGTGAATTTCATACGCGCTATACTGGACACAAATAACTGAAGTAACCTTTCTGATATATGGCGTTATTTTATTCTAAGGTTTCACTTAACAGGACTTGCATCTCCCTATACGCATCACCTTTTAGCTTACTTAAAACTGAAACCAATATTACTTCATTCCCTGCAATTCCACGAGATATCAAAAGTTCCACCGTTAATAAGAACTGACAGAAAAGCAAACTATCACTACCGTCCACATACGGAATATCATGTAATTGATATTGAACAGATTTATAAACAGTTTCTGATAGATGCTTATCAAAGCTAAAGCCGTATCTCAAAGATTGGTTTCGTTTAGACTGTGCGCATATGGGTCCACATTGTAAAGTTCAACCCACCATGTTACTCTTACTTTCTTCACAATTTGATTCATTATTAATATTTTGACTATAGAACATTTTCACATAAGTTACCGGTATTTGATCACTTTCACTCAAAAGAGAAGGAAAATTTTGCGCAATTTTTTTACCGATCCTCAACCATATGCTAGAAGGGCTTTTATGTCCACCTACATTTTCAGTTAAATTTACCCCGCCAAGTGAGCTTTGTGGTGGACAAACACCGTGCTCATGTGTTTCTCGGGGTTCTCCCGTTTCCTCCCACTTTCTTCATTCCACCATTTTCATTCATCTCTCATCATCACCGTCTCCTTTAACCTAACCGGCGTAACCGTGGGACGTAAAACTTAAAGATTTCATTTCATTTTTCAGTTAAATTTACATAACCTAAAGATTTTATTGTTACAATTCCACTATTTCTATGACAAAGGCCTTTATTTTTACAATCGTGTTCATAATTTGGGCTCTCTACACGCGAATTTACATTTTCATCAATTCCTTGGTCATAGTAAAGTCCTTATGCAGAGATGTTTTAATGTATGATTTGTGTCATACTAAAGGCCTAACTACTGCAGGAAACTTATTTTAGTCCAACTCTTTAATATGATTCTAATCACGGGTCAGAACGACTCTGCATAAAGCCCATAATAGCTAGATATGTAAGGAAAACATTAGTGAAAGTTCATTAGTAAACATTCAGTACGACCATAGTTATTGAATTCTAAACTTTGGTGCAAAATAACCCCATAGGTAGGGTTACTTTGCACAACATACAAAAAAGTATGTTCAACATACGAACATAACGTATCTGTGCAATGTTTTCTTCAGTATTAAACATTTTACTTTCTACACAAAACTGGATGTAGTCTACAAATATTGGTATTAGAATGGTGATACCGGTATCAGTACTTGTTTGAATTATCGATATTTGTAAAGAAAATTATGTATTTTCTGGTACCGGCACAGGAACCACATTCTAATAGTTTAGCATATGTCTCACACAAGTGCCAACTCAGGAACAGAAAAAAAGTCCACGTGAACTGATTTGCCTTGGTTATTCCTTATGTCCAAAAATATCCTCCCAACCGTAATTAGTGGAAGATTTACGGGTTTTTAAACTTTCAGGTTGAAGCTCATCCAAGTTGCTTGACTTTTTTTCTTTTTTTTTAATTAATGTTAGTCATTCCTATGCATATAAGCTGCAATCCTCCCGCAAAAAAAGTCTACTGATTTCTAAAGGAAACGTAGCCTTTGCGAGTAAAGCCCCTCTCAAACTAGTACTTTTCTGGATCCGCCAACGTTCATAATTTATTTTCCAGTAAATTTATTCCGGCATATACCTAAATAGGAAATTTACCTAAATTTAGAATACAGTAGATTCCAGTAGTAATAATTTCCTATCTAAGCGGTATTATGGACCTGTGCCAAGTAACCCCCAGTAGAGGCTGAAACCACCTTCTCCCAGTTTTACTATTTTTTATGGCTTTAAAACGTTTCATATTCCAATTTCAACTATTGCATCAAAGTCCCATTTTACACAGTAGTATTCTACGAAACTGACTTAACTTTAATGGGAAATCTTGTGCGTGATATCTTTCAAATTTTGGTGGCCTTTACAGTGACTGCTTTTCATACCTCTACAACCACAAAATCCTCCCGGTAATTACAACTGATGTTAACCGCCAACATTATAGTTAGATGTTAGTTAGATTTTCTATGTTACGCTGGCAGCTGAAACTTCCTCTTTACTGTTCATAGAGTTGCCGACTGAGGACTGTGAAACTCTTTTCATATTTTGTGCAAGGTAACCCCTGACGTGCAAAGTAACCCCGTCTTACGGTATGTCTAGCTATTATCCCCTTTGTGCAGTCGTTTTGACGCATGTAGCGTCATACTAAAGTCGTGACTATTCCAGGAAACCAAAGGCGTCGATTCTCGGGGACCGGAAGCCCTTCATTGTATTTGTTAATATACAATATTTGGTATAATTTGAGTGCAATTTGTTTTAAAATTCTCATATATGCCTTCTGCATCTGAATAGGACCCTCAAATTTACAGAGAAATCGGTGCCTTTGCAGGAAGCATATGTTACTCGAACTCTTTAACATGGTATTAATCAAGCGTCAGAATGACTCTGCATAAGGCCCTAGTCCAGTGTTTCTCAAAGTGTGGGTCGAGACCCATTGTTGGGTCGCGGACCGCTTTTTAGTGGGTCGCGAGAAGTTTTTTCTTTTAATTGTGAAAATTTTATTTTGATGCAGAATTATATATTCTGAAGTAATATTCAGAAAAAATGAGGTGAAAACTAAGTGAATACTCAGAGCCCTGCCCTATTATACAGTCAGTAGAGATACTGGGTTAGGGCGGAAAGAGAGTGGGTGAGTCAAAAATCTTTCACGAAGTAGGGCATTGGTCGGGAGTAGTGTTAGCTCTGTGTTACCTTTCTATGGGAACACTTTAATCCTTTTTGCGCATATGTATAATTTCATATGATACTGAGAAAGAAATTTACATTACACTTGCTCGATCGTCACCAACTGACATTCTCGTACCGACAGGGCCACTATATTCATAAATTTACATTACAATTTAGTTTGAAAGTGAGGTATTTACGACAAACTCAAAAGAAACGAACTAAATTTTGATTTATTAAAATTTAAGCATCGAGCTCAACTTCATAACGTTCGTCCTTCGGGATGATCACATCATCTCCAATAAATTCCATGTTAATCACTCGTACGAACTATTATTGAACGAATTGGAATTAGAGATATGATTTACAAAATTTAATTGCTTTGAAACACATCACCATTACGTAAAATGTCAATGTGCATTTGAATAAAAGTAAGTGGGCCACAAAATTCTTTTTATTATTTAATGTTGGTCACGATAACAGCAAGTTTTAGAACCACTGCCCTTGTTGTTTGGACATATGATTAGCGTCATACTAAAGGTCTGACTACTGCAGGAAACTTGTTAGTCTATGTGAAGTATGGCACTAATCACACATCAAAATGACCCTGCATAATGGGCCTTATGCATTGTCGTTTTGACGTATGATTAAGCGTCACACTAAAGGTCTCACTACACTGCAGGAAATATATGTTAGTCGAAACTCTTTAGTATTGCTTTAATACCTCATTAGAATGACTCTGTATAAGTCCCTATATGTTTAAAATACAGCTTTCTAAATCATTACGTTTGTAAGTTGCATGCAATTTCTTTTAAAATTCCTTGATTCTTGAGCAAAGTAACATCGTCTTACGGTACCGGTAAAGCAATAAATAAACAATATATCATTGCAAGGAGGCAAATCAACATATCATTTAGTAACCAACAGGGTGGAAAAAAATCATGATTTTTTTTAAAAAATCATTTTTGTTGATTTTTTTGATTTAAATCGATTTTTTTGATTTAAATCAAATCTTTCTCCTCGTAAATTACAAGTCGCAAACTGAAGAAAAAGCATTAGGAATTTGTATTAAATGCTAATTATGCCATTTAAGTGAAAGTATTATGGTTGAATTTTGAATTAGTCCCCAATTGTTAACCTCTGTTAATCCCAAACAACGTTTCTCAATCCTTTCAAATTATGGCTTTTTTAAAAAGGAAAATTATAGACTTTCAGTCAAGCAGCTACAACATCATCCCTATTTATCCTAGGATCATGGTTCATACCTCATTCTCTTCAGAATAGAACACCCTTTGAAACGGTAACATTCACATTTCCCTATCATGTCCCTGAAGCGGGATTTTTTTTTAAAAAAGAGATTTTTCTGATTTTTTTTTCAAATTTTGATCCCCTCTGGATTCCCTTGTGTTAACGCACACATCTCAAAATCAACTGGGAAATACTAAGGGGTGTACTAAATGTGTGTATAAAATTTCAAGCTATTTTGAGTAGCAAGGGCGGGGAAAATATTTAACAATGAACTAAGAACATCCCCACAAAGCCCCAGATAACCCGCATGTGATATAAAAATTTCCTCAGACATCCCTATTTATTCTAGGGTCGTGATTTGTATATTACTCTCTTCAGAATAAAAAAGATTTTCAATCGTACCATTCAAATGTCTCCATCGTGTATCTGGGACGGAAAAATCACGGAAAAAGGGATTTTCTGTTAAAAATATCCTTTTTTACTTTTTACCCCTCTGGACCAACCCCCTGTTTTAAGATAGAGATCTGGAACACTGAAAAATACTAAGGGATGCATTGAATAAATGTGCACAATTTCAATCTTCTAGGTGCAAAAGTAAGTCCGTGAAAAATAATATCCCCCAAATCCCCCAGATTCCCGTATAAAATGGTTTCCTGAAACATCCCTATTTATCCTAGGATCATGGTTCGTACATCATTCTCTTCAGAATAGAACAGCCTTTCAAACGGTACCATTCATATGTCTCCATCTGAATCGCAAGAAAAGCTATTTTGTTAAAAATATCATTTTTTTAACATTTTCCCTTCTAGACCCCCTGTGTTCACGCAGAGATCTGAAAACATCTAAAAAAAAATACTAAGAAATGAATTGAATGAGTGTGCAAAATTTCAGTCTTTTGAATGCAAAATGTAAGCCTGCCAAAAAAAATAAAAATAGGCATGACAAAAAATATCTTTTTAAATTTATGATGTCATCGCACACTATGTCTCGACATAGAAAGGCGTGAAAGCATATGCAACATGTTCTACAATGCCTTCAGTCTTCGAAAAAGAAAAAAAAACGAAGTAAAAAGGTTTATTGGTACTTTTTTAATCGAATAATGAAGATTCGATTTTTAATAGAATAAAAATAGGTAATGTAATTTAAAAGGTTAAGCATTAAGGAAACGTATAGCAACGTTTATCAAAATGTCACTTTTGTCACAAAAGTTACTGATATTTGGTAGGGACATATTTTTAAAATATTGGAACTAGTTTGAGGCACGAAATACATAAATTTCGCCTAAAGTTATAAATCTTTAAAAAAATCGGAGAGGGGATAGGACCCCTCTAAATACGCCCTATTATCTGGAAACAAACAAGCAGACGCGCACGCGAAAGAATTTTCGTCTTAAATGTCATTGGTGTAGGAATATTTTTTATGATTCGTTTAAAAGGAATGCAGTTTCGTTATTTAGGTTATTCCTTAAAATTTCCCCGTTGGAATAGTTAACGATTTGAAAACCCAAAGAACCCATGGTTACGAAGAGAAGAAAGCATCATTGCTTCGTTACCCGTTCAAAACGGGATTTTCCCTAATCATCCTGAGCATGACACTTGTTTTCATACTATGCTGTACATACTGTACATTTGAGTCTCATTGTATTATGATTATTAACTTCCGTAACCGAAATAACAGAACAGAAACGGGATTTTACTTATTTTCATTTTAAGTTGTTTTATTTCGGAATTTGATTTAAATCAGCGATTTTTATTTAAAAAATCAAGTGATTTAAATCTTGATTTAAATCGTGATTTAAATCAGACTGATTTAAATCAATACACCCTGGTAACCAATCGCCCCCTCACCTCCACTAATAAAACCTATGATAAAGATAGACAGGAACAATTTTTTCAGGCCATAGATTGTTGTCTAGTCATCAACGGAAACCTGTTGCAAGGGTGCCAATTTCTCTGTAAATTTGGGGGTCCCATTCAGATACAGAAGGTAGGGGAGAGTTGTATAAAACGGGCACGGCGGTTCAAACGGAGACATGGTGTTTCTACATGATTGACGCTGATTACAGCGGCAAAGCTATGCATTATTGTTCAAGACAACGATTACACCATTTTGGGCAGGAATAAATCATCACTGTACAGTTAGTGTGGATGTGTATTGCTTTGAAGTTTTTGGCGAAATATTTTTCGATGTGTCACCTTTCTACTATTTGACTTACTCCCTGATTACGTGTAGAAATAAATTTGGTAAATACACTAATGTATTCATTAGATTTAAGGTATTGTTTACACGTTTCACTTGTTGGGTTATATAACCTATGAGCACAGGGAAGCCATGTTTCTCCATGTATGTCACATTCTGCCAAAACGGGGACATAGAAGGTAGTACAAATTGGGGACGTCCCCATTTTAGACGACATGTAACATCATTACAATTTACTTGTAGTTCGTGTATTACAGTCCGCTTGAGGCTGCGTATTACAGTCCAGCACATACTAACACTAGAAGAAAGTCTTTTTGGCCTGACACTAATCGATTTACGTTCTCTTGCGTTCGAGTTAACTGAAGCGAACCGTATTTCCCACTCGTTTAACAGGGACAAGATTGCTGGAAAACACTGGCTTACAGTTTTCTTTGAGGCACCCTAACCTTTCTTTGCGTGATCCTAAAGACATCTTTGGTTAGGGCAAAGGGTTCTAATCGCGAGACTTTTGATCTATTGGAGCCCTTTTATGAACAATATCATTTCTCTCCGAATAATATTTATAATGTTAACGAGACAGGCATCATGAGGCCAATAAGCCGTCTAAAGTACTAGCGCTCTTTGTGAAAAAAAAACACAAGTAGGTGCTTTGACATCATCTGAAAAAGGGGTTTTAGTGACTACAAAAATATGTATAAACGCGACTGGTAATTTTGTGCCTGCCATGTTTGTTTTCCCCAGGAAAAGGTAAAATCATATGTTGATGGATGATGCACTTCTTGGTTTATTTGTTGTGTATCACGAGAGTGGCTGGATAAATAAGAAAAATTTTAGGTTTGGTTTAATAAATATTTAGAGTTCGCAAATCCTACTTCTGAGAAACCTGTGCTACTTCTATTAGACTGTCACAATTAACTTTTCAAGAGCTTATAACTGATCAAATCTAGCAAAGAAAAGGAATGTAATTCTGTTCTGCTTTCCACTACACATTCCACAGATTACCACCTCTGGATGTTAGTTTCATGGCACCTCTAAACAACTACTATTCTGGAGAAGTAAGGAAATGGTTGATAAACCATCCTGGCCGGAAAGTAACCATTTATCAAGTCGGGAAAACTCTTCAATGTAGCTTTTTTTTAAAGCAGCTTCAGTGCAAACGGCAGTAAATTGTTTTAAGAAAATTGGAATATACACCTTAAACAGACATGCATTTACTGATCACTTATTCACTCTATCTGAGAAATGCCGTAAGACCATGCGGATCGACAACTGCTGAGCTTTCTCAACTTTCTACCTCTGTGTACATTTGTGTCCTGCCACCAGCTGCAGAACTATCTCAACACTCCACGTATGCGGCTGCCACTTCTCCAACATAAAAATGTTAAACCTTCTAAACCTTCAATATTTGGGATTAATTGGGATCCGGTGGAAAGTTTTTCAAGTTTTCGCATTTCATGAAAATTGCTCATACCTTCACCTAAAGAGCTAAATAGAGTTAAGAAACATAAAAATAATAGAAGAAGGGGTAAGACGGTAGTTCTCACTTCCTCACCATACAAAGTTGAATTAGAAGCAGAAGAAAAACGGAAGGGAGAAAATAAGAAAAATCTACAGAAAGTTTGCTAAATAAGGCTAATTCTAGGATCTACTAATAAAGAACGAAAACTGAGCAAGCGTATTGGAAGGAAAAGTGAGATCTTGTCTTATAAGGGTTACACTCTTAGAGATCCGAAATCAAAGAAAATTAAACTCAAGACGGAAACAATACTATCTTCATCGTCGGAAGAGAAAGAGAATTCTGATGTGGCTTGTGTTTTTCGCATCATTCGAAAGCAAAAGAAGGATGGATTAGGTGTTCTGGCTGCAATGGGTGGGCACACGATGCCTGTTCTAACGTGGACGAAAAGGATGATATATCTGTTTGTGACTTTTGTAGCAGTTTAAATTGTTGCTTACTAGACAAAAGTATTTTATTTCTAATTAGTTTTAGTATGAAAATCTCATTTTAATTTCTTTTTTGATTAATTACAAACAAGATATTTGTAAACTAGATATTTGTAAACTACATATGTGTATAAGATATAAACAAGTTGTAAACAAAATGTAAAAAGTTTGTAAGTTTTGAAAGTATTTGGTAAGTTTTTAAAGGCAGCCCCATTTTACCCGACTAGTAGTATAAAACGGGGACTTTCACCCCTTTTCAGTTTCCCTTATTTTTTGGTAAAATGAACGTTCTTATGATACTAAAAGGCCTGTTTCATGGTAGCCAACATTCCACTGAATGTTTTGATTTACATCTATCAATTTTATCATTGATAGTTTTGGTTTTATGTACTAAAATATATGTGTCCCCATTTTGTACAACTTTCCCCTATATATATGAGAATTTTAAGACAAATTGCATTCAAATTATGCCAAATATTGTATATTCATAAATACAATAGGGGCCCACATGAGCTTTGGGTGGGTCCGGGCCCCCCAGGATCGGCGCCCTTGACCTGTTGATAGGTTGAAAGAAAAATAGATTCTTTACGCGAATTTTACTCGTAACATTTCCATTTTGATGCTTGGCTGTTTTTAATTTGCTTTATTTTTATTATTACATTCTATTTTATGTTTATATTGACAAATGTATTCCCTTCGTCTTTCAAATAAATTTTATGAAGTGTGGAAACCTCCAGGACAAACAAGGATTTTTGCCCCTCCCGTCATAGAATTTTACGGTGTTTCAGGCTATTAATACCAGTGTTGCCAGATTGGGCTACAAGTACCGGATTGGGCGATGTTTTAAGTGCCCTCGCTACTAAAATTTCGAATTGGGCGACACGCTACTTTATGGGCTACTTGTAATTATCTGTGAGCTATAAATATTCAAAATACTCTACTTTTTTTCATGTATAAAATTAAGGTTGTTTCATCTTATCATTGATGAATAAACCGATTTTTTTTTTTATTTGTGAAACATTATGTTTGTGTATTAATGGTTGTAAGTCAATGGATAATCGAATAGAATCTCATTTCCTGGGATTAGTTCCTGACACAGTTACTACTACAGACTGCATGATGCTGTTTAACTTATTTTGTCTGGCATTGATACGAGTATAAATATTCAACAATGCTTTGGTATTGAAACTGATGTATCTAATCTGAGTGGTAATAATAATTATCTTTACCTACAAATGAAAAACTATAACCCAAACATAATATTTATAAAGTGCATCTGCCATTCTCTTCATTTATCTTGTTCACACGCGTCACAGGAATTATCTGGAAATTTAGATTATTTGCTCAGAGAAACATATAACTGGTTTCACAGATCTGCTCTGCATAGTGATTTAGGGGCGGATTCAGGGGGAGCGATCGCCCTCCTAGAAGAGGAAACTTTCTTATTTTATATATATAAATAAAGGGATACGGACAAAATCTCGCGGCCGAAACATCGCCACCCAAACTCTCACCGGCCAAAACCTCGCATGGCGAAAACCTCGCCGCCCAAAATCTCGCGTGGCCAAAACCTCGCCACCCAAAACATCGCGTGGCCAAAACCTCGCCGCCAAAACCTCGTGGGTCCTGATATCAAGCCAACGCTCAAGAATTATCCAAACTTCAACACTCCCTTACGAGGAGCATTTTGCAACATACCTTCTTATGGTACAAGGAGAAGATTTGTACCAAAACCTAAACGTTCTATGCTTAGTAGTTTTATAGATCTGGAGAACGGCAAAATTCATTCAAGGCCTTCCATTCCATTCCTCCTTAGGGCATGCATTTCGCAAAATATTGTCTTATCTGTAGCTTGTGTCCTTGTTCAGCAAGAAGATTTATACAAAATGTCAAGTTTCAAAACCTAATAAGTTGTGTAAATCTGGCGATAGAACATTCTACATTGAAGAAATCGTCGTGAAGAGGTTTTATTCTCACCACATTTCTTCCCAGGCGACACTACGTCTCGCTTAATTTAGACCAGGCGAGATTCTGTGTCGCGAGATCATTACAATGAGGCGAGATTTTGGGTATGGCGATATTTTGGGGCGCGAGGTTTTGGAAGACGAGGTTTTGGCAAGGCGAGGTTTTGGCCCGGCGAGATTTTGGCCCGCGAGGTTTTGGGTGGCGAGGTTTTGGCCCGCGACGTTTTGGGCGGCGAGGTTTTGGCCAGACGGGGTTTTGGCCTGGCGAGATTTTGTCCCGCGAGGTTATGGGCAGCGAGGTTTTTGGCCAGGCGAGGTTTCGGCCCGGCGAGATTTTGGGCCGCGAGGTTTTGGGAGGCGAGGTTTTGGCCAGGCGAGGTTTTGGTCCGCGAGGTTGTCGCCACGAGGTTCTGGCCGCGAGGTTTTGTACCCAAACCATAAATAAAACCCATCCCAAAGTTTGGAGTTCTTAAAAGTAACAGTATGACAACCCACCGCCCCCCCTTCCCCCCTAGAAGTCGGTTATGGATCCGCCTCTGTAGCGATTCCCATATGGAGTTGACAAATGATGGCAAGGAACAAGGATGGCAAGTATTCTCCAATATACGGAGATTTTACTGAAGATTCGTAACATTTCTCCTAAAATCTGTTTGTCTCACGCACGATCACCTTTTTTTCCGCTCTACCATTAGAATTATTATTAAAGAGATCTCAGTAGATGGAAATTCAGTAGCGTTGTCTGTTGACGATGGACTGGGGATGTTTCTTTTTCCTAATGACACACTGACAAATGGAGCAGATTTCTGATGCAAACCAATAACCACCCAGACAGCACAATGCACGTACAGTATCCGTATAGTACATGTACAATTGCACGAATGCAACTTGTGGATCATCTGTATAAATGTACGCCTGTACATGTGATGCACATATACATGGCAGGTTCTATTCAACATCTTCACGTGCACAGAACATGTGCAATGCACACGTACACGTCCTGCACAAGGGATTTACACCTACCGCGCAAGTGATTTACAAGTAGCACGTATTCGATTTACATGTAGTTCACAGGTGATTTACATGAAGGACAGCGGTGATT
Organism: Thermobia domestica; assembly: GCF_964235325.1. Classification (NCBI taxonomy): domain Eukaryota; kingdom Metazoa; phylum Arthropoda; class Insecta; order Zygentoma; family Lepismatidae; genus Thermobia; species Thermobia domestica. Next base: position 234,520,550 of record NC_137457.1, on the reverse strand, counting down.
TACACGTAGCACACAGGTGATTTACATGTAGCACACAGGTGATTTACACGCAGTAACCAGGTGATTTACATGTAGGACAGAGATGATTTACACGTTAACACACAGGTGATTTACACGCAGTACCCAGGTGATTTACATGTAGGACAGAGATGATTTACACGTAACATACAGGTGATTTACATGCAGTACCCAGATGATTTACACGTAACACACAGGTGATTTACATGTAGGACAGAGGGGATTTACACGCAGTACCCAGATGATTTACATGTAGTACAGAGGTGATGTAAAAGCAAATTCGAGATGCAACGAAAAAAGGAGTTTATATAAGGTAAACGCACTGGATTTCGACAGGTTAAGGACCTTTTTCAAAATCAATTGCCTATTGTGGCCATAATATTGGTCGGTGTTGGCCCATTTTTTTCCTTGGAATGTACAGTCTCTACTAATACTAAAAGTCACTTCAAGGCTCAAATGCTAATGTTAAATTTTTTTATGAAACTGGAACTCGCCAATGGAACCCGAATTCGACACACTTCACCTGGTTTCGACAGTTGCGGTACCTGAATTCGACACCTTCAATTATATCCATGTAAAACATAAGTCTGCATTATTAGTAATAGTAATCTCTTCTCAGCTTCAAATATTGATTTATTATTATGCAGAAATTATCAGACGGGCAAAAGAACACAACTTAAATTTTCTGAACTGAGTAGTTACTTCGATGATCCTCAATTCGACATGCTGGAACCTGATTTCGACATTCCATGTCGAACTGATGTTACAACTATCGGAGAATTATGCAACGAATAGCTTTATGAAAGACTTTGAACATAATTGTACGTTTAGATATTCAGTTAAAATTATATTTGCACTACTGAGCATGAATTCGACAACCTTGTCGAAATCCGGTTCACGTTACAAATAAAGGCTCGTGTTTTCGACAACCCCCCGTTCATGCTACATCACAATCTTTGTCCTCACAGAAGAAAACAAAACGCTCTGATTGAAACTCCTTTACAACATTAAAATACCACTATTTGCTTGAAGCAAACCTAACTTTAATAAAAGTCTTACGACAATAACCTGCCGTCTTATGATTTTCTTAAGATTATGTTTTTTTTCTCGAAGAGTGTATCACACACACAACAATGTCCTTCTTTTCTCCATACATATGACTCATTTGCTGTAACCGTGCTTTTGACACGAGAAAAGACACTCCCATAATGTTGCCACTTCTATTCACGATCGCAGGGATGACATCTTACTCTTATTTCACAACATTTAAGCACAGGTATGTCGAATTCGGGTGCCTGCCGAATTCAGGCGCGTTTACCTTATTTGATGTCTTACGCAGTAACACCATCTATAACTGCAAAGTTTTTTTTTTTTTTTTTTTTTTTTTTTTTGCTAGCCGACTACGACTAGCACCCGTCCAAAGGGTACCGCCCTTTATATCGGGAAGTGGGTTACAGGGAATAACTAGGAGTGGAGAACGATGGGTGGGTTTCTAGAGTTTTATGCAACTTTATTAAACCTTATATTTTACATATCAAATTATAACTTGGTAGCAGTTATTTATTCATTCATCATAGGAGTGGGGAAATAATTACATTGGGGAGAGTTGTGGACATTATGGCCATTAACCATAATCATTATTGCGGTGGGATGATAAGGATGATGGTGAGGTGCACTAGACATCACAACATCGGGTTGTGTTAGTAAGACAGATGCAGGTTATCTTCTGATTCGGGGGCAGCTCCGAATCTGATGAAGACAGTTGGAAGCCCTGGTAGAACAGTAGGACTACTGTGCAAATGATGGAATGATGCATGGTGGGGCTGTATCGGTGATGAAATCATTGACGAGGATGAGATCAGGGCTATCGGGGGGGAGAGAGTAGCGGTAGAGTGTAAAAAGTAGTGAGAGGGGAGAGTGACGGAGTGGAGTTTGGGGTCTGATGAGAGCGCACTGATGCATTGTATCGAAAAGCAGAGGGTGGTGAGAGTGATATCGTTGTGAGATGTAGCGAAGACGTAATGTTTCTAGGTGGTAAAGGATGTGCGGAAAAGGTGTTTGATTGTAAAGGTCTCTGGTGGGACTGGGAAGGCGAATGCGAAAAGCAAGACGAAGAGCATGTCTTTCCAAGATTTGCAATCGAGCATAAAATGATGGGGCGGCCGATATCCAGGCAAGAAAACCATATGTGAGGACGGGGCGTAAGAACATTTTATATGTAGTAAGGAGTGTGTGGGCAGTGAGTCCCCAGGTGGTACCGGTTAGGCGGCGTAGGAGGTTAATTCGATTATAGGCTTTCTTACAGATGGTCTTCAGATGAGGTGACCATTTAAGATGCCGGTCGAAGGTGATGCCGAGATAGGTCACTGTATTCTGTGGTTGCAAGGGAACATGATCGACATGAACGTGAAAATTTGCTGGATTGCGGTACACTTTAGTTCGTTTGCCAGGCGGAAGGAAAATGATGGTTTGTGTTTTATCGGCATTGAGTTTGAGGCGCCAGTATCTGCACCAAGAAAGAAAACTATCGATAGCTGTTTGTAAAGTACGGTTAATCTGATGAATGGTTGGGGCAACAGCAAGAAACGCCGTATCGTCAGCATATTGATAGAGATTGATGTTGGGAGGAAGATTGGGAAAATCAGCCACATAAAGTAGATAAAGGAGTGGAGAGAGTGATGAACCTTGAGGGACGCCGGAGTGAAGAAAAATGGGATGCGATAAGTGGTTGTTGATGGAAACATAGCTAAGGCGACCAGTGAGAAAATGAAAAATAAAACGGATATAGCAGAGAGGAAGATCAAAGGAAAACAGTTTATAGAGAAGACCAAGATGCCAAACTTTGTCAAAGGCTTTTTCTAAATCAAATAGAACTAAACAGGACGGTTGATTGGAGTTAAACTGATTTGTAATGTGAGTGGTTAGGCGAAGGAGTTGGTCATTAATACTGAATTGGGGACGGAAGCCTGCTTGGTGAAGTGGGATGAGATTACGTACGGAAAGATGGAGGTGAAGACGGGAGACGAGGATACGTTCAAGTAGTTTACTGAAAACGAGTGTAAGCTGTATTGGGCGATAGGAAGAGACTGCATGAGGTGGTTTGTTAGGTTTCAAGAACATTAACGTGGTAGAGGTTTTCCAGGGTGTTGGTAGGAATCCAGTACGCAGTATAAACGTGTAGATAGTAGCCAGAAGGTAAAAGAGGACATAAGGTGCTTCTTTAATATGGCGATAGGATATGCGGTCGGAACCGGGTGCAGAGTTTCGCTTGCCACGGAGACTATGGTGAATATCTTCGACGGTAATAGGTGATGTAAGGGCAGAATCTGGAGGGAGAGTGTGGGTGGAATGGGGTTGGAGTGCAGGAGAAGAAAGCTGTAACATGTCTGTAGGATGACGACGCAAGGTAGGATCAGGAGGGAGAGGAGTAAAGATGTCTTGGAGATAAGAGGCGAAAGCGTTGGCTTTGCTAAGATCGTCTGGGAGTGGCTGATCGTGGTCAAGAAGTGGATAGGAAGTACAAGAGCTTTTGCCTGTTAGTCGGTGAAATCGCTTCCAGAATTTGGAAGGATGAGATGTGGTACTAAGTTGGTTACAGGATTTAATCCACTGACGGCGTTTATATGCTACAAGGTAGTTATGCACTATCCGTTGATATTGGCGATGAAGGCGGAGTGATTCGAGGTTGCCAGTACGAGTGAAATCTCGAAAATGTTGGCGAGAGCGATGAATGAGATGAAGATACTGTGGGGGAAGAGGTGGACGAAAGGAATGAAGAGTGCTCTGAGGAATATACTGTGCAGAAGCAGTATGAATGGCGCCAGTTATAGAATCAAGAGAGTGATACATTTCGTCTTCTGTTGTAGGAGGGGCGATACAATCTAACTGTGTTTGTAGAGAAGTGCGATAGGCAGACCAGTTAGCTTTGTCAAAGCGAGGTACACTGCGAATGAATGGTGCTGGAGTAGGAGTGCGTTGCGGAGTAGGTGTCAGAGTGAGAAGAATTGGGACGTGGTCACTGCCTAGGGGATCTAACACTGCAAGTGTATGCCGGGTTAGTAAATTGGAGGACGTTATGACGATATCGGGTGTTGTGCCACTTTCAGGGCGTGTGGGTTGTGGTAGATCGTGAAAGAAACCTGTAGTATGGGTAGTGAGGTAAGTTCGAAAATGTTCCTGTTGACGGGCAGTACGACTGTGAAAATTAATATCAGCTAAAATGACATAAGTATGAAAATGATCAGAGATATATTGAAAGAAAGGATATGGTATGGGGTGACCAGGTCGAACATAAATTGTAGCAACGGTGATGTTAAGAGTTTTGAAATACAACGTAGTGATGAGATGTTCGGGAAGAGGAGCCAGAGAAGTAGAATGCTGACGATATGGAATTGATGGTGAAAAGCCGATGGCAACACCTCCGCATGCTCGACGAGCGGGTGCGGTATTATCGTGGCGAAGAAGAGTGAAACGTGAGATGTGCGGGTGTAAGCGAGGCGTAAGATGGGTTTCATTTAGTAAAAAACAATGAATATTTTCCTCTATCAGAAGTTGCTGGAATAGGATTTTATGTTGCATGAGTGATCGAATGTTGAGAAACAGGAAATGAAGTGCCATGACGAGAAGAGAGAAAAGGAAGATAGAGAAAGTTAGACTTCCGTCTGGAGTTTGTCCGAGTGAAAGTAAACTGTTTGTCCTGAGTATGTGGCGTTGAAATTAATGTGGAGAATATCCTTAGCAGCCTGTTGAACTTGGTGCAATATATGATGGCGGAGAAGTGGATGGATGTTCTGCAAAGTAACAGTGATAAATGATAAGAACTGCGTAATCGTGATAGGCTGACAAGCGTCTGTAGGTGGTGGGAGAGTTTGGGTAGCGTGTGGGCGTAATGGAACAGTTAATTCAGGTTTGAAACTGCAAAGACATCACCTTTAAAGTATATAACAAGTAACTAATAATTGTCAGTGAGAATTTAGGTTTGGAGTTTATTATTTGCAACGAGCAAAGCTTTAGGTAGTATCTTTGACATGTTTGCCAAGTAACAAATAACGCAACATATTCTGCTGTAATCGGTCACGACAATAATTTTGTAAACCTATGAACTGCCTGACTGTAGTTACATCAGTACAATGCTGCCACCTGTTTATCTTGTATCCTAGCTCAGTGGAAGTTATGGAGTTTCTACAATCATTCAGCTGTTATTCGTCGAAAAGTCTCTATAACATCGCCTGGAGGAAAAACGACACCTACTAAAAATGGAGGTTACTTTCTATTGATAAGAATGAGAGTAAAAGAATGAAAGTAAAAGTATACCCGTGCACGGTATTATGGACGTCTCATACACACGTGCAGTAGCCGTGCAAATACCCATGTGCACACAACGGCTTAAGCACCGGTAATTTAAATGTGCTTCATCCACGCAAATGCACATGTGCACATGCACGGCTCAAGCATGGGTTATGTACATGCGCTTCATCCACGCAAAAGCACATGTATACATAACGGCTACCGCACGGGTTATATAAATGTGTGCTTCATCCATGCAAATGCACATGTGCACATAACGGCTTAAGCACGGGTTACGTACGTGCGCTGCATCCATGCAAATGCACATGCGTATATAACGGCTTAAGCACGGGTTATATAAATGTGTGCTTCATCCATGCAAATGCACATGTGCACATAACGGCTTAAGCACGGGTTACGTACGTGCGCTACATCCATGCAAATGCACATGCGTATATAACGGCTACCGCACGGGTTATATAAATATGTGCTGCATCCATGCAAATGCATATGTGCACATAACGGCTTAAGCACGGGTTACGTACGTGCGCTGTATCCATGCAAATGCACATGTGTACATAACGGCTTAAGCACGGGTTATATAAATGTGTGCTTCATCCATGCAAATGCACATGTGCACATAACGGCTTAAGTACGGGTTCTGCACGTGCGCTGTATCCACGCAAATGCACATGTGTACATAACGGCTTAAGCACGGGTTACATACGTGCGCTGCATCCACACAAATGCAGATGTGTATATAACGACTACAGCACGGGTTATATAAATGTGTACTTCATCCATGCAAATGCACATGTGCACATAGCGGCTTTAAGCACGGGTTCTGTACTTGTGCTTCATCCACGCAAATGCACATGTGTATGTAACGGCTTAGGCACGGGTTAGGTAAATGTGTACTTTATCCATACAAATGCACATGTTCACATGCACGACTTAGTCACTGGTTATGTACGTGTGCATAACACACGGGTTATGTATGTGTGCTTCATCCACGCAAATTCACGTGTACGGCTTATGCACGGGTTATGTATGTGTTCATCATCCACACAAATGCACATGTTCAAATGTACGGCTTATGCATGGATAGTGCACATGTGTCGTACACGTACGTGTTGTCTGGGCATTAAGAACTCTGCTGGTGGTTTCGTTGTGAAACAATTGCCTCAATTTGCACTGATTATGTACAGCTTGCCAATTAGCAATGCAGCAGCTGAAAGAGTGTTTTCGAGAGTAACTGTAACGAAAACAAAACTCCGAGACAGAATGGGGCTATAACTTCTTTCTTCGATTCTACTAGTTAAAATGATGTGTGAAGATTGAAATATATATATATATGTGCTGTTATAACTTCACACCATCACAAAAATACTCAGATTTAATTCGTCAATCTATTACAAAGAACCAGCCAAAAACGAAGATGAGGAGACTACATTGTTTTCTTCTAGACAATTTTAAGTAGATAGTAAGTGATAAAAAATGTGTACTTATTATATTATTAATTAGTCTTACGTTATATACAATATTGTTGGGTTAGACAAAAAATGAATATAAATTAAGCTTATTACTTAGCACTCATCAGTATGTGATTTTTATTCCGAGTGACCTGATTGTGTATTCAATAAATTTATATTTTTTACTTATTGATCAAGAAATGTTCAATGCAAATATGACTGTAATGTAGTGAAAAATAGATATCGGTGATAATTAACATTAAATTTTATGCTTACTCTACATAAATTATACATATCTTATCCCAACCTAACCTAACCATAAAGTCAACCTACCCTATGTTGTCTAACCAGACGTAATCATACAAAATGTGATCTAACCTAACCTAAATAAAAGTAAAATGTATATAAATTTACGTTAATTAACTTTATAATTGAAAGCAAAAGCTGAGGTCGCTACATCCCTAAGTTCAAAACTAATGAGTCGCTCCTTTAAAAAAAAATCCCTCGTTTCGACAAGAGAGAGAAAACACCGTATGCCCTCCCCCCCCCATGTATATAAAATTAGTAAAAGTACAAAGCTGCAATGTAATTTATTTTTATGTTCGGGCTACAAGTATCTAGTTCAAATTCGCTACTTTTGAAGCGCAACTACGCTTCTTTTCAGTCTTCCCATTCGTTTCAGTCTTTGGCAACACTGATAATCACTACCGATTTACAATACATCAGGAAGTTCGACAGTGGTCGTTACGGCGAGTGCCTCGTGTGTTGTGGTACTCTATAAGAAAGAGAGTGGAGTTGAATTTCCTATAGACCTACACTACACTTAGAGTGGGATGGGGGACACTGAACAATCTCATGGTAATTTACCTAGTAAGCAAACGGTTCGTAACAAATGGAAGAGACATTACATGGAATCGAAAACCCAATATGTTGTTCAACACTCGGTGCAAACACTGCGTAATATCCGGTACAGAATGGGTGCTATATGATACTGCACTGTTTGCTAGCCATCTGAATCACCGGTATGCAGAAGTCTATTTGCAGTGACACATACACATGTTGGAAAACTGGACACGGAATTGGCGCATCAAGATAAATCCCAACAGGACCACCCTGGTGGACTTTACAAAAGACAGGAAGCAGAGACCCATCCACCTCTCCCTACAAGGAACCAACCTCCCGCTCAGTCCCCAAGGAAAGTACCTCGGAGTCATCCTCGACAAGAAACTTTCCTTCATCCCCCACGTCTCCACGACAGCGAAGAAGGCGACACGAACGCTTCCGAGCCCTCCTTACGCTCTTCCTGAGCCCCGAAATCACCCATGAAACCAAGCTTCACGTCTACAAGATGTGCGTCAGATCGGTACTGCTGTACGTCCACCAAGTCTGGGACCACGTACCACACACACATCTCCGCTAGCTGCATGTGGTTCAGAACAAAACTGCGAGAGCAATCACATGACACTCATGGGACACCAGGGTGGCTCAACTTCATGAAGATCTCAACTTGGCGACGCTGAATGAGGTCAGACAACAACAATCAGGTTTCTTCTGGCGCCAGGTCAGAAGTTCTGCATACCCACACATTGAGACAATCGCCACCAAAGAACCAAAAAGACATTTGTACAGGATGCCTCGCCCCTGAACACCACAGATGACCAGCACGGAGCCAGCGACAGTTGCGGCCCCGAAGAACAGTTAGGCCACTCAAAACAAGCCACGCCGCAACAAACATGGAAGGCAAGGACTCAAGCCCGTCACTTCACCATTCAACAACAGCCACGACAATGACTGACTGATAGAAATAAACATGTGTGTTCTGTTCAAAGTCACCCACGACCGAGAGGTGACTCTGAACAACGGAGGGGTGACACTGAACATTAAAAAAACACTAAATATATGCAGAAATACTAAATGTATATATTTTAGGAAATAATAATATGCATGTTTGATTTCTACAATAAGAGCAAAGGAAGAGATTTACTACCCTGAAAACAAAATCAATGATATATCTACTGTATGTTAATAGCTCCTTGGGAAACGTATACCCTGTAGAGCTAAGCAGTGCTGGCATATGCTCATGCACTGGTTCTGCATCGTCCACAGAAAAAAGTACATTGTCACCAGCGCCGACACAGACTACGTGGTACCAACGCCTGCACCTTGAACATTGGATCCAATCACCCATTGCAGATGAGCCCGGAGCGTAGTAATTTCGTCTACAAAAATCACAGTCTTCTGAGGAGTTTTGTTGTGGAGGCCTCGGTGGAGACATCTGTGCTGTCCGTCGAACCAACATCTTCCTCCCTTTGCCTCGAACATTTGCTGCAGAACTACTTCGCTTGTTTTGGCGTTGTTTGCTTAGTAACTCGTTGATGTGTGACGGTGATGTTAACAGTGTAGCCCGTTGCGCCCTTGAGATGTTCTTCTCTGGCGTCATTGTTTGTGGTACGGAAACAATTTTTTGGAAAGACATGGGACTTGACGTCAGTTTCGTTTGTGCAGTGTCTTCGCAGGAAGGGGTTGCCTCCCAAATTGGACGGGCGCTACCTTCTTGTGTAGAATCGGTGGCATCTGTTCTATTCAAGTTGTCCGTTGTGGAAGGGGAGCACGATGTTGCTATGTATGGCGAAGAAGGTTCACACAAATGATCAGGAATTATATCGGGATTAAGGGGAACAATGCCACAGACCTGAAATCCCTTAACGGCGTTGTCAACCGTAGCAGCTTTTCCCCATGCCTCTTGGAAAACACGTCCAAAGCTGAGTCTGGTTAGTTTCCTTCCAACGTGACAACGCATCCATTTGTTGGTACCGGATATGTAATAAGCCTTTTAAAGCTTTAAAACCGCACCGGTCCAAGGGTTGTAAGCGATGGGTGCAGTGGGCAGGCAGACAGAGGAGTTCAATATCATGTGCTTCGCAAAACATTAGAACATCTATACTTTTCGTATGGCTATAGTGGCCATCCAAAAGCAACAAACATTTTCCAGGGACTCTGTAGCGCTGAATGTGATGCAGCCAACGTAAGAATACATCTTCTTTCACATATCCACTGTCGCTCATATCAACAACAGAAGCTCGAGGAAGATCGTTGTTCAGATCATTACGCTGCATTTTACCATAGAGCAGCAAGTACGGAGGAATGAAAGCGCCTGCAGCATTACAACACGAAATTAACGAAACATTTTTTCCTTTCTCGGCGGATGTCACACACACTGCATTTGAACTATCTTTTTCTGCCACAACACGCTGTGGTTTATTGTTGAGAGGAAAGCCAGTCTCGTCTACGTTGTAGATGTGATCCGGAGAGTTGACCAAGCATTGTCTTCTACGACTTGACGCAGGAGATTAAAATATTCTGTGACAGCTTCCTTGTTGAAACCTTTTGCTCTTGCCATAGATAGCTGTTGCGAGGTTCGTAACGATAAATCAGGGTGTCGTTTGAGAAATAATCGAAGCCAATCTTTCCCCGCCGATCGCGTCTCCCTGTTGAAAGGATGTTTCAGTGCTTTCTCTTCAGCGTAATCAAATGCGGCTTTTCTTACATTTTGCGGTGTTAAGGGGAAACCTTTTCATGCCACCTTGGGCAACAAGTTTGCCATTTCGTCTTCTTCTCCTTGTGATCTCCTACTGACAGATTTCAACCGCAAGTGTAACTTTCCGTTGGGTATCCCATATATCACGGCAGCCTGGCAGAGGAACAGTTTTTTTTCTTTTTAATTTCTTCTAAGGCTTGCCCCATTGTTTGCTCATTCCATCGTTTGTATTTTTTGCTATTCTCTACTCTCTTGTAGTCTCATGGGCATCTGTAATGAAACATGAAACCCTGATAAGGCACTGTATTCAAATTGTGCAGTAAGAACAACACAACAGCAATACAAATGTGTTCAGTGTCACCCCTTCAAATCTGTTCAGAATCGCCCCACAACGCAAGTTGTCAGTTAAGTGTTCGTAATTTTGCACAGATGAAAGCACCAGTCAGCATGGAGCAGTCAGGCATGACTAAATCCCGCCAAACTTTCATGGATCAACAACGTAGTTCTGTGTTGTCTCTGGTAAAAATTTCACACTATATACACAAGGTCTCAAACTACAGTATGGCTATTTTATTACTTGGTACTTATATTTATGTTTGTCTCTTTCCCTTTCCTCTCCAAAAGAAACGTAAGTTCCTCGCGTCGTACGAATAATTAGCTCACCACACAAACGTCTTCCACCACTTTCTACAAATCTCAAGGTGGCGTTCTACGAGAACAAATTACAAACGTTAATGTGTTCAGAGTCGCCATCCGTTCAGAGTCCCCCCACCCCACTATACATTTTCTTTTACATTTACACGTACAGCCAGCCACAAAAGTAATTCCCCCTCTAAACGCTCTAAGTCCATTATTTGGGTTGCGGTTGTGAGAACGCCTAGACAGATGCAACCCAACTTACACGTAACTTTTCTCGGCACTGACAGCAGTTGATAGCACTGAGTCAAGTCTTTATGCAAGTAAAATTGTGAGTAGGTGACGCACGAAATATTTCTCCATTCTTAGATCAATCTCTCTGGTTCAGAGCGTCTTGTCCATTGAACATCATATGTTAATATCACTATTGTTGTGTATGTAATGTATTTTTTCATTATATACTGTATAATCAAAGAAATAAAAACACTAATCACATATACACAAACTGGTATATGTGATCATGGCATATGAATCAGAAAATGCTTGAAAGTAGCTAAAAATATCAAACCTAGAACAACTACTAGAAATAACTTTGTGAATGATTGCCTCCATTGAGAGACCTTCTCCAATTCTCCTCATTCCAACACCTTCTTTCTGGAGGAGAGAAGATCTTGCTTATCACATTGAGTAGCTATGCATTGAAATTGAAATTGAAACAAGAAAACTTGAAAAAACTTCTGCCTGGCAGGGACTGGAACCCGGGTCCACCAAATAGAATGTCAATGCCCTAACCACTCACCTACCACGCCATTCAATCTTCCACCCAAACTAATACCTACTTAAATCGTTTCATGGTAAAATATAAACAAGATACTCAAATATGACAAAAACAAACAAATATAAACAAAATTTAAATAAAAACATAAATAAGGAAATGTAAGCAACTTGTGTGAGTGTCCTAATGACTTACTCGAGATTTCCTTGTTTAACTCAAAAACAAGTTATATAGACGTTTCTCAATGAGGGAAATATCACGAAACGTTCTTCAAGTTGAGGCTACGCCATTGGCAGAGCTATAACTTGTGGGGACAGGGGGCAACTGCCCCCAGAGAAGCTCCCCGCCGTTCAAGGGGGCCCATTATGAGACAAAATTTTCTTACTCTATATACGATAAAAACATGAAATTAGAAATGAAGCATCAAATAGGGTCGCTACATTACATAAACAAAACAACACACAAAAGGTAAATAGAACAAAAATGAGTCTTGGAACCATTTCAGTAAAACATGTATACTATTAGGGGCTCTAGAAATAATATTTATTGGTATGACTTTGAGATTTATCAATATTGCCCCTTAATAATTTTGTCATGTATGGAAAAATGAAATGAAATCAAATCTTTGAGTTTTACGTCCCACGGTTATGCCGGTAAGTCTAAAGGAGACGGTGATGATGAGTAATGAATAAAATGGTGGAATGAAGAAAGTGGGAGGAAACGGGAGAACCTCTAGGAAACACACGCACACGGTGTTTGTCCACCGCAAAGTTCACTTGGCAGGACTGGGATTGAACCCGGGACCCCAAGCACCAGAGGTGAACTTCTACCACTGAGCCACCGCGGCCCTTATTTGTCATGTATGGAATTGGCCCAGGGAGTAACTAACGGAACCGCAGACCTTGCCTTGAGGGAGGGCCCACAGGCTCCGGGAGGCCCATACAGATTAAGAGAAAGTTGAAAAGAGGGACCTTAGAATCAGAAGAACAACTTTTTCTAGGGGGCCCAAATAAGCTTATTAATGCTTGCACCCCCTGAGAAAAAATCTAAGTTACGGCGCTGGTCATTGGTTGCCAGGATTGACCCGATTTACATTACATTTCGTCTTTTACATAACTTCTAATTTCCAAAGAAGAAAAGACGACAGAAATTATTTTCACATTCTTTAAATCCCATCAACATGTGTAGAAATAGACAGTTCTATGTTTATGTTCCATAACTACTTGTTTATTTTCTTATGTTCATATCAGAAATTTGTGGCAAATTGAGGCCACATGATCATGAGGCTGCTGATCATGATGCACAACCCACTAGGAGTTCGAATTCCTCTGAAGAGCAAGGTCGGAATTTTAACTGTCCTCAGTATTTCTGTGTTCGTCTTCCTGTAGTGTTTGGAATACGTCGAAAGCACATGGGGTGTCACTGGCGAACAATACTCCGGTTGGGGTGATTTGTTTAACCGTGCGTTACCCGCGCCAGAAAAATTACACTAATGCCCGCAGACGGACTTAGAGACCGTGTTTTCTTTTTATTGCTGAAATTAGGTTATAGTGAAAAACAAACGTTGAAAGGACCCCGCACTTTTCTTATGGAAAGTGGCTTTCGGCTAATGTTGTTGAAACTTCGCTGGTTGATAGTTCTTAACATGTGGATCAAAAGTCTCAATGGGCACAAAGACCGAAATCCATTCCTTCCCCCCGAAAAACCGCCTCCAAGTAGCTGGGGGGATTGAACTGATTTCAGCATGTAAACTAATTTGTTGTTTTAATCAACTCAACAAGGACCCCAAACAACCACATGTTAGACTATCAAACTACCCCACTTGACACCGCCCTTTTTCCCCCACATATCCCCCCCGCGAATTACCTTACGGATGTTCCATATTACTGTAGTTTATAGTTGCGCGTATCTGTTGAAATACCTACAGTTTTGGTCTCACCGACGATATAATGGGTTTCACGTATCGCTGATTACGAATCTGAGGTGAGAGTTCTAGAATTCAAGATGGAGGATCAATATTGCGGATCAAAAACACGAAACTCCTGAATGTAGCCACAAATAGCTGTTTACTAGGGTATTTTGGGTCGTTGGTTACGAATCTGAGGTCAAAATTCTTGAATTCAAGATTACAGATCCAATATGGTGGATAAAAACGTCGAAGCCACAAATCGTAGTAGACTAGAGTGTTTTTAGATCGCTGTTTAAGTACGCAACATTCCATGATACTTCAGCCACCATGTAGAATTATTCTGCACCCTTGTCCTTTACCAAAACCCTCCACAGATATCTTAATGCTGAACGGTGTTAAAATAATTCATCAATTATCTGTTCATTATTTTCATCATTTCGGTTTGCAGCATCTAATGTGGTACTTAGCAATGAGTCATCGGGATATCTAATATTCTGTAAATGTCGTGCATGGCCTAAATACCACAAGACACTTGCAACGTGCGCACATGTACCTAATGTACGAGCACCGCTTTGACATATACAGTAGTAACCTTGAATAACATTTTGATCATAATCCTGGTCATCGTCATCATTGGCTACATATGCTATGAAAACTTGATGCTTAGTTGCATTGCGGAACCTTGAGTAGAGACGTATGTTCAGGAATCCCGGTTCAGTTACGTTTTCGTCAAGCTGGAATTGCTCATCCTTATCTCGTATTAGTTTATCTTGGACGTAAGAGGATGAGAGATCTACTTGATATGTGCCTACAGTCAAATCTCGTAAGTAGTTTAAGTTAAGTACAGAGAAATCAATTAGGCTTTGATCATTCAGCGGTACCCATTGACCGTTACTTCTAATAAGATTATCTACCTCCACTCTTGCTTTAACAACGTTCGGCATGATTGACCTATTTCCCATTTCTCTAGCTAATTCAATGGTTGCATCTTGCATGAATTTAACGGGATGGTATCTGTTCAAAATAGCTCCAGCTATGCGATAGAAACTATTCAGTTTCTTTGCATGTTGCAGATTCAATCTTTGTTCTAGAAACTTAAAAACAGATCTTAGATGCCCGTTTCTTGCCTCGACTATCCATCGACTTTTAGTAACTAGTCGAGAAGTATTCGCAACTTCTGTTGATAGTTGTCTTTCACGTGGTAGTAGGAGTGCGGGCATTCTATGATCAATTCCTAAATATTCCAGTAAAGGAATTGCATCGCGGTATCCTCTGTCTACTAACACAATGACCAGGATTATGATCAAAATGTTATTGAAGGTTACTACTGTACATGTCAAAGCGGTGCTCGTACATTATTCGGTTTTTCACGAAGCTTTGCAGCCCTTGTAAACAATGCAGACGACAGTGTGTAAATTGTTGCCAACTAACAGACTAAAAAGTTTATAGAAAACCTCGAGCTAACAAGTTAAGAAACAAACCGAAGAGCGGGAGATTGAAAATGAAATGGCATGGACTTCTGATATATTACCAGGATGCATTTTCTTTTTCCTGAATCTTTGAAGTAGCATATAAATATAGACACAGAACACTAGGAAGCATGGCTACCCGCAGTGGGGAAGGGGAGAAGGGGATGTTGCCTCCCTTTGTTTTAAAAGGTTTTTGGAAGTGCATGTCAAGACATACTAATTTGCTTACTTAAATGTTATAACACTTAATATATTCATATTAAATACTATAGTATCTGGTATTATAGATTATTTACTTTAGTTAAAAAGCATACGCGCGTAAATAACTGTTGTTTTACTTGATGTATTATGTGCCCTCGTGTATCAAAATATTGTGTATTCGCGACTGAGTTTGTGTGTCGGTCTTTTGTCCTCCCCTGGAATCGGTATTTTACCCCCTTGAAAAAGTCCTGCGGATGTCCATGCCTGGAAGCCGGGTTGAACAACCTCTTAAATTTTCCCTGTAACTGCAAATCATGGCTAATCGTGGTTGACGATAAATCCTCGTCCTTTGATATCAGGGAGTTCGCATTAATGGTTCAAAGTATTCAATTTATCACTACTAAATTTTATTTAGCCTGCCCATAGCGTCAAGGGATAACATGGAAAATTAGAATCAGAGCTATTGGATCTTACTATGTTCTCTAGTCTCTGTTGTCTTGCTATGTTTATTAGCTTGACTAGCAGATCTACTAAAACATATGCTCTTTACTCCTGTCCATTTCAAGACTGTTTCGGATCACTACGTAACTCTCAAGTAGAGGCAAGAGAACATGTGGATCAAATAATTGTTCATTTAAAAAAAAGCGAAAGAGTTTATTTATTGAATATATTACAATTTTAGTATCCCTTGAAGATTTTTTCAGATATTTTGTTACTCCTGAGAACGGACAATCATTCTTGCGACTCTTAAATGTTCATTTAAACCTTACCGTACCAAGCCTAACTCGTCAACGTTGTTTACAAAGCTGGGGTCTTCTGGCGACCCCAAGTATTATTTTAATTTCTCAACATACTATTGCAACTCAAATTATTATTATTATTTTTATGTCTAAAAGCTTACCTAATTTAAATGAGCATTGTTGACATCAAATATTATGTTTACTTTAACAATATTCAGTTTTTCGTACAATTTTATACTTGTGTGTTCGTAACTCTGAAATACAAGTTTAACAATGGAGCTTTTACATTTTCAAGTATGTTTTTATTTTTTGTATTTATTTAACGAGCGCATCGTTGATCTAATTATGTAATAGATAGTATATCCCAAACGGATGCAGGACACACATAAAAATCGAGAATAAATTGATTCTTATAGTTGCAGTAGTATCACCAAATATCACTCTCTGGGGTCCCTAGAGGGTATGTTAAGGGTTAAACCCGATCGTTTCTTTTAATCGATATGCGAATTATAACCAGGGGTAAAAGTGTGGGGGAACGCGGAAGAACGCCATCCCCGACCTCGGAAAAATATGTACGGCGTCCCCCAGTTCCTAAAAAATTAAAATGGGCAAGGATAGGCGGGGGGACGGCGTGACGTCATGCCGCTTGCTACCGTCCCCCTACCTTTTCAGATCCACTTTTACCCCTAATTATAACATACAGAATTAACATCAGACGTTACGCTACTTCGAATCGGTGAAATAGCTTTTATCTTTCTTTCTTACTTATCTTTAAAATAATAGGCCTACAACTTTTTATATCCAATTATCCGAAGTATAATGCATTTAATATATTAAATAGACATTTAGTACAAGGGCTCAATTTTTCTTTTGGGTAACATAATGGACATTTGCAGCCCAGTTAACTGAAACTGACTAAACAGTCTGACTACGATTAAAAAAAAAAAAAAAAAAAAAAACGAAATATAATCAGAAGTGAGCAACACTGACAATGAGCCAAATGGCCATTATTCTTCCATAAGAAAATAGTCCCCAAGAAATTCCACTTGTTCGACCTAGGTAGCAATTATTGTATTTTTAAATCACATTAAGAACATTTTAGTTTCATAACATAAGAACATAAAAGCACATCCCTACATGTGGATTGATATCTTACACAAAAATATTAAATTTAACAAGAAAACAGCCGCAACCACTGACAAATACGCAGAGCGCGCGCTATAGTTGATGATGGTCATGCAGGCAGGAAGGTTACCAGTGAAGGATTACATGCACGTGCAGAAGCAGAAATATTGCGGGAAACAGACGAAGCATTTTCTCCTGCACCAATCACTGAATACTCGTGCGCGGAGTGATACAAATTGAGTTACGCGGTTTGTTTTTGAAAGGTGCAAAGGTACGTGAAAAAGCGAGTAGGTACATGTGCGCACGCTGCAAGTGTCTTGTGGTATTTAGGCCATGCACGACATTTACAGAATATTAGATATCCCGATGACTCATTGCTAAGTACCACATTAGATGCTGCAAACCGAAATGATGAAAATAATGAACAGATAATTGATGAATTATTTTAACACCGTTCAGCATTAAGATATCTGTGGAGGGTTTTGGTAAAGGACAAGGGTGCAGAATAATTCTACATGGTGGCTGAAGTATCAAGGAATGTTGCGTACTTAAACAGCGATCTAAAAACACTCTAATCTACTACGATTTGTGGCTTCGACGTTTTTATCCACCATATTGGATCTGCAATCTTGAATTCAAGAATTTTGATCGCAGATTCGTAACCAACGACCCAAAATACCCTAGTAAACAGCTATTTGTGGCTACATTCAGGAGTTTCGTGTTTTTGTTCCGCCATATTGATCCTCCATCTTGAATTCTAGAACTCTCACCTCAGATTCGTAATCAGCGATACGTGAAACCCATTATATCGTCGGTGAGACCAAAACTGTAGGTATTTCAACAGATACGCGCAACTATAAACTACAGTAATATGGAACATCCGTAAGGTAATTCGCGGGGGGGATATGTGGGGGAAAAAGGGCGGTGTCAAGTGGGGTAGTTTGATAGTCTAACATGTGGTTGTTTGGGGTCCTTGTTGAGTTGATTAAAACAACAAATTAGTTTACATGCTGAAATCAGTTCAATCCCCCCAGCTACTTGGAGGCGGTTTTTGGGGGGGAAGGAGTGGATTTCGGTCTTTGTGCCCATTGAGACTTTTGATCCACATGTTAAGAACTATCAACCAGCGAAGTTTCAACAACATTAGCCGAAAGCCACTTTCCATAAGAAAAGTGCGGGGTCCTTTATGGCAAACTTTAATATTACATACAATAGCAAGTATGCTAGAGATAATTATATGTTTTACATAATTATATGCCTGCAATAATAGGTGTACTTAATAATATCTACTAAAAACTTGTAAGTAAATATCTAACTTAATTTTTTTTTTTTCTACTGGAAATAACTTATCCAAAAACATTGCTTTTGGTTCCGTACGCTCTCCACAAATGTATTTCTTGTTTCTGACACTTGTAAATCTATTTTTTCTGCTCTGATTCCACGAACAAAACGAATATTTTCCAACATTACCTTCGACAGTTGCAGGTTGCTGATGACAGTGGCGGCTAATGTTAGTGTTGCAGCGTTGTGCAACGACCAAAGTATTTCAAGAAAAATATTATCAATAGTAGTAAAGAACAGAAAAAAATACTTTTTAATACTTGCATATATACACTTTAAATAACATATTTTTTTACTTCTGTAACTGTCCGTTCCGTTAATCCGTTTTAAAAAGCGAAAAATAATCCGTCACAGAGTCTCTAATTTACATTGTGTTGCAGCGAGCATGCAACGACCAGATTCCTTCAGCGCGGCAATTGGAGCAAATGTTAAGTCTCCTTTCCCCTATCTCAGAAGTTAAAGGGACTGGTCGTTGCAGTGCTTCTGCAACACAGCACGGTTTCCAGTGAACGAGAAGGGTTTTCACGCTAAATAAGATTTCTGAATTTTCTTTCACTAGCAATTAACAAATGGAATTTGTTTTTATGCATTCATATTCTTAAATTACGGAACGATACTGAAGCAAATCAATATAATGATAATTAAAAAAAAGTGGTTGCAAAATTACAAAATAAGAAAGAAAATATCTAGTAGAGGAGAAAACAAATGAAAATAAACCCGCATTTACAAGTTAATTCTTACAAGGAACCCTAGGTATCTATCAGAGCCCGATTTTCACGAAACTTTGTATATACATGGAGTACATCGGAAAACTCTCACAGCCAAAAGTGTAGCTGCAGAGTCCAAGACGTTGGGACACTAGGGCCCGAGAAAGATTAAAAGTGGGAGCTCAGTACATTAAGGACATGGTGAGAAAATGCAGTTTTTCTTTAAAACTAACTATTGTAGCGACACGAAATGAGCATACATGGATACGAGATGGTCAATATGATATGTTAAAAGTTATAAAAAGAATATCCGCCATCTTGAAAGAGGTCATGTTGAAACTGGTGTGATTGGTGTAAATGAGAAGAGGGTCATCTGATGCATTAATTTTAACGTAAATAGCCAAAAAAAAAATGTTGGTGAAGTCTGTTGTTGGATTACAATATTCTTGTGCTTCTGGCCTGTTGGTTAAGTCTGTTGTGGTATTACATTATTCCTGTGCTTTAGGTACAAGATGAGCAAAGTGTATCTTATGACACTCAAGCAGATGCAGATTATGGAGCGCTATAAGTGGGATCAGTGGAACTAGAAAACCGATAGAAATATAATTTTAGCACTACATCATTTATGTCACAGTCACCATGTAATTGGTGTGGATGTGGTGATATGACGGGTTCAATCTTCATAATAATGTCATGATTGACATTAACTTGTAACTTTTTATTAGACTTGACTTAATTCGAACAGAAATCAGAACGTCATATCAGTCCACCTAAAGCGCTCCACACCCTGCATCTGCTCGAGTGTCATGAGATACACTTTGCTTATCTTGTACCTATACCAGAAGCACAGGAATAATGTAATATCACAACAGACTTCACCAACAGGTTTTTGTGACTATTTACGTTAAAATTAATGCATTGGATGACCCTCTTCTCATTTACACCAATCACACCAGTTTCAACATGGCCTCTTTCAAGATGGCGGATATTCTTTTTATAACTTTTAACAGATCATATTGACCATCTTGTATCCATGTATGCTCATTTCGTGTCGCTATAATGATTAGTTTTAAAGAAAAACGTGCATTTTCTCACCATGTCATTAATGTACTGACGTTCCACTTTTGATCTTTCTCGGGCCTTAGTGTCCCAACATATTGGACTCTGCAGCTACAATTTTGGCTGTGCGAGTTTCCCGAGGTACTCTCTCTATATACAAAGTTTCGTGAAAATCGGGCTCTGATAGATACCTAGGGTTCCTTGTTAGCTTATATTTATAATGAAGGCTTCTTCTACAGTAATTTGTGAATCAAATATTAATAAGTCTGTATGTAAAATCGCTCTCCTCCCCCCTGTGGATAGTATTTTAGTATAAACATATTTCTTTTATAAAATAAGTATATTTTATACTCTTGATAATTTCCACATAAAACTGTATGATGGGGAACGCCACATTGAATTTGGGACTAGTAGGCAATGCTCAGGGGCGTAGCCACGAGGGGGGTCCACCGGGTCCGGACCTCCCAAAAATTTCGAAACTTGACCAACATTTGTAGACTTTCTTAAGAACTATACTTGTTTAACAGAGAAACGATTGATGTATGCTAAATATTTTATTTTACGCCTCATCATGTAGGTCTACTCTTCTTTTCTTATAAAAATAACCGTTCTATCATTTTTTCTAAAAATATATGTGACAGTAAGTAAGAATTACTTATCGTCTTTTCGGGTGCAGTATAAGACAGGTTCCATATTATGTAGACGTATTGTACCTCCCTCAAATACTTTGGACCCCTCCCAGTTAACATTTCTGGGTGTAGAACTGGCAGTGCTGTTTGTTTTGATGTTCTTTGATTTTTTTGGCTTCTGCTACATGCTGATCCTTCATCTGGCGGGTTTCGAGGTTTCCTTTCCAGAACATATGACATTGATAAGCATTGTTTCACCTCATGTGGAAGTATATTGTGTTCATCGTGCATTGCGTAACAAGCAAGACGGATGATTTGGAATGTAGTTTTTTCTTTTACGCACATGTGTGTGTGTATTGATGTATGAATATGTGACATTCGGAATTCATATACCAGTACCTATTTTGTATCAGCTGGTTTGGTTTTTAATTATTAGGTTTAATTTTATTGTGTGTGCTTTAATTCTGTAAATAAACTACAAATTCTGAATGAATTGTATACCATGACTTCTGTAAATAACTTACAAAAAAACATTGACCAGCTTTCAACTGAGGAAAAATTTGCAATTAAGGCTTAGACAAAACAAGCAAAGGGCAATTCAGGAGAGTTTTCGAAAAAAAAAATCAAGTTTAAATTTACAGGATATCTTATGCAGTAGTGTTGTTTGCACCAGATACATTTCCTCAATTTATTTTAAATTTTCCTGGATAAACTGTGAATAAAGTGTGTTCAATGTAGATTTTTTATAACACTAATCTCTGCTACAAACTCTCTTCAGTCAACGCTGAAGAGGAATTCGGATCACTGTCAAGGACTGAGTTTGCTAGAATGAATCGTTCGCAATAATCTAGAAAAAATATTTAGTAAATCTACAAAGCTTTGAAATTAATATTAACAGTACCTATGGCGTCAGCAAAAGGCGAAAAGTTTTTTTCCACATGAGAAAGAATTGACACTTTCAAGGAATTGAATGTCCCAAGAAAGGTTATCACCATTGGTTATGCTTTCCATTGAAAAAGACCTGACACTAAGAATACCAGAGTTCAACCAGCATGCATTAGACAGATTTGCTCCAATCAAAAAGAGAAGAATGAATTTACTAATTAATAAAGGTGATTAATCGGATAAAATGTTCTGCACTTTTTATTTTTTAAAAACAGAATTTTATTTAATTTAACATGTCACATAGCATTTGCATCTAAAGTTATGCTGATTAGTCAATGAGTCAACTTTATATCTTCTGTCTCTTATCGTTCGTACTGCAACACCCGAAACCACAATCCACCCCGCCGCCACTGGCTGATGATCTGGAACTCCAGCGGTTCTTCGAATCCTCATTTGCAGTTCACGAGGAGGGTTGTTTTCGCTGTTCTGGGATGGGACAACACTACTGGCTGGGAGGTAGAAACGGAGGCTATATGGACTGATCGCACGTGTTACCAACTTATAGCGGTGTAATAAAAAGCTACGCCGGGAACGTGAGACCATGCCCGAGTAACACAGGGTTAAAAGAAATTGTGAAAGCAGAAAAATTCCCATTGCAGCTACCTGGGTTCAAATCCCGTCGTAGCAATTATTAATTTTTCTGAATGGGAAGATAATGTTTATGTAATTGGTGTTGTAATTATGTTATTCCTTGATTATTACTATTATTATTATTATTATTATTATTATTATTATTATTATTATTATTATTATTATTATTATTATTATTATTATTAACACAGAAGGAAAGAAAAGTATCATATACGAAGGTATTCATAGGAACAGAAAAGGTATAGAGTATGTCAGATATTTCTTAGGTTTACACATGAACAAAATAATATTATTACGTTTACGGATTTACAGATAGAATTATCATTTTATGACAAGAAATGGAATATAAAGATTTATTAGCTGATAACAGTAATGAATTTTGTTTCGCCATTCTTCTAAGTAGAAAGGTAATGTGAGATCTTAAATAGGATCATTCTCGTGACTAGCGATCCATATTGTTAAGCTCGATTATTATTAGCAATTTGTGCACAGCTACGAACAATTTCCTTGGAACTCATTTTTAGCCCATACTGCAGCAGTAAGGACGTGTTTAGCCCTTATGTATTCATCAATTCTTGTCCAAACACGTTATTTGCCAAACAGTTACGAAGGTTGATACAGATGACGTAATTTTGTGTTATTGGCGTTTCACCTGTAAAGGAAGTTGTCTCAACTCTTAGACCCAGAGAAATTGAATATTTTTCATTTAGTATACATCAGAAGTATCACTTTTGTAGATTGTAAAAATTTACTAAATTGCCACACCTGGAATCGAACTCGCAGCCCTAACATTACGAAACTAACGCTTAAGCCACTATTCTAAGACATCACTGTTCTGGGAGGAGGAAAAAATGGAGCTATAGTGAATTTAGTAATTACATACTTTTACGATTCCAGTGTAATAATGCTAAAACTTCCTGATTTCAGTCATGATAAAATAGTAAAGTATTATGCAGAAAGAATAGTCCAGAGAATTTTAAATTGACAACTCATATGTACGGAGGCACTACCATATGCTCTCGCCTCGGGCCCTGATTTTTCACGGCACGGCATTGGGCACATTCTTATATTGAATGGAATCTGGTGTTTCAGGGCACTGGATTATTTTTTTAAGTTAATTAATTTAACGAACCTTCCTCAGTACTTTGTTTGCTACTTTTACGCATTTTACTCACTTTTACAGTTTTTCCACTAACTTTTTAAGAAGAGGGACAAAAAACAGAAACATTGAGGAAACTAAAAATCACAAACACTATTCACGCGTTCTTCCCTTGCCTGAAATAAAGCAATAAAATATGGAGAATATGCAATTTTTGGTCTTCCATTTTCTGTGATGTCAAATCTGTAAAACCAAACCAAACAAAGAGCAATACAACTTCACATCGGTCAACATCTTAGCTATTCATGGCATAACTATCGCATGATTCGAATAACTCCAGTATATCCACGAATCATCATTTGTCATATTTTATCGAAATACGTCATGACTTTTCTGACAACCTGATACTTTAAATGTTGTTAATACGCAAAGTTCATTGATCTCAGCACTTATTCACTTACTCTTTTATAGTGATCACAACCTTTAGGGTACTTCCCGTAGATATAGAAAGGTGAAATGCAATATCTAGGCTTAGTGTAGCGTGCAAGTAAACAAATAAAATGCAGCAGGATGACATTTTCCTCCGCCAAGTCCCCTTCAATGATTATTATTATTATCATTATTATTGCTTTTACTATGGATCCGTATAGTAAAACTGCAAGCTTATTTTAATGTAAAAAGTGTAATGAAAATTTTAAAAATCCTTGGGCAAAGTTTAAACTCACGCCAAAAAATAATTCTCATTACTATAACATCGTCCTAGAACACTCGGCCACAAGAGCCGACAGCAGTTGGCCTTAATTTCCGTTATATGTAGGTCATGACTCTTGATGTCCTATTGTATCGGCCAATAAGATCAGAGGATATCTGAAATTCTTGGAATCTCCCGCACACCAAGGTCTGCGGGGTCGTTAGTTACTCCTCTGGGCCCGTTCCATACACGACAAATTAATTAAGGGTACCATATTGACTAACCTGACAATAATATATGAATATATATTATTTCTAGTGCCCCTAATAGTAGACATTTATTTACTTAAATGGGACCATGACTTATTATTGTTTTATTTACCTTTAGTGTGCTGTTCGGTTTATGTAATGTAGGGACCCTGTTTGATGCTTCACTTATAATTTCATTTTCGTATCGTATATGGAGTAAGACAATTTTGTCTTAAAATGGGAACCCCTTGAACGGCGGGGAGCTTCCCTACGGGTGGGGGGCAGTGGCCCCCTGCCTCAACAAGTTACGGATCGTCGTAGCGGCAATCATTTTTTCTTAATTGGAGCGTATTGTTTACGCAATTGATTTTGTAATTCTGTTATTTATTATTATTATTATTATTATTATTATTATTATTATTATTATTATTATTATTATTATTATTATTATTATTATTATTATTATTATTATTGAAAAGTAGAGACTTGGCTACATAATTTATATTTTATGAATTTTCTGATTGGATTTCAAGTCTTTTTGTTGAATACAGAATCAACACACTCCATTGAAGGGGACTTGGCGGAGGGAAATGTCATCCTGCTGCATTTTATTTGTTTACTTGCACGCTACACTAAGCCTGGATACTGCATTTCACCTTTCTATATCTACGGGAAGTACTCTAAAGGTTGTGATGATCATAAGAGAGTAAGTGAATAAGTGCTGAGATCAATGAACTTTGCGCATTAACAACATTTAAAGTATCAGGTTGTCGGAAAAGTCATGAGTATTTCGATAAAATATGACAAATGATGATTTGTGGATAAACTAGAGTTATTCGGATCATGCAATAGTTTGTCATGAATAGTTAAAATGTTGAGCGATTTGTGTAGTATTATTGCTCTTTGTTTGGCTTCGTTTTGCAGATTTGATCAGAGATGACGTGGATCAATGAAAACAACCCAACACCCACAGCGACCCACTCTGATTCATGATCCACCACCCACCACGACCCACTCCAACAATGGATTTAACCACATAGAAAGACCAAAAATTGCATGTTCACCACATTTTTATTGTTTTACTTCAGACAAGGGAAGAACGCGCGAATAATGTTTGTGATTTTTACTGTCCTCAGTGTTCCTGTGCTTTTGTCCCTCTTCTTAAAGAGTCAGTGGAAAAACTGTAAAAGTGAGTAAATCGCGTAAGAATAGGGAACAAAGTACTGAGGAGGGTTCGTTAAATTAATTAACTTAAAAGATAATCCAGTGCCCTGAATCACCAGATTCCATTCAATATAAGTATCTGCCAAATGCCGTGCCGTGAAAAATCAGGGCCCGAGGCGAGAGCATATGGTAGTGCCTCCGTACATATGAGTTGTCAATTTAAAATTCTCTGGACTATTCTTTCTGCATAATACTTTACTATTTTATCATGACTGAAATCAGAAAGTTTTAGCATTATTACACTGGAATCGTAAAAATGTGTAATTACTGAATTCACTACAGCTCGATTTTTTCCTTCTCCCAGAAAAGTGATGTCTTAGAATAGTGGCTTAAGCGTTAGTTTCGTAATGTTGGGGCTGCGAGTTCGATTCTGGGTGTGGCAATTCAGTAAATTTTTACAATCTACAAAACCGATATTTCTGATGTATACTAACGTGAAAAATATTCAATTTCTCTGGGTCTAAGAGTTGAGACAACCTCCTTTACAGGTGAAACGCCAATAACACAAAATTACGTCATCTGTATCAACCTTCGTAACTGTCTGGCAAGTAACGTGTTTGGACAAGAATTGATGAATACATAAGGGCTAAACACGTCCTTACTGCTGCAGTATGGGCTAAAAATGAGTTCCAAGGAAATTGTTCGTAGCTGTGCACAAATTGCTAATAATAATCGAGCATAACAATATGGATCGCTAGTCACGAGAATGATCCTATTTAAGATCTCACATCACCTTTCTACTTAGAAGAATGGCGAAACAAAATTCATTACTGTTATCAGCTAATAAATCTTTATATTCCATTTCTTGTCATAAAATGATAATTTTATCTTTAAATCCGTAAACGTAATAATATTATTTTGTTCGTGTGTAAACCTAAGAAATATCTGACATACTCTATACCTTTTCTGTTCCTATGAATACCTTCGTATATGATACTTTTCTTTCCTTCTGTGTTAATATTAATAATAATAATAATAATAATAATAATAATAATAATAATAATAATAATAATAATAATAATAATAGTAATAATCAAGGAATAACATAATTACAACACCAATTACATAAACATATCTTCCATTCAGAAAAATTACTAATTACCACGACAGGATTTGAACCCAAGTAGCTGTAATGAGAGTTTCCTGCTTTCACAATTTTTTTTCAAGAAATCACCCCAACCGGAGTATTGTTCGCCACTGGCACCTCATGTGCTTTCGACGTATTCCAAACACTACAGGAACAAGAACACAGAAATACTGAGGACAATTAAAATTCCGACCTTGCTCTTCAGAGGAATTCCGAACCCTAGTGGATTACGCCTCATGATCAGCAGCCTCGTGATCATGTGGTCTCAATTTGCCACAAACTCCTCATATGAATATAAGAAAATAAAGGAACATAAACATAGAACTGTTTATTTCTACACGTGTTGATACAACTTAGAGAAAATGAAAATAATTTCCGTCGTCTTTTCTTCTTTGGAAATTAGAAGTTATATTGAAGACTAAATGTAATGTAAATCGGGACCATCCATGTAACTGATGACCAGCGCCGCAACTTAGATTTTTTTTCTGGGGCGCCTTTGGGGTGGGAGACCCAGGTTCAATTCCCGGCGGGAGCTCATGTGGTTAGGCTTCCACGTTAATCAGTAGGTCCACGTCTCATATAGCCTGGCTGCTGAACTGGATGTTAAACTTAAAATCAACTTAATTCTTTTCTGGGGGGCAAGCATTAATAACCTTATTTGGGCTCCTAGAAAAAATTGATTTCTAATTATTGGGCTCCTCTCTCCAACTTTCTCTTAATTTAATGGGCCCACCGCAGCCTGTGGGCCCTCCCGCATGGCAAGGTCTGCGGTTCCATTAGTTACTCCCTGGGCCCATTCCATACATGGAAAAATTATTAAGGGGACAATATTGATAAATCTCAAAGCCATACGAATAAAAATTACTCAAATGGGTCGACGACTCATTTTTGTTCTATTTACCTATTGTGTGCTGTTTTGTTTATTTAATGTATCGACCCTATTTATGCTTCATTTGTAATTCCATGTTCCTATCGTATATGGAGTAAGAAAATTTTGTCTCATAATGGGCCCCCTCGAACGGCGGGGAGCTTCTCTGGGGGCAGTTGCCCCTCCCCCACAATTTACGGCTCTGCTAATGGCGTAGGCTTAACTTGAAGAACATTTCGTAGTTCTTTCTTCATTGAGCAACGTGTATATAACTTGTTCTTGAGTTAAACAAGGAAATCTCGAGTAAGTCACTAAGACACTCACACAAGTTGCTTATATTTTCTTATTTATATTTTTATTTAAATGTTGTTTATTTTTGTTTGTTTTTGTAATTTGAGTATTTTGTTTATATTTTTCCATGAAACGATTTTAACTAGTTATTAGTTTTGGTGTAAGGTTAAGCGTGAGGTAGGTGAGGTATTGAACATCTGTTCGGTAGACCCGGGTTCGAGTCCCGGCGAGGCTGAAACTTTTTCAAGTGGTCCTGTTTCAATTTCAATTTCAATGCATAATCAGTGTGATAAGCAAGATCTTCTCTTCCCTAGAAAGAAAAAGATGCTGAAATGAGGAGAATTGGAGAAGGTCTCTCAATGGAGGCAATCATTTACAAAGTTATTTCCAGTAGTTGTTCTAAATTTGATATTTTCAGCTAATTTGGAGCATTTTCTGATTCATATGTGATCAGTGTTTTTAGTTTTTGAATATACAGTATATAATGAAAAAAATACATTACATGCACAGCAATATTGAGATTAACATATGATGTTCATTGAACAACACGCTCTGAACCAGAGAGATTGATCTGAGAATGGAGAAATGTTTCGTGCACCACCTACTCACAATTTTACTTGCATAAAGACTTGACTCAGTGCTACCAACTGCTGTCAGTGCCGAGAAAAGTTACGTGTAAGTATGTTGGAGGGACGCAGACAAGGTTGGACAACGACAAGCCTGGACACTTAATTTTGGTCGCTTCCGACAAGGTTGGACAACGACAAGGTTGGACGACGACAAGCTTGGACAACGACAAGCTTGGACACTTCTCAATTTATCCTCTTGCGCCAGACTCGAACGAATTCCTGAGGTGTCCAAGCTTGTCGTGGTCGATCCCGACAAGCCTGGACACATCTAATTTTGGGTCGCTGGCGACAAGGTTGGCCAACGACAAGCCTGGACACATTCCTGAGGTGTCCAGGCTTGTCGGGATCGATTTTGGATCGCTGACGACAAAGTTGGCCAACGACAAGCCTGGACACATTCCAATGGGCCGATTTGGTGCATTCAAAGCACGTAGCAATAAGTTTGCTTAGCGCTGATAGAGCAGCATTGCGTGAATTTCCACCAGAAAAGTTTCGTTCCGTTTCCAGGTTCGGGAGGTGATAAATACCCCGGAAAGTAGCACCGCAGGCTCCATAAAGTTGCTTTGTTCTTTTTTACCAAAAATATTTCAATCCAAATATAAATTTTGTGAAAGTGAATATATTTGTGTGTGTGTATAAAAAGGTACAAGTTCGCGGGTATTGAGCTATTGATGTTTTCTTAATGTTTGTTAAAAGTAATAACCATATAGAATGCGGTTTGAATACAATTTCAGCATTAAAAATTACTTTCATAAAGTTAAAAAAAGGTATACACTTTTTATATATTTTTTTTTTTTTGCATAGTAATTTATTTTATTTGAATGCTAAAAATCCTTATGTACATACATTGTAAAATGTTTTGAGTATTTTTAAATAGGAAACTAAAACTGATGCAATAAACACAGAACATAGAACAGTATTATAATTTACAATCGTGAAAACGACAATTAATCTTATATCCATATATTATAAATTGTTAATCACAAATAAAGCGATTTTTGCCTAGTTATTTTACATTTAAAATTTAACAATCAAATATACTCATTATTTGATGAGGAATGTAGCCTTTTCTGTAACAGAAAATATTCTGTCCAAAATTGCTAACTTTCGAAGTGAATGCCACAAGGAGTTTGGTGAGAGGAGATTGATTACAAAAGGAAAATTTCGTCCAAAGCTTTTCCCGGAGGGAGAGTTCCTAGTATCGCGGCTACGTTCCCTCTTTGCACAGCCATACTTATTCTTTGAATAAGATAGGATGAGGCTCGGGTGTCTTCTGTGTTAATAGTTATGCGGTGTCCAACTTCCTTAATGAAGTTTAGACCTTCCTGACCCCAGGACCCACAAGTTTCAATGGCTATGGTGACGAAGTGATATTTGTCCAAGAGGTTGTTATATTTTCGTCTCTTTTCATATTCTCTGCGAGTTGCAATCGTCCCAGCTTTTGTGGAAGATGAAGGAAGATTAGAGGGGGCTAGGGTATCAGTACAAGTGAAATCCCATATTAAAGCCTTCCCTCGTTTCCAAGGCACCAAAGACATTCCGTCAGGTCTCTTGCCATCAGAGCGACTACACCCTATTGGCTCTCTCACGGAAGGCGTTCCAGAGGAGATGAGGGCTCTCATAATGAGATCGTTAACAGTGGAGTGTCGAGAGTATCTGCCAGCACTGTGAACACATGATAGGCCATGTATACCTTTCTTATCCACTAAACTTCCGCAAGCAGGGCACTGGTGTTGTTCACAGACATCTGCTCCCAAACGTAACGCACAAGCGACTCGAAAACTTTCGTCGGGAAGATGCAGCCCTAGGGATGAAGATGGGATAGCTTGTTACCAGGCACCTGCTTCAGGGGAAGAAGTAGCAAGAAGACGTGCCTTATCTTCAGGATTGGTGGAGGAGTGAAGAATAGAAGATAATCTGGAGTCTATAAGAGGAGCGTCCCATGAAGTTTGAAAACTTCTCTTATCAAAATCAGGTAGATCGAGTCCGCCGCACGATATCCACTGGGAGATACAATCATTTATCTCAGCTTCTGAATCCTGATGAATATCCTGGCGAAGAAGAGAAGTGATCAAAGGCATAGAGCTATACATGGATGAAAGGAAAGATGGAGTAGCCAAGTCAAGGGCTCGACGAATTCCTAGACCTCCGTGATCCACAGGGAGAGATGCTTGTAGCCATGAGTTATCTGTGAGAGAGCAGTTTAGAAGAGATTCTAGGCCATGTCGGATGGATTCATCATATTGTTCCAAAAGATCTGTCTCATGCCAGGATGGAGAACTACGAAGGAAATATAACAATCTAGGAATGGCTAATGAGGCCCGTAGGAGATAAAAAGCTGAGTGGGTAGATATCTTAGATAGGCGAGTGAAGAAGAGATCTAATTTAGATATCTTGTCCAATAACAAAATGCGTCGAGTATCAGTGTGTAGCGCAGCACCTAAAAGGGAGGCTCTGTCGGATGATATAAGTTGAATTCCAGGTGCAACTTCGTTGAAAAGGTAGTAAAGGGTGTTAGCCTGTTGGTTTGAGACTCCTAGGAAACCGACTTCACATTTGCAGAAATTGAGCTGTAATCCAATGTCACGAGATTGAGTACGAATCTTTGACAAAGCTTCGAGGACATCTTCTTTGTCTCCAGCTATAGTCCCATCGTCGAGGTACCAAATGTTTAACTCCGTATTGATATTTCTGACAATAGAGGGTTTTTTATATACAGGGTTTTTATGTACATTTAATTTGACAAATCAAAATATCTTTGGAACATTGTGAGTTGCGTGGAAAGTTTTGTTTCGATTTGTCAGTTTTCATTTTTTGATCACCCCCTTTTCATTTTCTGGCTACACCGTATCCGATTTCATGCATCTCCGGAAACAAAGATCGTAATCCCCAATATATTTTTTGTTCATTTGCTGTGACAGTTTCGTTTTGATTCGTCAGTGTTCAATTTTAGATCACCCCCGTTTTTGTATTCTTGCGATTTTATTTCTTATCCGATTTTACCCCGCTCCCTTCGAAACAATAGGCCGTAATCCCCAAATATGTTTGCTCATTTCCTGTGAAATGTTTGTTTTGATTCGTCAGTTTTAACTTTTTTAGATCCCCCTTTTCCATTTTCTGCCTACATCCTTGTCCTACCCCCCCCCCCCCCACATATTTACACCTGCGAAGTAACAGGTTGTAATATCCGAAATATGATTGGTCATTTCCTGTGGAAATTTCGTTTTGATTCGTCCGTTTTCATTTTTAAATAACCCTCTTTTCTACTTTCTGGCTACACTCTTATCCGATTTTACCCCCTCCCCTTCCTCCGAATCAATAGCTCATAATTGCTTATTTATTAAGCTCTTGTAACAGAGAGGAGTTCATCAAATTCGTTTTTAATTGTGGTTTTCTTCGTTTTTCTATATTTTCGCACTATTAAGAGGGAATTTCACCCCCTTCCCCAGGTCCGATTTTGTTTTCCAACGAACTCGACCTGTCATTTGAACCAATAAATACACTGTGAAACGAACAGTAGACCTCGTGATAAACCTGCGAAAGTTTCATTCGTATTCGTCAATTCTCACTATTAGATAACCCCCTTTTCTAATTTTCTAGCTACACCCTTGTCCGATTTACCCCCCCCCCTTCTGAAGAAATAGCTCCAGATCCCCGAAGTATATTTGCTGATTTATAAAGCTCTTGCAACAGAAAATAGACCATTAAATTCGTTTTTTTTTATTTTTTTTTATTTTCTGTGTTTTTCTACATTTTTGCACTTTTAAGGGGGTTCCACTCCCTCCCCTTGGTTCGATTTTGTTCCCCAACGAATAATCTGTAACTTGAACCAATAAACAATCTGTGAAAGTTTCATTTGAATCGGTTCACGCGTTCGACTTTTATCGTGCGTCATACACACAGACAGACAGACAACACAAATGCCAAACTTTCGACTAGAAGACCTTCGCAAGCTCGGTCAAAAATTGTCAACAGTAATATGTCTAAAAATAGTTGCAGGAGAATTGTGACAGTGAGTGTTAGCAGTTTCAGGGTTAGTGTGAAAATTGTTAAGGCAACCGTGAGTATTTGGAAGATAAACATGAACCAGTATGTCGGCAACTATGAACCCTAGGTCCGCAATTATGAACGAAAAGTTGGCAACTATGAGCGTTTTGACGGCAACTGTGAGCCCTGTGTCGGCAATTATGAGCGCTTTGACGGCACGTGTGAGCCCTATGTTAGCAATTATGAACGAATAGTCGGCAACTATGAGCGCTTTAACGGCATGTGTAACCATTCTGACGGCTTGTGTGAGGATTCTGACGGCAACTGCGAGCCTTTTGACAGCAACCAATAAGTCTTCCACTATGAACCGTATGTCCGCAATTATGAACAAAAAGTCGGCAACTATGAGCATCGTGACAGCGAGTGTGAACACTTTGAAAGCACGTGTGAACATTCTGAAGGCAACTGTAAGTACTTTGAAGATATACATTAGTTATTATGTTTTCAACTATGAGCGTTTTGACGGCAAGTGTGAGCCCTATGTCCGCAATTTTGAATGTATAGTCGGCAACTATGAGCACTTTAGCGGTAAGTGTAAGCATTCTGACGGCTTGTGTGAGGAATGTGATGGCAACTGTGAGCCTTTTGACAGCAACCATGAACCATTTTGTCTTACACTATCAGTAGCGTTGCCCTTGTACATTGGTAACTCCATCTACTCTTTGTACATTTGATAAAAACCCACCTCTGGGTTTAAACCCGGGTAAAACCCAAAAGGTAAAAACCCGAATTTTTTCCCATCACTAGTCACAACCAGTGGTGAAAAAAAAAACATTTTATTTTTTTGGCTTCAAATCCAAAGTCTTAAACCGGGTTTAAACTCAGAGGTGGGATTTTATTAAATGTACACTCGTCAAATAAATAAATAAATAAATAAATTTATATATAGTTGTGTTCGTCATATCCTTCAATACTGGACAACGAACCATCACTTGTAGTTATTTGGTGGGTGAATACGAAAGGTTTCGAAGAACCTTGGCATTAATCCACTAAGCAACCAGATGTTCGTTTTCTAAATTAAATGATCTGACAACTACAACTGTTTATTCACTTGTACGGGTGTACAAGGGCAGTTAGTGTTTCCAGTGTTATTTTTATACCACCGTGACATTCATAAAAATCGTAAGAAGTACCACAGACATGATTATTCAATTACAATATCATATATCAATACTGAAAAATAAAAACCCGGTTTAAAATTTAAAAAAAAAAACTAGGATTAAAACCCAAAAATACCTAGGGTTCAAACCTATTCAAGCCATCAGGCTTTGGGGCCGCTACGTTTCGACGACACCGTTTCGGCGCCAGCTCAGTTCGGCGAAAATTTTATGTACAAGTGCACACATCCCATTTGATTAACATCAGCGCCGAGCTGAAACGGTGGCGCCGAACTGAGCGGGTCTGTCAGGCTTTAACGCAGCACCTAATCACAATTAACCACACATGCATTTAATACAAAAGAGAACGCTAAGACTGCGGCTATTCGCCGTGAAAAGAAATCGCAGAAACTTTAAACGTGTTCACCTCTAATGTTTGTGATTGTCTTACGTGTTGAACTTTTTGGAGTTCCAATTCAAAATAGAATCAATTTCCAACTAACGTATTCATTGATATTTCGCGTCTGAAATGTAGAATGGCGATGGTTTTCTACATGCTTTCAATTTATGCTTTAAATCATGTTCACTTTCACACGCGATCACCTAAGAAAATGCAATGTTACGCATTTGATTTGCAAGATATCTTGATCAAAAGTTGTTAGTACATTCTCCTATCCTTCGACAATAAGGATATAAAACTAAACTAAGATCACTTTGGCGGTTTTTTATACAATTTTTGTCCGTGCGCATCTCAGAACATTTAGTTCCTAGACCTGGGCTTAGTAGGCCTATTGGGAAATCTGGGCCTGCAGGAACAGATAATGAAATCTAATTGGAAACTTTCGAAATGTGGGCATAGAGAGAAAGGTAAATTATCAGACAAAATATATAATGAAGGAGAGCAGAAGAAATTAAGTGCTGTAACAGCAATATTAAAAAGATGGAATTAAAGAGAAGTAGAATGGGTGAGACTACGCACTAACTGGAGAATGCGATAGGCCAGAGGGAGCGAGAAAGAAGCTTAGTATTAATGCAGATTCTTCAGATCAAATCTGTAACACTTGTACGAAAAGCAAGTATCAGCATTTAGCTGGCCGTCTGTCTCATTTTCCTTGGATTAGAGTCATAAAACTATCCACTCTTTCATACACTGATGTCAAGCAAGAGAGTTCCACAGAATTTTCTCTACCATTCAAGACTACATCTGTATAGCTCAAACGATTGATTCAATTCTAACATTGCAGTTTGGAAACCCACACTTTCTTGTAACATTGTTCTCCATCGAGATAGCGTCCATAGAAAAACACACTGTGCGATATTGGAATATTCTTTGTTTATATTTCAAAATTGCTCATGTTCTCATAGTCCGAAAATAACATCCAGATTAGCACAAATACTTGTTGTCCCAGCCTAATGCTGCTATGACACTGTTAGTTTCCTTTATTGTAGTTACTGGTTTAAATAAAATATAGTGATGCACCTCTGAAAATATCCTAAATATGGTCTATACCCTCCTCAAAATATTCTAAATATGGCCTATACCCTCCTCAAACAAATCCTGGGTACGGCCCTCTTTAAGACGAACCCTATTCTCAGCTTTTGAACATCCTACTAAGAGGCACGCAAACAAAAATGCTCTACATGGTCATAAATCATGATTTTTTAGATATTCTTGTTCTATCAGATAGTCTTCCAGAAACCAGATATACTTAATTTGCTTACGATTGCTCACCAAATGATCTCCCCAAATAACTCACTTTCATAATTGTTCATCAAAAAAGTCCAAATTTTTTGCGAAGTGTAGGCCTACTCACGCTAATAATTGATTCAAAGCGTTTTCACGAAAAGAATTTCGTAACACTAGGCATTTAACCTGTTCAAAGAAAGCATTTAACCTGATCGATGTTTAAGAACGCACCCTAGAGTCAGCGGTGCATGAAAACGTGGCTTTCACGGCAGACTCGCACGGTCCGTACTTACCATGAATTTTTGGTGGAAATATTGCAATGATTGCTAGATACTGTTTGTAATTTTTTAAGAAAAACGAAAATTTTGTAAATAATAATAATCTCTTTTAATAAAGGATAAATAAATTTAAAATAATTCGAAAATCCTCTAGTAGAGGGCAGTAGCTGACTGGCGAGAATAAGCCAATAGCGATATAGATGCGAGCCATGCAACTCTATATTGAAGGGCATGTATGTATGAACTGGAAACGTCCTAACTGGTAGAATTTGTTGGAACAGACATTTCAAATTGGGTCGTTGACGACAAGCCTGGAGACATTACTCAAGTGTCCAGGTTTGTCGCGGTCGATCCCGACAAGCCTGGACACATCTCCTTTTGAGTCGCTGACGACAAGGTTGGCCAACGACAAGCCTGGACACATTCCTGAAGGTGTCCAGGCTTGTTGGGATCGACCCCGAGATGCTTTGACATATCTCATTTTGGGTCACTGACGACAAGGTTGGCCAACGACAAGCTTGGACACAAAAAGTGTCCAGGCTTGTCGTCGTCCAACCTCGTCGTCGTCCAACCTTGGCGCGGTCCCATGTTGGATCTGTCTAGGCGTTCTCACAACTGCAGTGACCCCAAGTAATAAAATTAGAGCGTTTTGGGGGGAATTACTTTTGTGCCTGGCTGTACATACATCCCCCTCTTTTTTATACTCTTTCTTCTTTTTTCAATTTACACTTCGCACTTTTCTCTAACTTTTTCCCCTATTCAAGTTGGCTTTCACCCTCTTTCACTGTCTGAACTTCTTTCCCGATTTTGACCTCTTCCTGACTTTGACCTTTTTTCCGTTTGTGTCCTTTCTTCCCCATTGTGTCCTGTATTTTCTTCAATTTTGTTCCAAAATCACAAATTCTCCGTGTGAGGTACACATAAGGCAATTTTTAATTGTAGCACACATGACTTTAATGATGGTACACCTACCTATTTGACCGATAATCGTCTGAAGACACGACAAAACAATACATCACCTGTTCAGAACAGAGAGTTCGACAGTGGCTGTGCCAGTGATGCCAGTTGGCGGGAAATTTCCCGTAAAACGGGAAATTCTGAGCTCTGCCGGGAATGCGGGAATTTTTCTTTAAAATAAGCTGAAAACGGGAAATTCTGACATCCTCAACTTTTCTGGTATGTTTTATCATTAATTCATTTTTCTTCTTTTGCTCTTCTCTCTCTCACACATGAACAATTCCTTCACTGACTTATCTCAATGTTGACCAACTAACCAGGTATATAGCCAGCACAAACGACTAGTAAAGACAAAATGAAACAAAAAGGGTCTGGTACTATGGACTCCTGCTGCGAACTGACCGTGAGTAAATACCTGATCTTTTCGCCGTGCTACCCTTCCCCTCGCACACGTGAGATTGGTTTATTGTTTCCAAAACAAATGGGGTACAGTTGTCTGGTGTGTGTTTCTGTGTTTTGGCACGCACACAGGCGTCACTGCTATGTTTGGATAATGAAAGGAAATACCAAACCCATCTGATACATATGATCGGAAAATGCGAACAGAGGGAGACAAAAATTGTAGCAGACTAAGTTTCCCGCGTGGGGCCATTGTAAAGGGTAAATCTTTTGATAATGTCATGTAGATACTCTTAGACCATTCCAACCTGTCCTTATCACTTTTCAGCAGGAGCATATGTAGGATGTCTCAAATGATGAGTAAACTCCTTAAGAACATCAACTGATATCAATAAACAAGAAAGAAAACAATACTTCACACTGTTATTATTTGTTGTAAGCCTACATCTTTGTGAAGTTGTTTTCCATAGAAGCATAGCCCTATTTTCGAAATAGTTCCTTCGTGTCACAGAAGAGTCTAATTTAATCTTGTTTCGTGCTAGGAGAAGAGAGATAAATGGGGAATTTGTTTCGCGGTAATTTTTTATTTTTTAAAGATGAGCGAGAGTAAGAAGCGAGATAAAACTAAGAGATCTAACAAGGAGTGGCTTTCGGATCCACAATTTAACAGGGATTACAGTATGTGTCGTGAATCGATACCATAGCTAGGTATAAGACCTGTAACGTCGAGCTCTTTTGTAGTAAAAGTGAGCTTCAGTATAGAGACCTGCACGGGGCGAATTTTTCGGCCCGAGCCCAATCCAGCCCGAACGTACCTAGGCCCGGCCCAGCCCGGGCCCGGAAAGTTTTGGAGATTTTCGGCCCGAGCCCGGCCCGGCCCGATAAGTTTTTAAAATTCTTGGCCCAAGCCCGGCCCGGGACCGATAAATTTTAAAAGTTTTTGGCCCGACCCCGGCCCGATAATTTTTTTTAAAAATTAGCTCGAACCCCAATCTTTCTCAAAATTTAGTACTAAATTTGACCTAACCCTCAGAAACATTTTCTAAACTCTGGTTCACAACCTGACGCTTGCCTCCCGAATGGTACCATTGCCTCCTAGAACTTTGCCTGTTATCGAGAGAACAAAAACTCCATTCCCTGTAACAAAAATCTAACTTAATTGATTTTTAGCATAAAGTGAAGATGGCAATATTGTTTAGCGACAGGCAAAACCTTCCCACCCCTTCTTGTTGTATTTTGAGTTTAGTGAAGGTCAAGGTCAGAGCTTAATTTACCGCATAATGCCTGCAATCCTCTATAGTGAAAGTGGAGCCGCTAAGCAACACAAACTGTAAATAGCTATTGCATTCTTTGTAACATTTTTCACGGACACACTTCTTCAACGTTTGGCATTATTCCAATTATCATTTAACGAAAGTC
The DNA here is from genome assembly GCF_964235325.1 of Thermobia domestica. NCBI lineage: Eukaryota > Metazoa > Arthropoda > Insecta > Zygentoma > Lepismatidae > Thermobia > Thermobia domestica. The sequence continues at coordinate 234,482,088 of NC_137457.1, read as the reverse complement.
TATAGTTATTAAAGAATTGCAATTGATCGGCCCCAGCCCGGCCCGACCTGAAGAGAAATCAGTGTCGGCCAGCCCAAGCCCGGCCCGGCCCAAAGAAATAACAGGGTCGACCCGCCCAAGCCCGGCCCGGCCCAAAGAAATAGCAGAGTCGGCCCGCGGGCCGGGCCGGGCTTCGGGCGTCGGGCTGGGCCCGGCCCGTGCAAGTCTCTACTTCAGTATCACACAAAAAACTTTAACTATCTAGTTAATGCAATGCAATAGCAAAATATCTTGTCTATTGCTACAGTTTTTTTTTTTCTTAGCAAGGAACAAGTAATGTGCAGCAACACAAAAACCTTGTTAAGACCAAAAAAGTGTATTGTGTTTCTTTGCCGAACACAACATTCCTTTCCAAACCATAAAGAAAAACACGATGTTCGTTAAAAAAAAAAAGTTCACAGTGTTCTTGATTTAAAAAAATATATATATATATATATTGTGCCAGCATCTTTGTGATATTATCATGCATAACCGTAAATAGTGGCTTCTACGTTACGAGAATGAGTTCAACTGTACGTTATAGGCCCTCTAAAGTGATAATTTTCCAAATTATTTATCACTAGGTATTATAAATTGTATCTATTTTAGTTGGCGGGAAATTTTGCGTCTAATCGGGAAATTTCAAGGCTTCGGACGGGAAATTCGCTGTTACAAAACTGGCATCACTGGGCTGTGCTAGTGAGTGCCTCGTGGCTGATCATGCTCCGTGAGGAAGGAGATTAAGTGGGCCCTGTGATACACCTATACTACACTTACACTTTCTGTTCCATTTACACGTAGCCAAGGGGTGGGTCCGGACCCCCCCTTCGAGACCATATAAGAAAAAGATTAAGAAAGGATGAAACAAAAAGAAACGAGAAAAAGAAGAATCAGATTAAAAGTATAAAACTACAGCAAACGTTTGGTTACTCTTTCTGATGTGGAACTTTGTGTGTAGGAAACGGAAGGGGTTCAATCTAAAAATTGATATTATTTGAACTGACCGTTCCGAATTCCATTTAGCCCCATGCTAATTCTATGAACTACAAATGACAATCGATAAACCTGTTCTATCAGGTAGATTCTCAGGTAGAACTTAAGAAATGCCAACAATCACCAGAACCTGGCAACATAAATTCCAGTTACACTTTAAAGTAATTTTCAATTTCGCGGCAACACTAATCCATTTTATAGGATGTGTTTACCGCCGAAAGAGATCTCGTTGCTATCTTTGACGACATTAATCGAAGATAAGAAAAAGAAGAAGGAAGAAGACAACAAGAACCGAGTTACCTAGGAAGACTGTATTTTTCAATATTATTTTACTTCAGATTTCTTTATAGTTTGTTATTAAAAGATTAATATATCCTCATTTTATTGTCCTAACAAAGTAATATGTGTGTGTTTCCAGTAAAATAGTTTAGATTGATTGAGCCCCTGGTGTGTAAGCACAGTGTTTCAAGTAACGACCCCCCTCCCCTCATTACGAAATCCTGGCTAAACAAACCAATATATGTTGCCAGTAAAATAGTTTAGAATTATCGAACCCCTGGTGTGATAACCACAGTATTTCATGTCACGGACCCCCCTATTACGAAATCCTGTCTACGTGCCTGCACGTACATACATTCCCTTCTTTTTTACACTTTTTCTATTTTCATTATATACTTCCCACTTTCCTCTACTTTTTTGCCCTGTTCACCTTCGTTTTTCGCCCTCTTTCCCTGTCTGAACTCCCTTCCCGATCTTGACTTTTTTCTGATTTTGACTCTTTTCCCGACTTGTGTCTTTTTCCCAATTGTTTCCTGTATTTTATTCTATTTTGCTTTTGAATCATAAGTCCTCTGTTTTGGGGCGTTTACACTTGGTCGATTTAGTCGCACGACTAAATCGACTCGCTGCATTTGCCACTAAATCGAAGCAACTAGGCCGAATCAGATCGATGGATGTGTTCAATTATTTCAACCACAGAAAATAGAACGTCTTTCAGTTCAGTTGCCAGTCGATTAGTCGCCTTCGATCAACAAGCGATTAAGTTGAAGTCCGGATTACACGGTCGATTAAGTTGAAAGTGACGTCAATTCAACTGAATCGAACGCAAATCGACTAAGTGTAAACGCCCCATTTGAGATACACATTTGACCATTTTGCCTTAGTAGCACATATGACTAGCGAGCCGGTGCACCTACCTATTTGACCGATAATGGTCTACGACAAGACAAGATCAGCTGTTCAGCACATGAACACTGAAATTATAACCAATGAAAAACTAATTCTCAAAAACACTGTAGCATAGTTGATAAGTGATAATGTAGTTGCTATCAAACAGACTGAAGTGCAAAGAATTCTAATAGTTAGAATCTAGTGCAGCTTACCAAGGGAGCAAAAAATAAATAAATACGAGAGTATATAAAGGGTAAGGAAATTTATTGGTGGCAGTTTTTAAACACGTCTTTCATAGTGTAGAATTACAAGTACAGTAAATTTATTGTTTTTAGGGTATGAATACATTCTGTAAGATGTGATCGAAGCAAAACCTCTGTTTCCGATGGTGATCAACCATATGGCAGCATTTTATATTCGTTCAAAGAGAACTTTCTGGAAGCATGTTGATTTAATCGTCATCACAGAAGTATTTGCGGTTAATGAAAGGTCACTTGACGGGAATTAGTAGCCTTACGATTTTCTCATATATTTGAAACTTACATCTCATACAATGACCAAAATATGAAATTCAATTGGGATAGTTTTGGAACTGGTGTGCCAAAATCAAGTAAAAATCACCATGTTTAATGAAGAAATGAGTTGATGTTACGAAGGGGGCAGTTACCAAGTACTAGCCTAACCTAACCTACCGTAGCCAATAGAAAATATAGGAAGAAAGTACGAATTTTAAGCAAAGAATTCTGGTCCCCCAAATCCAAATATCCTAACCTGACCTAAACCATCCAAAGATACAGAATATGGCAAGAACACGAAATTTAATCAAAATATTCTCGTCCCCCAAATCTAAAAATATGCCAATTCAATGGAAGCGCGTATAAATTTCCGTCTTTGATTAGAAACTTTGTTGTCATTTTCATGAGGTGCCAGCACAAAGACAATTGTACAAAGATAAAGTAATGTATTTCTGTTGACGCATTTGCATTTGTGGGGCCTATATTCCGGGTGTAGGACATAAGCTCACCGGCAGTCTTATATAACAGGGGCGGACAAAAGCTCACCGATAGCAAAATTAAGCTCCCTTGAGGACTTGTAATAATAGTCAAAGGCAGTGACAATAAGTAATTGTTTTATTCTTAATAAATAAAATAATAAAGAAATGAATTTTTGATGAGTATTGGTCTGCAAGTACAATGACAGCCTTAAGACTTGAACTCTGCAACATTCACAATATTTTATTCTGATGTCTGATAACTCATATATGACATTAGTTACATAGGCAGTGACAATAAGCAATGAATCTGAACCGGTTCCCGCAATTATAATTAGTTCCCAAGAACGAAAGACATAAAACAACGTGCCCTGCGGGGCTCTAACCCGCCTTCACTCGCTGACGCTCGCTTGGCAATAATATGTATTGACAGTATACTGCCTTGCCCAAAGTAAAGAGTTATTTTCACGGAATATTGAAATTTAGGCTTTGGCTACTTCGTAAGCGGAAAATGGAACTACTACCTTAAATGACTTATCAGGTATTAAAAAACAATAATAATAATAATAAGGACATTGGAAAGTTGCGTTGTATTAAAGGTGGGCAGACCTTGAGGAACTTGTAACAAAATACCCTGGACATTAAAATCTATCCTTTGACTACAATTACAAATAGGCATAATAACTCAGTAGAAAGTAGAGCTACTAATGTTGTATAGCAGTTATCAGATATTAGAATAAAATAGGAATGTTGGAAGTTTAATGTGTTAAGCATGGGCAATAGTAGGCCGAATTTTCGTCCTGGAAATTCATCAGCGCATTAAAATAATTTCATGATTAGGCATGAATACTTACATAATAGAATTTGCTTACTAACAGGATTCGTGATTCTGGTTTGTGACTTTTTTAAAAAAAATATATATATATATTATTACGAATTCATCATTAGGCCTTGCTTCTCACAAGTAAACCTTACGTTTGGGTGAATCGAGTTGCTGACTGAGACACATATGAGAAAGTAGTACTAAATGTGGTCAGTATTTCAGTGAAGTTTTAGGTGCGAAGCTCCAGGGGTTTAGGAGATACAGCTACCAGAACATCACATGGAAGTACAGAATAGTCTTCATACAGTTGGAGGTAAAAGCTCTGTAAGGCCCCTTGTAACGACAAAAGATGAATAACAAATATATGGGTACATATTAGGACTAGGAGGAAGTCATATAGTAAGGGTATACCTAACGGCGGCCATCTTGAAATCCGCCATTTTGAATTAAGGTTAAGTTTTTAAAATAGGAATAGGGTTATGTGATACATGATTTAAGGCGCAAATTTAATCAGAAGAACAATGGTGACGTTAATTTTGATTTACGCGCAATTGGTAAAAAGTTACAGGGAAATTAAATATTGTTGCTTCATATGTATTAGTCCTTTACCGCACCTTGTAAATTTTGTGTTAATGATAATAATTAAATAAAAAGCAGATGGATAAATATTAGGTCTATGGTAAGAGTTACCTTGATGACGGCCATGTTCAAATCCGCCATTTTGAATCAGACAAAAATTTTAAACAAAATGCATAACCTTATTAATAGCAAATTTTACCATAACTCCAACGGTATAACCATTGTTGCTTTATCATTAACCAGCACAAAATTAAATGGATCGCTCCTTACGACTACTGCTTTGACGGAATTGTTAACGACAAATGTGTCAAGTGTAACTCGATTGCCTTTGTCAGGTGTGCTCACTGTGAGCAGAGCATTTGTGCAAGTCATGCACTCTTTTCTGAACTACATATTGATTGTACTAATTGAGGACTTTTCTGGAAGAAAGACCCAAGTTCAATTATGACTCAATTCCACTTTGGTCGTTTTTCCTTAAATTAGCAAATTGTTTATGCGATAACAAGTCCTGGTTAATGATAAAGCAAAAATGGTTATACCGTTGGATTTATGGTAAAATTTGCTATTAATAAGGTGTCACTGTTATGCGTTTTGTTTAAAACTTTTGTCTGATTCAAAATGGCGGATTTGAACATGGCCGTCATCAAGGCAACTCTTACCATAGACCTAATATTTATCCACCTGCTTTTTATTTAATTATTATCATTAACACAAAATTTACAAGGTACGGTAAAGGACTAATACATATGAAGCAACAATATTTAATTTCCCTGTAACTTTTTACCAATTGCGCGTAAATCAAAATTAACGTCACCATTGTTCTTCTGATTAAATTTGCGCCTTAAATCATGTATCACATAACCCTATTCCTATTTTAAAAACTTAACCTTAATTCAAAATGGCGAATTTCAAGATGGCCGCCGTTAGGTATACCCTTACTATATGACTTCCTCCTAGTCCTAATATGTACCCATATATTTGTTATTCATCTTTTGTCGTTACAAGGGGCCTTACAGAGCTTTTACCTCCAACTGTATGAAGACTATTCTGTACTTCCATGTGATGTTCTGGTAGCTGTATCTCCTAAACCCCTGGAGCTTCGCACTTAAAACTTCACTGAAATACTGACCACATTTAGTACTACTTTCTCATATGTGTCTCAGTCAGCAACTCGATTCACCCAAACGTAAGGTTTACTTGTCAGTGCTGTCGTCGTGTTTGCAGACCAACACTGAGAGAAATATCTTTCTTATTTACTAAGGCTTTTTGGGTTCATAAGTAATTGTTTTGTTCTTAATAAATAAAATAATAAAGAAATGAATTTGTGATGAGTATTGGTCTGCAAGTACAATGACAGCCTTAAGACTTGAACTCTGCAACATTCACAATATTTTATTCTGATGTCTGATAACTCATATATGACATTAGTTACTTTCTATTGACATTAGTTACTTTCTCTTACTTTCTATTAGTTACATAGCCTACTTTCTATTGAGAAGGTAGGCCTACTAGTAGTCAAAGCACGGTTTTAAATATCTGGAGCATTTTGATCTAGATTTTAATACCTCTTCATACCTATCATACGTTTTTCTAAAGGAAAACGAAATATATCTGAGTTACTTTCAGCCATAGTGAAAAAAGAACATAACAAGGAGATACCCTTTCACCAAAATTTCGTTTACCGATATATCTGTGATGCAAGATTTCCAGCACTGAAAGTTTCAGCAAAGGGGAGGGGGTTGGATTGTTTTCTTCAGTAAAGAAAGTAGTATTTTTTGTTTGTCCAAATGTTTTCAATTTATATTTTAATATTCAAAATTTACTTCATATTAATATTCAAAGTCTGGTTTTCATTTTTGTCATATTTTCCATTGCTTTTTTTATTTTATTTAGGTTTATTTTCCTTTGCAATTAAATTAGTTAACGTATAAATGTATTAAGTTATCATTATTGTATTCTTTATTGCATTAATTATCTTATAATACAATTATATTATTAGCGGTGAGCTTATGTCCGGGGGGCTTTTGTCGGCTTTTGCATTAATAAAGGTGAGCTCATGTCCGGTGAGTTTATGTCCGCGACTCATATTCCGCAGACGGTCCCGGGTTCGATCCCAGCCCCCGCCAAGTGAACTTTGTGGTGGACAAACACCGTGCTCGTGGGTTTTCTCGGGGTTCTCCCGTTTCCTCCCACTTTCTTCATTCCACCATTTCACTCATCTCTCATCATCACCGTCTCCTTTAGCCTAACCGGCATAACCGTGGGACGTAAAACTTAAGGATTTCATTTCATATTCCGCAGACGTGAGCCAGGTTGTTTGACTTAACAAATTGCTTCATAATATAAATTCGTAACTTTCGGTACTCCTATATACTTACGTTATATTATGTCCTGACTACAGATAAACTTCGTGAAAACTTAGTGCTATCCCATTTTATAGGAGCATAAATGTTTAAAATCTATGAAAAAAATACATATTACTTGATTTCACAATAGGGTTGTAAAAGTATTTTAATATGGATAAACTTTACAATACACGCTCCAGCTGCGCATCGGTATACCTATGGCCGCTTTAACAAGGTATAGTGGAGTAGGGTAGGATAGAGTAGAGTAAGAAAGAGATAAGTAGAATAGGGGTAGGAACGGGTTTGCTTAAGGTTGGGGGAGTTTCATCCACTTTCATAAAATTTATAGTGTATTTTCTCGTTTCTGAATAAGTATACCAGCTGGAGCGGGCATTGTAAAATTAACCCCAGAATAGTCGGGATTTTACCTCTCATATAATAAGGTAGAAAGACGACATCCAAAATGTGCTCTTTAGCACATAGTACTCCACAAGGAAGACTTAATGATGTGAAGACAGTGTAGAAAGTGGTCGTGGAAGTGCCTCAAAACTGTGCCACAGTCAAATTTTTTCCACAATCCTACCCACCGTCGCTAACGCGCCACCTCGCGGGACCCCCTACTGTACCCCTGATCTGACTCGATTAGCTAGCATTCATGCTTTTTAGAGGCTGCTGAGCACAGTTTGTTGTTTGTTTCGTATTTTATACACTGTAGTTTATGTGAGATTTGTTCATACACTGTTTACACTATCCTCCTAAGACAAGCTCCACCCATTAATGCAACTGTTCTCTTAGTTAATGATTTCTAAAGCAGCAAGAGTATATTTCCTGCTAAGAGAAGTTCATATTTCAATAATGTAAGTGTGGCCCCATAAGATTGGATAACACGAAGAGCTTAACCTAAACGTAAAAGGTATAAATACAGCGTACGAATATATATACCGTAAAATTGGGCACAGTGGGCAACTAACCTGTGGCATGTTGTCACTAAAATGGACGAATTACATCTGAATCAACACAGGGATGTAGTAGGTGGGCCCATGCTGGATTGCATCCGTAGGAAGCAGGCGTGTCATCAACGGTGATTATGCGCGTAAACGAGAATGTTGCAAAAGACTAATATTAAAATTAAACGGTCCACGGTAAATAACACTAGAAGTATACCATTTCACTACACTGCTCTGTATCTCCTGTAAATTTTGCAGGACTTCTGGTTCACATCTGCAGAATAAAACCCCTCCCTGATGCACAGTTTTTACAATACGGCTGTATAATAATAATAATAATAATAATGACTACAAAATCAAATATCGTAATGCATACCAGGGTCTTACAGTTCATTTCACTTACGGTTTTACGTTCATAATACAAAAACTATCACCGTAAGAGTTGAAATGAAATGTTACCGGGCCAAATATAGCACGGTGTAGATATGAATCATTCCACGTCAGATCATCCAGCAAAATGTCTTTTTATAACCCACCATCTCCGATTATCATGAAACTTCTGTCACTTGTTAGTAGTACAAGGGTCATAACCAATATGAAGTTTTCCTCCTTAGACTAAATAGCTTTGGAGTTAGAGGCAATCAAAGTTTAGAAAAATACCACATGTACACAGCTTCCGAGATTCTGGTTTGAGACTGTACTCTAGGTTGAACATGTTATAGCTCAAGAGCTAACAAACATAGCTACGTGAATTTTTTTCAGAGAAGTACCAAAGTTTGTAGATTTCAGAAAAAAAATATTTCATCAAGATAACGAACTCCTATTATTGTTTTAAAATAAATGAGTGTTATAACTTACATTTTCATGGAGCGAAACGAATTATCACTAAACAAAAGTTATGATGAAAGGTACAGGTGTTTTGGTCGTAATTTGTCTTCAGCTAAACGTAAAGCTCTGCTCTAAAGAATTATGAAAGAAAAACATTAGGATTTTGGGTACATGTTAATATTATTAATAAATGTTATAAATTTATGAATTGTTCAATTATATATAATGCTTGAACTGTGGTACAGTGGGCAAAGTATCACAAAGATTACTCTCAAACTAGGATAGGAGATGCCCAAGTATACAACATACAACATAACCGGGCACTTACTTCTTATAAAAATAAATAAATGCAAGGAGTCACTGAACTCACTACTTCCTTATTTTGAAAAGCAAGTTTTACATGTTCAACGCAAATTAATATGGCTGCTAAAGTAGATAGATATGTGAGGTGCTTAGTAATACATATGCACATATAGGCAACGTGGTGAACACTGTTACCACCTTAAGGGTATATTTGCATTAATTCAGACATCCTACGACACCTACTACTTTTAGACGTTTGGGAAATTTGGTACTTGATACATTGTATTTCTACACTTTACTGATCATGAAGACAAGTTATTACAAACAGAAGGAACCAATTTCTTATTAACCCTGTCGTGCGTGATTTTCTGTAAAATTAATTTTGTTATGAAAATTTTTCTGGAGGTAGCTTTTGGTGTATTGAAGGTATTCCGTTGTGAAGAAAGATTTTCTTTCCATTATTGTTACATATATCTAATATATATTTTCTGTCCCGTGTAGTGAACATGATGCACATACAATGATTATAGTCTATAGAGATACACGTGTCAGATTGCGTTTCGTTTGGGCCACCATCGCTTTCTTCATCTACGTTTCAACTGGAACTAGAAGAATGTTCTGAAATCTCGTCTTGATCTGGTTCCCATGTTCCATCATCAATATCGCTATCGTCTGAACCATTTGGAAACTCATCAATGATTGCGTGGTTCTCTCTCCGATTATCCGGATTGGTCTGTAAATACACAAAGGCGAAAGAACTATGTTAAGCAATAAAATAGAAACTGTAATGGCAAGTAATGTATAACACATGTGATAACTGCATAAATTCTTAATGAAATGTAATAAAGTAGAACAGATAAAAAAGGACCAAGGATAGAAGGATATAAGTACGAGGTTAACGGCCAGATCGTAGGTTGAATGTACCATCCCAGTATTTGCCTGAATTAAACCTTGGAAAACCTTAGTTAGGATTGTCAAGGTCGTGGATTCAATTCCAGCTACCCAGAATCTTGATTGACGTTTTTTCCAGTTTTCCTGTCATACTAGTCAAATGTAAGAATGGTACATTCAAGTTAGTCCCTTTCCAACACCTTCCCCCATCCTTTCCTCTTTCCTATCCCGGCCTGAGCCTTTTAATTGTGTATTTTGGGTATCCCATAAGTCACTGGTAAAGATGGGTTATCATTGGAAGTCTCTTATCACCGGTACTCGGTAACATCGTGTTAAACCATTTCAAAACTAAGAGTTTAGAAAATTTTGAACTAAAATTTATTAATTATTTCAGTTTTGCAGATGACAAAATGATGGTGGTGTACAAAAACGAAGATCAGCTGAATCATCTTCTAGGCATATAGGGAATATTAGCAATAGAATAAAATTTATGATTGAAAAAGAAAGGATTCTATGATTTTTTTGGATGTTACTTTTTGCAGAAAATTTAATAAATTCCAATCTAAAATATACAGGAAACCTTTAATAAACATATATTCGTAAAAAGCAGTTCAGAGCACTCATGTCAGACAAGAGCTAAGATATGGATTAACATGTTCGTGTGGGCTTTTAGGTTGGTAATACTTTAAGAACATTTTGGAAGAAAAACTGAATAGAATATTAAATCTAGGATCTATTAATGGGTACAGTTCTCTTATGATGGAAACATGGAAATGAAGAGCCTAATGCATTTTTAAGATGAGCGGAAAATGGATCAGAAGAGATTCATAAACGATGTACCCCGTGAGTCTTATTTCCTTTGTATCCGGGAATATCGAACAAACTGAAGAAAAATGGAAAAAAAGACAGTCTTAAAGTTAGTTTCAAGTCCCGCAGAAGCTTAGAAAAATCTTTTAGCCAACACAGAAATTATTTTGTGGACACAATTAGCCTAAGCAGTATATATCAAGCTTATTGCGCTTGTGACGCCTCCTATATTGGAATGGCGTAAAGAAATATTATCACTAGATTAAAGGGACACGCTAGAGATATAGTGTCTTTCGAGAACAAAGAAGCTGTTTCGGGCCTATCTAAACATCTATAAACTGCAAGACACCCAGTACAAAAGATGGATTCGTTACATCTTGTAATGGGGAAGGGCCGTAGAGTGAAAAATAAACTAATTATTATGCAGATTAAATTAAAATGTAAATAAATTTGAATATGCTAATCTTGAAATGCTAATGTTCTGAGAAATATGTAAATAACTAGCTAAGTCGGTAGAGCTTTTAAGTTAAATTTTGGTAGAGCAAAATATGTAATATGGAAAGATAAAGTGATTTAATGAACAAAATGGAAGTAATTTAGGATAGCATTTCAAATCAAAAGAGAGACTCTAAATTACAGGTCTACGTGTTTCCCCAGGTGGTTAGAGGCAATACTAATTCTCACTCACACAACAACACTTGGTTGTGGGAGACCGTATTTTACCAGACACTGACAACTCCAGGGCAGCTGAAAAGAAAGATGATAAAATCACACTGATCACATACCTCGTAAGACTTCCTGTGGAGAATGATGTGCACACGAAATTCATTGGATAAGCTTTTAATGAGGTGTAATAACACACGCAACAACACTTTACACTGTGACTAAAAAAAAAAAAAAAAAAAATCAATTTTGAACTTTTCACAATTGTTTCGCCGAAATGTTTAATTTCAAACTAAGATCTTATTTGTTTATATTAAATGTTCGTACACGATTCAGCGCATCTTCAGTGTTTCTCCTCTTCTCCTGGATGTCCTCCTGGTCGTCTTCTTGATCCTTGCCGTTCGCTCTACTATCTTCCCATTAGCAGAACGTAGGTCCCACGGAGGTCATGTTTTCTTCCACATTAAACATGACAATACTCTGCTTCCCTCCTGGTTCGCCTCCGGTTGAATATTCAGAGAACAATTCTCTGGATCTTGTGCCTGCAGTGGAACGGGATCTCGGCACAGGTTGTTTCGCCTAACCTAACGCGATCCAGTCTGTTAGGTGGCTATTGCACGACTATCTAACTTCATCACCGTAATAGTAAAAGGAAGATGACACTATAGGGTTCGCTTAACAGATTATTATATCCTGCTCATATTTTATAAATGTTTGCACACCACTGTCCTGTACTTAACGCACACAGTTGCGAAGTTCGTTGCGCAGGATTAAGAACGAGAGATAATATATATACACATTTTACGATGAATATCTGAACTAGGATAAATATTCAATATATATATGGTTTTAGTGTAAGTATTTACAAAATGTTTGCGTACATAGCTCATATCATGAGCTTAAATGTTCGTAGCTAACACTGTCTGTTAGTATAACAGAGTCACAAATTCCTCTGTACGTCAAGAGCCGAATTTCTCTATACGAGCGTACGAAGAGTGATACCTCTCTTCCGATCACAAGACACGAATTGCCTTTCTTTCCCTTGCCTCCTTGGTTTTGTCAAAACCACCTTCCACGCAAAAAGCTGGGCTCGCTTCACAGTTTTTGCGAGTCTTATGACGGGGTGAAGTGGGGAAGGAAAGGGGTTGCTTACAGAGTTCATTGTCCCCTCTGACCTGAATTTGCACTTTCACTGTTTCTGATCTTCATCATTTAAAATTGTTAATAGATACTCGCAAACTGATGTATCCACAGTATAGCTGAAATGTCCAGCTTTAGAATGATGCATAGCACTACACTAATCATGTTCTTATTAACCATGTATTTTACGTTTTTCTCACTAAAATTGTTTAATTTTCAGCTGAGAGCACACGCTGCTCTCATGCAGACCTGACGGTCCTGACATCTAGCGGGATTTCTCCGCGACCACTCACCTGTGTGAGGGGTTGCTATGTGAAGTTGTCATATTTTTATTGTTTTTGTTAAATTAAAATGTTCGTCAACATACCACACACGAAAATTAACACCTATATACAATAAAACAGCTTATTTGCAAGTGTGACATGCTGTCATATCTTTAAAACATAGAAATTTTACATTTTCTCACATGTTGGTGCAGTTTTTCTCCTCAGGACGTCGCCTGCCATGATACACGGTGTTTACGCTCTTACATCTATCATGCATTCCTTCCATGGAGTACTGCCGGACTTACCGTCCTGTACTCAAATAAGCCTTTTTTGATACGACACAAAAATAACACCATACAGCGACTAACCTAAGTTATATTCTACCCTAACGAAATACCAAGAAAATCTTTACAATATTAAAAGAATTACTTGTGGAAGTAAAATTATCTACAGGGGTGAAGGATTCTACATGGAATGCTCCGTTCCTCGGTTTTGCTCAGGTGAGGTGAGGGGAGCTGCGAAATCCTAGGTCTGGTTCTGGCTGGTCGAATTTCTGTTGGAAGTGACGCTAGCTGCTCAAAAAGTGTTACTTCTGGCCAACTTCTAAAATTATCACACCTCTTTGTAATCGAAGTTTCGCATGTATTTACGAACTCCAGCAAGCAAACTTAAACAATGGCTGCACCCGACTTGGAGTCTACATGTCACATCGTCTCTGACCATAGTAATTTTCCCATATGTATCTATCGCAGGCTTATGCACCCTGAAGATTCATCCATATTCTCTTCTTTCTGAAAATTATAGTTAGCAACCCTGGACCAGCTGCACTTAACTCTTGGGTGTTCTTTTCCTTGAGACAAAGAATCTCCCAACTTTTCTTCTTCTTCTTTTTTTCTTCTTGTGTGCTGGGTTTATGCGATGTACCGTCCAGCTTCCTAAGATTTCCAAAGCATTGCTTTCTGCACATATTATTCTCAATCGAGGTGTTTAATTCAACTTCTGTCTTGATTTAATCCTTCCCATGACATTTATATTACACACATAATAATAATAATAATAATAATAATAATAATAAACACAAAAATGAAATAAACTATACACAATTACTCCCACAACTAATCCTTTACTTATTCTATCCTAAAATGCAAATTAATATACGGAAAATATCTGTAAAATATGTAAATTTGAAGCAAAAATAATTATATGCATAGCACGATTTTAATATATTTACATAGGCTAATGTATGTACGTTACAATCTGACTACCAATAACATTTAAAGAACTTAAGCTAATTATATTTGTACTAGAAAGCTACTTTTGAACACCTAAAAAGAAAATTTTGGGATACGATTATTAAAAATTACATAAGTAAAAGCAAAAATTTAGACTGCAAATACTGTTAATTTGTTTTAAAAAACATACAGGAGCACCAATTGGGGATTACATTTGTACATAAATTGGCAGCAGTGTTGAATATGGTAGCATTTTACATACAGGATTTAAAATTACGGAGTGTTCGAAGATACACGCAATGTAGATCACAGGACTAGATATTAATAAAAGCACACCGAATAGGTAGCATTTTGGGTTACTGCACTAACTATTATAATATTAAAAATTTGTCTTCTTTTACACCATTGTTTCTTATATCATAAACATGTAAATAACAACATAGACGATATTCTTAGCCCCGAAATAGAGTACCACTGGGACATACTGGAAATATTAGCTAGAAATTCATTAAAAAAAGAAAAAGAACATTACTCAGATTAGTTTTTGATATATATTATGTGTTCTGTGCGCTCAATTACCAACTCTGGCCATAGATACCGAAAGACCAGAAATTTAATTGCTAATTATAGTCCTTAAATATATAAAGAAAAAAATAACACTTATTAATATCCCAATGATCTTAATCTTGGGAGCAAGCCGTTGAAAATGTGGAAACAAGCACTCTTTTAACCAATTACAGGCTGAATACATATCTTAGGGAAGTCTGATGAATTAAAAAAGCGCAACTGAAACTTAAACTTGCTGTAACAATTACAGTACGTGCATTCTTGACCGACAGTTTAGATTAACAGATTCATTATAAATAATTTTGTATTGCTTTGTTTCAGATCAAATTGAAAGAAGCACGTCCTATTCTTGGAGCAAAAATGGTGCAAGCTTGGTATATGGATGATTCCAACGAAGACCAGAGATTGGAACATCACCGCAACCCTCCAGAGTATGTGTCACTAGAGGACTTGTTTAAGTTAACAGGAGTTGAATATTTTAAGGTATATGTTTTCAATGCTTAATGTATTTCTGTTAATAGTGTACAATATTACCAGTTGCGCCCTGGGATTGTGTGCTCGCCGAGGGACGTCATCCCTCAAAACTTGAAGAGCTAAATGGCCTTAGATGCCGAAAGCCCAGAAATCTAAATCCTAACCTAACCTCAAAATGTATGTATAGGTCTTGCACCCCCCCCCCCCCCTCATATTCCACTTCAGTACAGCGGCATCTGTCACCCCCCATATTCTACTTCAGTCCACCACTTCAGTACAGCGGCATCTGCACCAACAGTAAGTAAATGAATAAAATGTTTGGTCGTAGTTGCTCACACCTTTTATACAGTACATTTCAATTTTTCTCCTTAAGCTGAACTTGTTTGAATTTCACACATGTTAAAGATTTCGGTTAGTTTTTCAATATTACTTTCGTATTTCCTGTAAAATCTGCATTTACATCTATATAAGGCTTGGATAAGAAATAACTTTACTGGCAACCCTCTCAGTAGTATACTTGGAGCAAAGGAGAGTGCATGCGCGGAGAACAACCTTGATCCTTCGAGAAGAGAATGATATATATATATATATATATATATATGAATTGCCGCTTTCAGTTGGGAGTAGTCTATGAGCAGCAATTGAAGAGAGATATGCCGAAAGAATGGCAAATGTAAAAATTGAGCAGCACATTAACTTAAAATTCCTTGTGAAACAAAGAAATCACCGGGTGAGTGAATGTGTGTAATTGTTGCAGGATGTGTATGGTGATAGTACGATATGATGTGATATTTTTTTTAAAACTTTTCTCGAAGTTTCTGTTTCCGTGGCCCTGTCTGATTCGATATAATAGAATTTGAAATAGAGATGAATTAAGGAACAAAAGAAAACAAGAAAACCCTTTTGTTAAACATTTACAATTATATATATATATATATATATATATATACACAGACGATTGCCCCCCACAGACGAGGAACCTTTTTATTTTATATATATAAATAAAACGTGGCGTGTTGTTTGCCACAATATTTGCATTCCGATCTTTCACATCTCATTATCGTGAAAATTCACACACACCTGGAGTAAAAGGAAGGATTGCCAGGCACCTCTGTTTTTTATCCTCTGGAACAAGTGGTAAATGTTCTCGCCTTTATAACGAGAGATGTCTCATTAGACTCGTTGTTGAAAGATAACATTAAGCCCCAAACAGATCATCATGAATATCGCAATAGCTTAGTAAATTGATAGCCCTAGAATTGCATTTGCTTTCTTAATGGAGTTTTAATATAATCTCCTGTTATATAATGTTGTGTTTTTCGTTATCATGCCACGCGAGTAAGAAATTGGGTTTTATATACTTAAGAAAAATGAAATGAAATATTCAATTTTACGTCACACGATTATGTTATGTAAGCTAAAGAATATGGTAATGATGAGAATAAATGAAAAATTGTGTAATAAAGAAAGTGGGAGGAAACAGAAGAAAACTCACGCACACGGTATTTGTCCACCACAAAACCCACTTCGCGCGAGGAAATTCTGAGTGCCTTGTAAAGTTCAGGAAACACAAATGATTTCAATTTATAAATTTCATTGTGAAAATCCGAGAAAGTAGCTGCACACAGACTGACTTATACACTTACTACTCTTTAACAAAATTATAACTAAAGTAATCAGAATAGATTGTAATTAATTTCATGATTGCGTCACCGTCATCCAAAGTGCTTACTCTGAGACTTACTTAAAAAGTTAAGCAAATATTTCTCATTCCTGCATACTGAGAATCCACCTGAGATACAATCTTGTGTACGATTACATAAAAAAGCCAATATTTTAAATTGTTTTTTGACTCTTCTGGTAGTGGTTCAGTATCAAATGAGTTATCTTTCGATTCCGGGATTCAACTTCTTACATTTATATAGTCTAAATTTTACCTTCAAACGTCCGAGAGAATTAATGGTTGTAACTTAGATAAATGTAATCTGCCCGTTTACTTCTGCCATAGGTTTTATTGTCTCAAATCGTACACAGAGCTCCCTTGTGGCTATGTGAATAGCGTACACGCCTTTGGCGTGGGAGACCCGGGTTCGATTACACTGTTCAACAACGAAAATGTAAATTGAACAAAACCAGCTAATTCTTATTGATTTTGTGGTGCTGATCACGAATTTGAAAGTTATGTTCGAATATTAGCTCAACTTTTCGTTTTACAGGCATGTCTAATAATAACGCTTTAAAAATAAATATATTCGCTTCGTTTGGGGTAAAATGTTACACTGATCCGGCAACACTGGAGAAACTATATGAACGCTTGGTTTCATTGTGTTCCTTATCTCAGTAGTGTTCTGCTATTGTTAGAAAAGGCAGGTTTAGTGCAATTATCAGCGTTTTGGGTGTGACGTTTGTGTAGCGCAGGACATAAAAATACAACTACGAGTACGCAAAAATACTGGTATTTCGAATGTATATTTTTAAATAGTTGTCGAAACTATTTCAAGTGACATTTTGAGGATTTCAATAAACAAAAATGCCGCGAAATTGTGTAAACAGTGCGGATAGCTTCTGCTACGTGTGTGGGGAAGTGACATTTTCTTCACAAAAGCAGACTATAGCACCACTAATAAGAAAAGCCTATCAATATTACTTTGGTTGTAAAATTGGAGACCAAGATAAATCTTGGGCACCCCACATTGTGTGTAACACTTGTGCCAGCAATCTAAGAAATTGGATTAATGGGAAGGGGCGCTCAATGCCTTTTGCAGTGCCCATGATTTGGAGGGAGCCAAGCGACCACATCAGAGACTGTTATTTTTGTATGGTTCCTTCCGTCAACAAGGGAATTTCCACGAAGAAGAAGCGGGCCTTGATCTATCCTAACATTCCTTCTGCAATGCGCCCTGTTCCACATGGAGAAGGACTACCTGTTCCTGACCCACCTAAAGAATACGATCTTTTTTCTGATGATGATCAAGAAGTTGAAGCTCCTGAATCAAGTACTTCGAAGGACCCTACGTTTGTTGTAGAAGAACCTCCATGTGAACCACATAGACTTACTCAAGAGGATCTAAGTGATCTAATCAGAGACTTGGACCTCTCGAAAAGCAAAGCCAAAATTTTAGCGTCACGCTTAAAGCAATGGAATTTATTGCAGGAAAAATTAAATATTTCAATGTATCGGAATAGGGAGATGTTCACTTCATTTTTTACTATGGAAGACACACTTGTGGCATGTACAGATGTAAATGGCCTCATGAGGGCACTTAAAATTAATTACGAACCTACGGAGTGGAGGCTCTTTATAGATTCGTCCAAGGTGAGTTTAAAGGCAGTGCTTTTACATATTGGAAATGAACTTCCTTCAATTCCTGTAGGTTACGCAGTTCATATGAAGGAATCTTATGAAAACTTGAAACGTTTACTTCAAGCCATTAAATATTACGATTTTCAGTGGCTCATTTGTGGTGACCTTAAAGTAATAGCACTGTTGCTAGGTATGCAGTTAGGGTATACAAAATATTGTTGCTTTATATGTGAATGGGACAGTAGAGATCATGGATCTCATTACCGCAAAAGTGATTGGAGTACCAGAGAAACTCTTCAGCCGGGAGTGAAAAATGTGCAGCATGAACCACTGGTAGATCGTAATCGAATTTTGCTTCCCCCTCTACATATTAAATTAGGTCTTATGAAAAGTTTTGTTAAGAGCATGAACCAAGAGGATGAGGCCTATAAGTACATAAGAGGACAATTCCCTCGATTAAGTGATGCCAAAGTTAAAGAGGGTGTTTTCATAGGGCCACAGATTAGGCAACTCTTCAAAGATCACAAGTTCGACGAAATTCTCCAAGGTGAGGAGAAAGCTGCGTGGGAAAGCTTGAAGAGTGTTTGTTTACAGTTCTTGGGAAGACACCGAGTAACAAATTACAAACAACTGGTAGCAAAGTTGTTATTGTGCTACGAAATCTTGGTTGCAATATGTCTCTGAAACTCCACTTTCTTCATTCACATCTAGACTTCTTTCCCGAAGATTGTGGAGCAGTAAGTGACGAACATGGTGAGCGTTTCCATCAAGATATTGCAGCCATGGAGAAGAGATATGAGGGAAAGTGGAGTTCTAACATATTGGCCGACTACTGTTGGAGTATTGCAAGGGATGCTCCAGATGTAACCTACAAAAGGCAAGCCAAGCGAAGACGCTCAAAATAAAATAAACATAATCCTGTACAAGGGATCACTTGAAACTTTTGTTTACATTGCAGTGTAGTTCTTGCACAAAAATGTATTTGTACATATTTTTCATGTTTTGATGTTAATACTGATTTTTATTACGGAATTGTTAATGTTTAACTTGACCACGGTTACTTTATTTTCTGTATCGCTGTGAAACTGGTATTTGCGCAATTTTGAAAAAAGAAGTACAAGGGTATAGAAAGCTATAGGTTAGGGTACTTCTTAACTCCCCAGCTTATCACATCACAGTGAAATAGATAAAAAAAAGTGAAATGTAGGTTTTTACAAGGGTTTTGCTTAAATGTTCTATAAATGTTAATACATTTGTATATATACAGCTACTGTTGTACAAGGGCGTTTTTTTTTTTACAATCTGAGCTAAGAAAATTCTTCTATTATCATTTCCTTTCATATTATGCTTAAATGAATGTAAAAATCGCAATTTCAAAGAATTTACATACTTTCGATCAAATTTGTTGAACAGTGTTACCGGTGGAAACTCATATGGATCGGAAACAATGTTAAACTGTAAGCCCAGGCCTCAAAATCTGCTGCTGAATGGAATGCTTAACTCAAATTCACTCCAGAGCTCCTACGTACCTAAGCGGTTAGAGAACGCGCCTCTGCCGTGATAGATCCGGGTTCGATTTCCGGCGGGGAATCATGTGGTTTTGATTCCACGTTAACCAATAGATTCACGTCTCATATAGCCTCGCTGCTGAACGGGACGTTAAACTCAAAATCACCTCACCTGAAATTCACTCCAATTCGTGCACATTCCATCTTGTTTCAGAAAGGCTATGGAAGACTTGCCGACCCCTGTATTTTAATAATCTTTGTGGGATTGATTTGATTTGCAATTTTAGCGTCTCGTTCAGCATCGAGGGTATATGAGACGTGGACTTAAAAAGTTTAACGTAGAGTCCGAACCACATGAGCTCTTTTCGAGAATCGAAACCGGGTCTCCCACGCGAAAGGAACCACTAGGAAGCTCTTTGTGTGGACTTGAAAATAACCAAGTAACAATACAAGAGTCACTAAATTTTTGTATTACCAATAGACTAAATTTCCCTTCCCTCACCAAAGGTGTTTAAAAGATCCGTAAATCGATGTTTTTAAATGTAATTTTGTTTAATTTGTTCTCTACAAAGGTTATGAATTAATCTTTGAATGTATCGCGTCTTCTCCATAAGGTTCGGGTCCCCATTTGCTACCCCCCTTATGGGTAGTCCTGATGATATGACTAGATTTAATGTTGGGTGTACAGTCGAACGCAAACAAATTGTACGTCATATCAATTTTGAAAATGCATTTGGAGAGTTTCTAAGCAAACAAACTATTATATCGAGTGCTTGAACTCGCCTTAAATAAATTTTACTGTGGCGTTAACAGCCAATAGCACAGTAACCCAATAACGTGCTTGCGACAGTTTGTATTGTATGTATTCTGTTTATAAATATAATAGATTTGATTGTTAGAATATGATCATCTGGCAACCCATAGCTTATGAGTAGATTTTGTATAAATCTTCACGATTGTGATATAAGATAAACCAGAGAGAGCAATACCGGTAAACAACACCAAAATCCAGTTGTGGCAAACAACAGGTAATCAAATAAAACCCTTCCAGAGTTTGAAACTGTTAAAAGTAGTTCTAAGTAGCAGTACGACAATTCACCGTCCCCCCAGAAGTCGGTCCTGGATCCTGTACCGTGAATTTTCGTTAGAAAAAAAAATATATTTCGTTTAATATATTTTCTATGTAGCGTAATTGACTCGCATACATAGGCACCTCGGTTCGTTTCATTAAGACTCCATGAAATACATGCTAGTAAACTTTTATTTTTAACTTTTTTTTTTTTCCAAAACTTCAAATTTTCAACAACAATAATAAATATGAATATCTTTGAATATAACGAATAATGTAAAGCCAAACAACTAACAAATAACATAAAACGATTTAAGCTTAATATTTCTGACTCTAAAGGAGCAAACTTTGACAGCTCTATATATAACTGGTTTTTTAAAGGAGCAAGAATCTTTATGCAAAATAACACACAAGGAAATTGAATATTGCAGAAAGTGCACGTATTGATTAAATGATTTTTTGTACGTACCAAATGGAATCTAATTAGCAAACATGAAGACAAATAAATAGACACTGCAAAATATAATGAAATACCGAACATCATCCACTACTACGTGTTAGAAATTTCTAGCCAAGCAGCCGAAAAATATATCATTTCTAAGTTTAATTCCCAAAAAATATTACTAATATCCACTGATCTAAGGAGAAAAAGAACAGGTTTAAATTTAGAATACATTAGCCTAAAAGATAGCCTCCAAAGACAGTGAATATAGCAAATTTAAATCTTACTCATACTATTCTTTTTCAATTTAACTCATTCTACATGTAATCTAATGGATCGAAAGGAATATGTGTATTCCTTTTCCCTCACCTGTCCAAGAACTGACGAAAACACGTTCAGTTGAGCAGGTTTACGATTCGGCCACTAGATGTCAGGTCAAACGGTGACATCGCAGTCAAGGCTTAGACTCAGCTCACCCTAGCGTTAAAAACGCGAATCACTTAATCAAAGCGAGCATTTACCGTCACATAGATGGATTACAATATCTTTCCAAAACATTTACATTTTTTTTTCTAACGAAAATTCACGGTACAATCCGCCCCTATTTATATATATATATATATATATATATATATATATCTTTTCTTGCAATTTGTAAATTTTGTATTGCATTTTATATACTATAATGAGTAAGTATAGATTCATAAAAGAAGTCCAATAAATACGAAAGTACTTCACAATTCCATTCATTGTGAATGAAATTGTGAATTATTTTCGTATTTATTGGATTTCTTTTATGAACCTATATAATAATAATAATAATAGTGAAATATGTTTATTTGAAACAGACAGCAATACAGCCACAGGTGCCCCTTAGAAAAAAAATGTTTTTACATAGAGCGCATGCAAATAGAATAACAGCATACAACTGGTTATACAAAAATGGATAAAATATTTGTTCAAAAAATAACAAAAACATGCAGTATCTGTTACAAACTGGAAAATACAAAAATAACAATAGTGGGAAAAAAAGAAGCATAGTTAACATGCATATAAAAAAGGTATACCATATAGGATAAGTATACAAAGTAAAATTCAAAAATAGATTAGTATTAATCATGTAGTTGTAACAGTTTACAAAATATTAAAAGAAAAAAAAATCAAAAATACACTATGTAGCTGTTAATACAATATGAAAATAAATATTTCTAAGTTAAACACTTCGGTGAAATACACAGATTCATAAGGCTAATAATAATGACCAAAAAAATAAGCATAAAAAATCTTAAGACGCAAATAAAAAATCCATGACCAAGTTTTTTTAAAAAAATAAAAAAATGCAATACGTAGTAAAAAGGAATTAAGCATAGAAGAAAAGAAAAGATGATAGGAAAATGAAGACGAGAGAACAATAAAAAAAACCTAACAAAACATAAAAGAATCTTTCAAATAGCACCTTACAAACTTTACTAGATGACCTCCAGAAATATAATAAAAACAAGAAACAAACATGTGTATCTGTTCAAAATTAAAAGGTTCTTACCTTTTGATTTCAAAAAACAATATATATATATATATATATATATATATAACAAATCCATACAATATTTAGAAGAATACAAAACAAAATTAAGAGAATCAGTTGCAAGCCTAAAAATATTAAAACATTTCATAATTTATTTAAAAAAATAATTGATTCACGCACCTTCTTGAAATTCTTATGAAACAAATCAAGAACTGGATAAAAGTTATTAGCTGTTTCTATACTTTTGTATATAGAAGACCTAGTTAGATATTTACTAATAAACGGAACAAATTCCTAATGTTTCTGTGAGGAATTTTTAAAGGGAAAAAGTTCTCCAGAACAAAATCCCCATGCAGAATTACATGAAAAAATTTCAAGTCAAAGAGCCGACGCCTGTCAGACAGAGGAGTAAGATTAAGATCCACCCTTATGTTTGACAAGCTCACCTCTCCTATTTCTTTAAACTTCCATTTTAACCAGGCTAGGAATGAATTTGGAACTGATTCAATCGAAGAACTAAAATATTCTGCTTCACTATTCCAAATTACCGTACAATATTCAAGATGAGACCTAACATTGCACATATAGAGAATTTTGCAGGTGTTAATATTTGTAAAATTTCGACATAAACATTTAATCATTGTTAAATTCCTCCTAGCTTTGGAGATAACAACCTGCAGATTTTTCTGAAAAAGCAATTTTTCATCTAACATTACTCATAAATCTCTAACATGCTTAACGAATTGGATATGTTGATTTCCTTTCCTGTATTTGTAGATGAAAGGGTTAACTTTCCTCGAAAAAGTTATTCCTTGCGTTTTGTTAAAGTTCAGGGGTAAGGAATTCTCGTCGGACCATTTAACTATGATATCTATATCTTTTTGCAAACTATCTTGATCTTGTTTGGACTTAATTTGACTGAAAATTTTAATATCATCTGCATATAACAGATATTTACAAGTTAAATCAACACAAATGTCATTAATATTCAGCAAAAACATTAGAGTACCAAGATTAGAATCCTGGGGTACCCCGAGATATTCCTATGAATAGCAGACAGTTTCCCTTTATATTTTACCACAAATTTCCTTCCATTTAAATACGAAGTCAACCAATCAATAACACAGTTAGGCAAGTTATATCTTTTCAGTTTATTTATCAATAAATGGTGTGCTAATTTATGAAATGCCTTAGCAAAGTCCAAGTAAATAGCGTCAACTTGACCCCCAGCCCAAATAACTGGAAGCGTATAATGTATAATAGTTGCTAAATTAGTTATTGCAGATTTACCAGCCATAAATCCATGTTGGTTTATATTAACCTCATTCTTTACTTTATTATAAACATATTTATAGATTATTTTTTCAAAGATTTTCGGAATTACCTTCATTACAGAGATTGGTCGAAAATCATTAATAGACTTTCCATTAGTTTTAGGTATGGGTGTTATAGAAACCAATTTCCATACATCAGGATAATTACAAGTGAATAAACTCCAGTTAAACAAAGAAGACAATATTGGTGCGATTATTTCACCTATTCCTTGAACAATAAAAGCTATAATTCCATCTATCCCACTTGACGATTTAATCTTTAAAGTTCTGATAGCTTCTAATACATGTTGAGTAGTAATTTCTGGGGGTTTATCTTGACCAAATTCTTCAAATGAACATTGATTTTTTAGTGACACTAACCGAGAAAGTCTGAAAGACAGATGAAAAATAATTGGCAAACTTTTCAGCCAACATACTATCATCAGTCAACAAAACATCATTGTCAATAATACCAGATATTATCTTATTTTTAGAACCATTTACATATTTCCAAAAAGATTCAGGGGCAATTGTAAGATCATTTTCAATTTTACTAAAATGAATTTGTCTGTCCAGATTTAATTGAGTTTTGAAAGCTCTTCTACAATTAGAAAAGACTACATAATCATTTTCACATTGAGAAGTTTTGTATTTTTTATGAGCCTGATTTTTTATTTTCAATAAAGAAATCAATTTTTTTGAATACCATAAGAGAAATTTAGATTGTTTAGGCCTAGATTTAGGAATATTACATTCCATCGCAGATTTAATAACTTCCTCTAGTTTGCAAGCTGCTAAATTGAGATCATTACTTAACGATATATTACACCAATCAGCATTAGCAATTTGAAGATACAAGGATAAATAGTCACCTTTAGCATATAAAAATCTTTCAGTGGACTCATATACTTTACAAACACTGGATAAAAATACTTAAGTTACAATTGAATAATGGTGTACATGAGGAGCCACCATATACTCATCGTGTCTTTCCGACACTATAGATGCGTTGGTTAAAACTAAATCTAAATCCGATACTGCTGGTTCAACACTTAGATTCGTATTATCCAAAAAAGTTGACAATAACTGAAACCTGACTTTAGAGTAATAGTGTATTCCTGGTAAAAGCTCTTTATTTAACCAATCTATTTTGGATATATTAAAATCTCCAAAAATTAATACATCATTTTTTAACAGGTTAAGTTTACTGGAGATACAATTTAGATAGTTCTCAAATACTTCAAGAGGAAATGTTGGATGAAAATATACACAAGAGATTAGAAGATTTTTAGTTGACTTACACCTAAGTTCAATCCAGACACATTTATTTACACTTTCCAAATCATACCTTCGAAACACCTGAAAATTATTTCTGACAGCAATTAAAGGACCACCTCCTCCATCACCACCTTCTTCACCATAACACCTGTCCGGTTTGAAACAAGTATAAGTATCTGGAAAATAATCCCGATCATCATGAATTTCAGATAACCAAGTTTCGGTTATGGCCAAAATATCATAGTCAGAACTAGAAACAGAGGAGAAGAACTCATTACTTTTAGTACGCAGTCCACGAACATTCTGGTACCAAATTTTAAGACTCTCCATGCTTAGCATGAGAGTCAGTATTCCTAGGAAGTTCATCCTGATTCCGTAATTTCCTAAAGAAAGGACCAATTAAAAGACCTCTAGGCCACACCTCAGGATCACTTATAATAGAAAAGTCTTGTTCGTTTACCTCAACATGGAAGGAAGAGTAAGAATCTTACTTTGTTTTCAACTTGGTACAAGTCACTTCAGTTACATTAAGTTGTTTTACAATATTCTCAACTTCTTCTACCTCAACTGAGGGATTGATGAACCTAGTCACAAATATTGCTTTTTTTTCTTAGATTAGTAACCAAATTGGAATTATTTGATTTATCTTGTACAGTTTTAGTTGATTCACTTTTTATACGTTTTTTATTTCTTGCAATTACCTGAGTCCAAGTTTGAGAGGACTGAGGGAGATCTTCATCCTTGTTACCTTCATTACTTGTTGCTAATGCAGGAAATTGATTTTTATCGTTTACGTCACTCAATTGATTTTTATCGTTACTTGACGATCATGAACGATGGTTAACGACGTCTTTTTCATGGTGGTAGATTGAAGTTGTTTACAGAGAGCACGTGAATAACCTTGCAGTATGCAAACCTGCTTAACTTGAGAATTGTTTGAAATATGGTATCTTTAAAACATAAATAATACCTTTATCGAGTTCATACTGCTGCATGAGGAAATTCTGCTTGTGACTTACATATTTATCATACCTAAGAAGGAAACCAGTAACTTTTTCATCCCTCTAGGGTGTATCCTTTGTTTTCATTATAAGAAAAATGCCAACCAGGATCAATAATGGCAATAATATATATACAATTTAAATATAATATTTTATGAATGGTAATTATGTGTTACAATTTCTTGAAATAATTTCACTTTCATTTTTCTCCATTTAGAAACGGCAGTTATAACTGTTAAACATTAGTTTAGCATGTTGCTATTGACAGTATTTGCGTACTTCAATAAATCTCTGCTCTGATGAGTTAAAGTATACTGGAAGTTGTGCGTAGTTTAGGTACTTTATTCTGTTCATTTTCTTGTGTTTTTCTGATAAGTAAAAATTACTTCCAAAATATGAAATTAAGTTTCCAGCGTGCACGCTACATGAGATTTGAACTACACTGTAATATCAGATAATTAGAACATCCTAATCAGATACAAAAGGAATAGATCTGCTTTTCGTTATACTTTACACAATAGATTTCTTGAGACAACACGACCCACTTTTTAGCGAACTTGTTTGGCTTCTTACAGGTATATACTTGTGCTAGAAGGCATGGTGTATGTACAGCTCCAATGAAATTTTGACTGCTATGGACGTTTATGACGATAGACAGACAACCAATCAAGATTAGTCGCGTTTTGTGGTGAAGTTCGTGAAATTCAAGCCTATGCAAATGCATCAAGCATAGAGATAAGGAGGAGTTTCTTACAATCCTAAAACCGACGAAGAAAAAGTCGTTTCTTATTGTAACCGTCGGGTAGGACAAAAACGAAGATTTCAACTTGGCAGTGCCAATTATATGCATTAATCTGTGTCTTGCGAAAGTTTCGCTATTTCTTGTGAAACAGAAAATTTGTTTGTAGATGCAAAATATCTTACGTCGTAGAATACTCACGCCGACAGTGTAGGGAAATTCACACGATATAAGATATTATTTGCCGATTATAACTTCGAGATTAGTCACATCAAAAGCTTATGTCACCTGGCAGATATCTTATTTCTTCTTGAATACAAGGAAGATACCAAGGAGTAAGAAAAGAACGAAATTATTAACTTCCATGACACAGAGAATACTGAAGTTTTCTAATTCTTTAGAGGATACTACCCTCCAAATAGAAGAATCTACGCCACTACATAATTTGGTGGAAGAACAAAGACAGAATGCGTCATTTGCAGATATTATTTCTGTCTTAGAAGGCAAAGAACCGAATAAAATGTCCACCTTACGTTCATCGAAATATTTCCATCTTAAAAATGGAGTATTTTATAGTACTCATCGCCACCCGTAATTGGGAATCTTCTTTGCATTCCGAAAACATTACTGAGTCAATGATTCGAGTCAACACGAACATCCTACAGCTCCGCATTTTGGATTACCAAAACTTATCTGTCAGCGTAGCGAAAGTATTACCTTCCAAACATAAAAGCATACTTGGCTCATAAAACTAAAGCCTGCATTGAATGCCAGAAGCTAAGAAATCTACAGGACCAATGGGAGAATTGCTACATTACCCAGCTCCACCTATAGCGAGCGCCTAGCAGTTTGACACTTCAGGGTCATTCAAGTTGGAAACAGCCACACAAAATATATTTTTATTGCATTAGAGATATTAACACGTTACTGTGTCACTATGGTCACCGACGGCATTACTGCCGAAGCTATCGAGAAATTCGTTCTCGAAGATATGCTACAGCGCCTTCTCTTATCTATGTCTTGATGGACATCTTGTTAATAATACAAAGAGACTCCAAAATTTGGCCGAACTTCGGATTCAAATTTTGTCCAGCATATAACCACAATGATTTAAGGAGAGTAGAGACATTTATCAAAATTATACAAAATTCCCTTAAACTCTTTGTACAAGAATTGGTAAACTATGTGGCCTAGTTTAATACTGCATATAACTTTTACAGTTAATACAGTGAAACCTGTCTATGTTGGCCACCATCGGTTCCGTTGAAAAGTGGCCAACTTGGACAGGTGGCCAACTTACAGAAAAAGTGTGATTATTGTATTTTTAGAATAAGATTTCTAGTAATACTTGATTGTAATATTTTAATTAGCAATGACACAACGGCTACTTTTAAATAATGTATATAGAGTAATCATAACAATATACAATACTTGAAAAAATTACTACAGTATGTTTCATATATGTACTAGTCTGGTACACTGAAGTATTCGTATTGCAAACACATTAATATATACAACCATAAAATAGAAACTGTACGCAGTTTATTGAAATTGATATTGTAGCACACTGAGTTATTTAGATTGAAAATAAGAAAAGCAAAATTATAAATTGAACAATTTATATACAGTTTATATGACTTTTTTTGACAGTGACAAATGTTTTCTGTAGATATCTTTCGAAAAAATTGCAAATCATTTATTATACAAATTTACTCATGGTGGTTCATTCTAAGCGTATTTCTTTTATTCTTTTTGGCACATGTGCACATCCTCCTAATTTTGTAGTTAACTGCCTGTTGGTAATGAGTTACAAGTGTTTCCCTCGGAGCAAAAGATGTTTTGAGAAGGATGTTAAGGAAATTCATATCTCAAAACCTCCACTACCTTTCGACAAGCCGTCAGATGCCAATAGTTGACAATTGACATGGTTAGCTTTACCTTGAGAATTTTCCGGAATTACTAAAGCTCCCCACTGATGAAAGAACCCGATATAGCTAATGGTTTTACCAAAACAGACAGGGTAAACAAATACGTACAACCATTTCCTGAATTCCTGTACGTGCTTTTCTTATTCATATCTTCCTTCACCACCCCTTTTCAGGATAAAATAGCGGTATTGAGGAGGGGAACGTGCATAGGGTTAAATGGGACAATTCCTGTCGGTGGTTCTGGCCATTGACCTCCAAAAACAAATGGTAGGGATCCATGCTTCTTGTCTCCAGTCACAAATACAGAACATCTGCTTCTCATATGGGAATACGAAAGAGTTAATAAAAATAACACAACAGTATTTTGCGTGGCTAAGATACGCAGGTAAATTTATTATTATCATCATAGGGTAAACATTGCTTTAATGCGGCCAACTTCCAAGAATAGGCAGGTGGCCAACTTACAGAGTAATAAGTAACGAATATCGTATGGGAAAATGCAGGTTCAAGACAAACCAGGCCAAGATAAGCAGGTGGCCAAGTTCACAGGTTTTACTGTACCTACATTCAAGCCGGTACTACATTTTCTAATTCCTTCATGGATTTGAACCAAGAACCATTACCGATTCTCACTTAAGTCAGTACCTCATCTCCACGTAGATAGACATCATTTAAACAGAATATGCCAAATAGTGAAAGAAAACCTGTCTAAAATGCGTGAGTGCCAGAATAATGTTACGATACAAAACGTACAAAAATTTACTTTTCTCCAGGTAATGCAGTACTAGTTTTCTATTCTTCTCGTAAGACTAATCGGACAGAATCATAAACCTCTAAGTACGAAGGCACTGCATTTATTATCGAAAAATTAAATCCTAATTTACATAAAGTTCGTCTTCCGAATACCTTTAGAACACCAATTCAGAATATCTCAGCTGACAGACTCAAACCATATTATGAAGAATAAGCACGCACGAACTGCCTACTGGGAGTAACATACATTTCACTCACATAAACACATGCGCCAGGTCGATAACATCTGGAAGAAAGTAGAAAAGACAATCAGAGAACGAAGAGCAGGTGCGATATTGACCTCTGCTACTACATATATAAACAACCTATCTTTTAAATATCAACAGATTACCCTTCTCTTAAAACCACAACAGCAATGGGAAATAACAATATAAGCGCATGTATCTATAAAATAAATAATAATGAAAAGAACTCACTTTTCTCTACGTTACTGTCACTTAACCCTTTCTTTGCCCTAACCTTAATACCACTTTACTACTAGTGATGGGCACAAAAGCAGGTTTTTTGGTTTCCAGTTTTTAGGAAAACCGTTCCAATATTTGAATTTTTCAAAAACTCGGTTCGGTTTTCTTTAAAACCTGTTCTGGTTTTCTCAAAAACTGGTTCGTTTTTTGCCGGTTTCGGTTTTCTCGAAAACTGGTTCAGTTTTTCATCGAAACCGGTTTCAGTTTTTCTAAAACTGGTTCTATTTCTGACCAGAATAATGTTTGGTTCTCCGGAAACCGATTCCGTTTCCACAGAAATAATTTTGTGTGTTCGGTAGAAACCGAAAGCGGTTTCGGCGAAAATCCGAACCGGTTTTTGGAGAAAACCGAAACTTGTTTCGGTATAAAAAAAAACAGGTTTTGGAGAAAACCGAAATGTCGGTTTTTCGGATTCCTGTTTTTTGGAACCGGTTTTTACAAAAAAGTTTTGCCCATCCCTATTTACTTCAGGGACGGTCCTACTTCATTTTTTGTAAGAATCAATACCTCTTTATAATTTTGCGCCTTCTCCCCCTATTACGTTAATTTCCTTCAACAAAGGACAGTTTATAACCCTTGTTACCATATTGCTGTACGTAGAATGACACTACTTCTTAGATGCTGTAATGAAGTAACTTACAACTTAGCATTTTTCTTCTTTTCTTTTATAGGAAATACAATACTTATTGGAAAAATGATGACCACCACATTTATTCAACTTTCACTTGGGGTTATACTTCCTACTTGCACAAACGTGAATAAACTTACCTTCAAACAATATGGTTTGAAAGTTCCTAATTTAAGTCGATAATTCATTATGAAAATATATAATTCTTGGCTTACATGTTACATCTAGATATCTCAGCTGTCAAATGACTCAAAATGACTCCTGTTCGGGATATGATCACTTAAAAACATTGTGGCATGTTAAAGAAATCAATTTATAAATAAAGTCAAGGAAATTATACCATGTAATTTCCAAACAGGATGTTCCAAAAGGCTTAAACGAATGATTTTTAATCTTTTATTAGGACCATCCAACTTTGGTTTAAACGGATACAGTTTATACAAAATTTACAAATTCAGATACAAGTGCAGAACTCTTAATTAAAAAATCAGATACAGGAAATCCAAAAGAGCAATTTCTAACTCGCCTATCTGGTAATGAACTTTTCTGTAGCTGTGAAAAAATTAATCACTGAAATTCACCATAAAATTCTATAACTTGTTTGCACCATAACCACAAATGAACGCTTTTTAATAGCTCCTTAATTTTCAAATCGTAGAGCAATATTTTGACTTATTATTCAAAGCTTACTTCAAGATGAAATTAATGACGTTTTAATAAAATGATCTCTTGCCAAAGATATGATACAGAAAAAAACAAATTTACGATGGTCGCTCATAGAAACAGACCTTGGATTATTTTATCAGTGTTCTAATCTTTCTTAGTCTCTTTCGATCCTTCATCAGCTAATTTGGATATTATAATTAAGGCACCAATTATACACACTAATGATTATCACATCCTTTTTAAGATTTTTAATTAGGGTTTCCTTACAAATACGGCTCACATACACCTTCGACCTCCTTCGTGGCGTGGGAGACGTGGGTTCGATTCCCGGCGGGAGCTCATGTGATTCGGATTCTACGTTAATCAGTAGGTCCACGTCTCATATACCATCGCTGCTGAAAGAGATGTAAACTCAAAATCACATACGCCTTCAGATACCTGAATACCTATCTGGACTAATGAGGAAATTTACGAATTGGATCTACTAGTATGTCAATCCCATAATATATTATCCATGTGTAAACTACAAGCTCAGTCACGCTCTCAAGAGACAGATTGTTTATACAATTTAGTGTTTTTCGAAATGTAACTACTGGATGCCACTTAAAACCTTCTCTCCCGAATCGAGGATTTTTACTTATATTCTCCTTCAGGATTTCATCTTACTGGTCGAAGATAAGTGAAAATCGCTCTGCAAAGAAATCACATGTTAGCAACCGATGAAGTTAACCATTGCATGACCTACTTCAGATACGAACACTTCCAACGGATAATCAACACTTTGAACCTACCAACTAGAGTTTCTTCGAACTTTTCTCTCGTATTTCGGCAATTACCCTAAAATCAAATGTAATATTTTCCATAAGTAGAAGCTTTGCTTTGTATATACTGAAACACAAACAAACTATTTGCTGAGCAAAACAATATATTCACATAAAAAACTACATGCGTGTTACAGTTTCGCCAACTAACATTTTGGCTTCATCAGACACTATCTAGTTTGTTTGTGTTTCACTAAAATCAAAATTTTACTTTTAATTTGCAAAATTTACAACGAACTATTACGTCTATGCACTCATTGCTCCAATACGGAAAAAGTTTTCTACTGGATACTATGTCTGAATTTCATCCGTCCAGTGCATTTTCACAAACCATTATTGCAATTGTTACCCTAATTATTATATTATTAATTGATACTGGAATATTTTTATATTTTACTTATAAACGTGTTATTCGTACCAATACTTAGTGAACATTCGTATATAGGTTGTCCAGAAAGTCAACATGTTCATAACAACTTTTTTCTTCCAGTATGGACACCCCACTCATAGCGGTGACTCTGACAGCATTTATAGTGCTTATACTTTTATTTATTCTATGTATACTATCGTCTTCGCGCGCTTCCACCAGCTGCGAACCAACCAAGATTGACATCTCTTTCACTATGTACTCTTAATAACAACACCGCTACTGATGTGCAAACTATTCAAATAACTACTTCATATGTTTATCATCAGTGTACTTTTTTTACGCCAAAGCTTAAAACAGCCTTTCCGTGGGGAAAGTGAAGTGCGAACCATGGATCCTGCTTACCTCCAGTGTGAATTTTAGTGCTTCGTGCATTCATATATATATATATTATAGTGTGTTCCATAGCTGAATATATCCCAGTGCTTATCTCCAAGAAAAAATAACCCTTTGGCTTATTATTTAAACAGGCCTTGGCATGTAAAATCCCGCACACAACTCTGTATTCTAACAACCATGTGCTCGTATTTATAACATCAACCACATACGTCCTACTACGAATTACTACAATGGTAGATGACAGGAACATGAACAACACCACTGCACAGTGGTCCAGATACTATTGAAACCTGGCCAAAACCTCAAAATTCGAAATTATCACCATTATGAAAGACCTTACACATTTAATAAGGAAAGATGTGAGGTTTGCAGAAATAGATAGGTTTTGGTGCAGCTCCTAAGGGTTGGGCCTACAGTTAGTACTAATGTAAAAGATTAAAGTAGGTAGAAGAAGGTCATGTATCTACCCCGGTAGCAGACGCCAAGTACATGATGTGAAAACAAACGAATGTTTCGTCGTTAGGCGTGAACAATGATTGTGCAGAACATGGTTATACACTCATCGTTCACAGCACATACATAGAACTCTAATATACAGAGGTTGTTCAGTCTACATTTGGCCAATTTCGACTTAAAAATTTAGAAGAATCCATGGCGCTAGGTCCGTAAGTGCTCGATCTGTTTCCCTTTGTTCCTAACAATAGCCCGACAGCATAATTTCCACTGTAATATGCTTCTCTGAAGAACTGGGAGGGGAATCTTGTCCCATTCCCTTTGCACAGCTTTCCAAAGTCCTTCCACAGTTGTCACACGCCGTTTTCTCAAAGCCCGCTTCAGCAATCCAAATCCACGATAGTTCATAGGACTTGCATCTGGAGATTTAACAGGTACCTCATTGAAAGGTATCACCTGTATACCACTTGCCTCCTCCATCTCCCTGTAGAATGCGAGGAATGATCGTGAGGTATGTGATGAGGCCTTGTCCATGTGAATGCGCACCAGATTGGCGTCATTTCCGTACTTTGTTGGAATCTCATGCTCGTAGATCGGCGACATGATCTGCTCCTGAAAATACTGCGAATTTATTTTGCAGTTCTTCGCCACTCTACGAATCTTCAGTTTACCTCGGTGACAGTAGCCAGTAACGACCATGAACTTTTTTGGGAAGGATTCTTTACAGACACGGACCCACCTTCTGAAGTTCTTGGCGCCTTTCTTCCGGTACATGATGGCTCTCGGTTTGCAGCAGTCGGAAAGGTAAATCTATGTTTCATCGAGCGTTACGACATACATCCACCTTTGTTTTGCCAGATGCCGTTCGTACAGCTTCCGGGCGTTACACTTTCGTTTCTTTTGGTGGGCATCCGTGAGAAGATGGCCGCGAGCTTTCATGAATTTTTCCAGCTTGAGTTGATGGTGTAACGTCCGGCTCACAGTCCCCAAAGACACGTCAAGACGAATAGCCATACACCTTTGTATTGGCGGATTTTCTTGCGTTGCCATTTTGCGAAGTTTCCTCTGCATGGTGGAGGTGGCCTTGGTGCATTCCCGCTTCCTAGGCAACTTCGTTGGTGATCCAAATGGTGGAGCTTCTTTGCCCTTGTACTTTTTAATCACATTTTTATTCCACTTAAAGTGATGTTGCAACCATTCTTCTTGCACTGTTTTCTAAGGACAGAAACACTAAAGTGGGCGTCACAAAGATCTGCAACATAGCTTCCAAAAACTGGCTTAGTTTGGGCGGCATTTTGGTCACAGAGCGGAAACCCACACACTTGGAAACAAATTTAACACAACACCCACAACAATGGTTCTGTTTTGTGCGAGGTCATCCACGCGGAAAAAAACTCCGTTCCTAGGAAGCCACTGCACAACACTGCGGGACGCCACGAGCCAGATCGGGTGAGTCCATTCTGCCCGGGAAGGGGAAGGAACGAAATCGGCCAAACGTAGGCGGAACAACCTCTGTACTTTCAGGTACCAGTCAATATGTGGATAAATTAGATCGGAAACCAAAATTGGTATACTTGATATTGAATTTCATATAGAATTTTATTTTGAGTCCAACCGAGTCCAATTCTAGTGTGTGCTGGATGTGATAGTAGGGGATGTTATCTGTTGGAGAAAAAGACCGATTGTTGCCCTTTTTTTGTCCGATCTGGTTTGAAAGGCATATTTGTATATGAGTAGGGAAATATTTTCGCGAGTAGTATTTAGGTTAATGATTGCTTTTCCTTGTCATTCTCGAAATGTCATACAAAACCATGAATGAGTTTTCTACAAGTTTTGCGGAATGTAGAAGGAAACAAAGACACCAAAAGGCAACATCGGATTGGTGTCCTTGAGAAAGAAACGTCCACCGAATTGACTAGTACAATACATTAGAGGTACATGAAAATATATTAGACTTCTATGTATCTGTCGTGAACGATGAATATATGAGTGTTCTGCATAATCATTGTTCACGCCTAACGACGAAACATTAGTTTGTTTTCACATCATGAACTTGGCGCCTGCTACCGGGGTAGATACATATCCTTCTTCCACCAATTTTAATCTTTCACATTGGTACTACCTGTAGGCCCAACCCTTAGGAGCTGCACCAAAACCTATCTATTTCTGCAAACCTTACATCTTTCCTTATTAAGTGTGTAAGGTCTTTCATATTTGTGATGATTTCGAATTTTGAGGTTTTGGTCAGGTTTCAAGGGTGTCCACTGTGCACTGGTCATGTGACGACGAAGGGCCACTAGCGCCATCGCTACACGAGCAGCTATAAAACCAGGAAGATCGCAGTAACTACTATCAGTCTTTGTGTAGTCACCTCCCTCCTTTAGCTTGCTCGGACTTCTAGGCCTCTTGTCCTGCCCATTTTGTTTGCTCAGAACTCATTGGGAGTCTTAACCTCAGCCACCCTGCGGGGCTGTGTGGCTTTCAAGCCCCCTCTGCTTGTGACCTGGGGATCCTAAATCCGCTCCACCTAGCTTGCTCGGAGCTCTGTGGAGATCCTTCCCTAAGCTGCTTGGTCTTTGGAATACTTCCCTTTACCCAGTATTAGTGAATTATTTACATTAGAGTGATTTTTGTATTACACCATTTATAATAAGGAAATTTTAAAATAAAATTCGGTAGTGGGAGAAAACGTTCCCTTGTGTAATTTTACTCTACTCATGCTGTATCTTACACCTGCATAAGCAGAACTTTACAATATATTACGAAATATTATATACAAAAAAATAAATAAATAAAATAAAAAATAAACATTGAACTTCTGCAATTTCTATCATGTTGGAAAAATTGGAACATTTTGTTAAAAAAAAGAAAAAAACTGTTATTATTTTTAGGTATGCTGAGGACAAGATTTAGGTTATTTAGAAATATTCATTTTGATCAAACTTGCCACTTCTGAAAATTTTATTCTTAATAACCGACTTCTTCGCTAGCCAAATGAATAACTGTCGGCCGAAATTAAAAGCTATATTCAGTTAAAAGTGATATACTTCAGTGTTCAAGATAATAATGGAAATAAAAACATTTTGTAAAATCTAATTGGGTGTATAATAGTATATTCATATATACTAAATCAATATATTTCCTGAGTGTTTTAGAATTATATATTGTGCTCTTGTCATGATACTGCCAGATGTACGAGGTGCTGCCCAAAATATTCGAATTTTTTGTTAACGGACAAACCAATAGCAGCACGACATTCCACTGCCCGATGTCTCGAGGTACATGTATTAAATTCTGCACCGCAAAGTTGCGTCATCTTTGGCGCATTCAATTGTGAGTTGTAGTTCTGCGTGTTTCAGTGCTACTGTGATTTGTCAAATGGCCGACGTTAAGGTTCAACGGATTTGCATCAAGTTCTATGTCAAGTTGAAGAAAACTACAGCCGAAACCCATCGCATGCGAAAAGAGGCATTTGATGAGAGTGCGCCGACTCAAACAAGAACATTTGAGAGGTTCAAGCATTTTAAAGAAGGCCGCGAATCTGTGGAAAATGACAAACATTCTATTCGACCGTCAACATGTACAACACCGAAGATGATCATGAAAATGCGTGATACGATTCGCGAAGACAGAAGACAGACAATTCGCAATGTTTGTAACAGACTTTGTACGGTACATGTCAACGAATTCTATCCAATGAACTGAACATAAGACGAATTGCAGCGAAGTTTGTTCGTCACCTTAGCATCGACTAAAAAGCCTCAGGATTCAGACGTGCACTGAGCTGCTACAAAGAGTTGGAGAGTGTTCAAACTTCTTGTCCATTGTCATTACAGGTGATATATCTTGGGTTTATGGTTATGACCCGGAAACGAAGCAGCAATCATCACAATGGAAGACGCCATCCTCTCCAAGGCCGGAAAAAGCTCGAAAGTTCGCAGCAACATCAGGTCGATGCTGATCATTTTTTTCGACATTCTAGGAATTGTGCATAAGGAGTTTGTTCCACCTGGTCAGAATGTTAACGGGAAGTTTTAGTGCAAGGTTTCGAAGATACTGAGGGAAGATATTCGGCACAAACGGACACAGCTGTGGCAAACGAAAGACTAGTTTCTGCGCAATGATAACGCACCCGCGTACATCCCGCTCGTTGTGAGCGAATTCCTGGCCAAAAATAACATGGCAATGGTCCCCCCACCCCTCTACTCCCCTGACCTACCCCGTGTGACTTTTATGTGTTCTCGAAGATTAAACTTGCGTTAGAAGGGCACGTTTTTACTCCATTGAAGACATCCAAGTGGAATCGCAACTGGTCCTGAACACCTTCCACCCTGCGAACTTCCAGGAGTGCTTCCAAAAGTAGGAACAGCACTGGTATTGTTGTTTACATGCCGGAGGGAACTACTTTGAAGCTAGCAGAGGCCAGTAGGATGTAAACATAGTTTTCTGATTTTTACAATGACATTCTCTGATATTTTGGGTAGCACCTTGTAACACTGATTAACTTAGCTTGTAAATTATTCATTGTAGCTTTGGAAAATGCAAGATTGCTAATAAAACTCCAACTGACCAAAGCA
This sequence comes from Thermobia domestica, assembly GCF_964235325.1. Lineage (NCBI taxonomy): Eukaryota > Metazoa > Arthropoda > Insecta > Zygentoma > Lepismatidae > Thermobia > Thermobia domestica. The sequence continues at coordinate 234,443,756 of NC_137457.1, read as the reverse complement.
ATATATGTACGGGACATGAGATAGATTGGGAAGGAATAAAAGGATTAGAAAGGGAGAAAAGGAGTGTGATAAGAAAGTGGAAAGAAGCCCACTGGATTAAGAAATATGGGAAGGAGAAGTTGATGAATTGGTCTAGTGGACTTGTAATACATGAATTATGGGAAAAGATAATAAGCAAAATAGAAAGAAAAAATTAAAAGGATCAACACGAGCTGTTGGAGCAGGTGTACTATGGAGAACAGCATATGGGAAATAGCAAATAGAAAGTGTAAGGGTCACATGCATAGTCGACCACGTAGGAGTCTTCTAGATGAACCGTACCTGTGGGATAGCTCAACCTTCCCCTTGACTTTGTAATGCATAAAGCTTCCAAACTGATCCCTCAGGTACGGTTAACACTGAGGGCTGATTGGTCTAGCTACGCCTCGAGCGAGGCTAAAATTTTGTCAACAAAAGTTGAAGGTAAAACTTCGAAGCTCAGTTCTACTATGATAAAGCATTAATATCGTAAGCAGCAACCTTTGCAGATAAAAAAATGAAATAAATGTTCTGAACTTTGTTCTTGCAAAGGCGGAAAAATAATGGAGTAGATTAGGAATACAGTTATTTTTTAATTTTAAGATAAAGTCTGTTAACTCGCAAAAAGATATGAGGAGGATATAGAAAAGCGGAAAATTTACGGTGTAGATTAGGAATACAATTCTTTTTAATTTTCAGGTAAAGTCTGTTAACTCGCAAAAAGAAATAAGGAGGATACGTAGCTAAGAAAACGTGTGAGGCTGTAGCTTTACAATAGAGATCCCACTAGAAATAAATTACATATATACTGTACCTTTTTTTGACAAAATCAGTCCATAGCGTTTTCGAGAATATATTTTCTAGACAATTTTCCAGAAAAGGTTAACCGTAGGAGGGCATAAAAGTTATGTCTATAAATACAGTATTTTTTGGGGGGGGGGGGGAAATTCCATGCAAATAGCGTAAAACTTATTATCTCTTATTCCAATTGCGTACAATTGTATATGACACATACATACTTAGCTAGTACATATGATGAAAGCCGCACGTCTCAAAACCACGCACCGAACTTTGCAAGCTGCTCATTACAAGCAATTTTTTGCATCTATTACGGTTTATGCTGGAGGGCTATAGTCGAGGTGCGTCCGTAGGAACGGGCGAATGTGCGATGGTGGTTATACGTGTAAGCGAATTAGGGGTTCACTCAAGCAGATAGTTTTACGAAATAGAAAAGTATTGGGTAAAATACGATGTGAAGCCCTACATTTTTCGTGAAGGAATGAGAATGTGAATATAAGTAATTATCATCAATGACAGCATATTGAAATGAATCTCAAGTCATAGTGAAAGTATTGTATGTGTAAGTGTGCTCTTCCACTATCCTCGTATATACGTATACCCCCATCGCTGACGCACCTGCTCCCTATGGACGCGCTCGCATGCTATCACTCGGTACCCCTAATGCGCTCCTACCCTAACTCAGTTAGATAGCATTCGTGCTTTTGACATAGCACAAGTTAATTCGTGTCTTATATACTCAAGTTTTTATACCATACATCCACACTGTATTTATACTGAGCCCTCCTGAAATCAATCTGCAAGTAGTAGTGCTCTTCATTTAGTGCATGCTCTGCTAATAAAAATACAAAGCTCTAACCTAACCTGAAAATGTAAGAAATGTGTCAAAATTTGGTAGAACTGTCTGCTCGAATAATACTCAAATTAGTACAAAAAAGATGCATCAATCTGTAGTAGGTGGTCACTAGAACCTAGTTTTGCATTATAATTGCATAATTATAAACTATACTTCTTAACACTGTTCCCATAATCACAGGTACATGAGAACAGATGCGTACTTTGAGCAATTACAGCGCAAAACGGGAGGTTGATGATTTCCACACTTGTCTTTCCTTATGCACACATCACCATCGCTAATGTGCCTGTTTCCGCGGACATAATCACGGTGATTCCTCAAATTGTGCCCAGCTTGGAATGGGAATAAATACAAACTTAGCTTGTGTTGGGCACTTAGCACACATTCGTGCATGGTTTACTCACTTATTTATTTATAACATATAAGTTTGCAAGATATTATAAATGTGTACGCAGCTGGTGGACAGGTAAGAAACCAAGAATGCAGAAGACCATAAGATCATAACTGGAAAAAATGGATGGTAGCGCTCCTCAACTTTACCTATGCTAACTGGGAAATATAGGCAAACACCAACAGGAAAAAGAATATAAAAGACATTAGAATAACATTTTCATGTTGAAATATGTATAACTGTTCAATCAATTTTCCCCATCAGTGATGATTCCAGTTTTTTTCTGCTGGTGACGAATTTCAATATACTGGGGATGAAATGTATTATTAACGAAAATAACTGGGAATCCACATTGGGCACGATAGGTTATGTGGGCCCGAGTGAATGTCATGGTTCTCGGGGAGAAATTACCCCGGCAGATTTCTGAAATCACCAGGTAGAAGTTGTTAGCCCACTCTTTGATCTTGTATTCAATATTTGTACTAGCGGAAGCATAATATCCTGCAATCTTCTTTCAGAAATTGATATATATTTTTAAATTGGTTGGCATCAAAATATGTCATTTATCATCGCTTAATCAGGCCAACGAATTCGGTAAACTCATTAAATTTACGTTTTAGAGCCAATTAAAAGTTCACGTTTTGTAAAGGAAAAGTGGGCGTGTCTTGCATTCAGATTGTATATAAGCTGTCAAAATTGGATATTTCTCTCAGAACGTGTCTGAGGAAGGCTATGTTACATAGTCGAAACTGTAACACAAATATATAACCTTAAAATATATACACACTGCTTTGGTCAGTTGGAGTTTTATTAGCAATCTTGATTAACTTAGATAGTATACAAAGGATTTTTTTTCATAAATTAATACTTTAAGCAAATGATATCTATTAGAACAAAGAAATTTGTTGTTAAGCCTTAATCTTGTATTTCTTTCCTATGTACAGATCAATCCAAATACTTTCAAAGATGATGGGGAATTGGATGCGTTACGAAAGAAGAGAGGATATAATTACGAAGATGAACTTACATGCTCCAAAGAATGTCTTCCAAATTATGAAGAGAAGGTAAGCTATAAAGTTTAAAAATTTTTAAATTTACTTAGTGTTATCCTAATATCGTTGAAGTTTGACATTCTTGCGTTAATTCTGTATCCTTTCTTGCGTAGTTTTTTCATATTATCTGAATAGTCGATTCGAGAAATTAAAAGTGTTTAGATTTACTCAGTTCTTTTCGTGTTTTTCTAATGTCCGTTTTATGATAACTGGTTGCCGTTCACAAATACAATCAACGCCGGAAGAAAATATCGTATTGCATATACAAATTTTATATACAAAATGTTATTTTTTTTCGTCAGAAACTGTACAAGAGATACAATTGATTTTTAGATTTTGGTGGAATTCATATGCATATGATCCATGTCAGATATGTAATATCACTTTTCTCGTTTTACAAAATAAAAAAATAAAATAAAATAAAATAAATTAAAATAAAATGTAGTGTGTGAATACTTGTGTAGGATGTTCACTTTCCTTAGGACTATGGATTGTGTAAATGTCTCACCGACTGGTGGCCGCGAACCTACTGGGCCCCGTGTAGGCATGCTACCAACAATCACTGATCCATTCACCAAACCAATTGTCCCCGGAAAATGGAACTCAAATTTGCCCAAAGAAGATAATTCCAGAGCCTCTTCTGTCACAACTCACAGCCCAGCATCCAGGCCTGCAGTCCATCATCCGCAGCCCTTCTTGAAAAAGGTTGCGAACCAAAAACTACCGACATAGGATGTCGACCTCAGAGTTATGCTGGCAATGAGGACTACGGAAAAAGCTGATGTTAAGTCTGTAATAGCCCTAACAGAAAAAAAAATCCATAATAACTTCCAAACAAACTTTAGCGCAACGGAAAATTGAAAAAAAAAAAAAAAAAAGTCCAAACTGAAAATGTTGATAGAACTGAAAGAATGAATTTCACCTCAGCATACGGTTGTTCCCATTCCTGATCACACTTAAAAAAGGTTTTTGGTATCCTTCACAGCTGTGATCATCATTTTTGCAAGTGAGAACATTTTCATGGACTGCTTTAAACCTCATCAATATATAGTACACACTGTAAACATTAAACTATATTCTTAATGACTTTAAACTAAAGTGGTATTTTCAGATTTTCTGTTTTGAAAGAAAACATTCAACTCACGGCTTGTACATTTTATTTACATAACTTTAATCCTAACATACTTTGCTGAAGAAATTAAAAAAAAAAAAAAATGAAAATTTTGATCCAATGTCAAGAATTTTTGTGTAAAGATTTCTCTAGCTCGACCAATCTTATTTTAACATATTTACTGTTTATCTCTTCCAAAATTAAGAAGAAAAAAATGTTACTTGACACTCTGTATTTTACATATTCTCAATAACTATTTAGTTTTCAAGGTAAAAATAATAATTCTGACAAAACTCAAAAGACGGGTTTTACAAAACATTCTAATAATCGGTTTACATTAATTTTCTTTTTTCGTTTCCTTTCGGTTGTGGTAAGCTATATTCATTTTCATTTACCGTTCTTGTCTTTTCTGCTGTGCTTCAATGTCAGTTCGACCTGGTGATGACCGGCTGGAGGGTTTACGCATTCTTAGCGACCTCACACATGTAGCACGGTACTTTCATTCTACCAGGGCCACGCTACTGACATTCTTTTTTTGTTTCTGACACAGCCACAACATACAAGTAAAGTCATACGAATTATTCTTAACCTAAAATACCCAACCTACACTAACCTAGCTAACTAAACTAACTTATCCCAAAGACACAATACATATATTGACATTTTTCATTTTAAAATAAAATAATCTCGTCCTAGCTACCACATCTTTTCCAAGAACGCTTCGCAATCAGACCCGCTGTCTTATTACCATTAAAGAATTCAGATTTAAATATTCCAAATTGTTCCATTAATACTATGAATGACGATGAAGCATTAGAATATAGTAGTCGAGGTACGAGCTGTAGACGAAAATTTCACCTTACCGGTAATTAAAATTTTGCACCCTTATACCTTACTTAAGCCGTGGTGTAGAAATTAATCCAACGGGATTTCACTTAAATATGTTCTAATTGTTTTCCAAAACATGTCTTCTATTTTTTTTTTATTTTTTTTTTTTTTTTATTTTTTTTATTTTTTTTAAGAATGTAAGCAAAGAAAAGAGATGAAAATTAAATAATGAGCAGTACTTTGGGTCTCCCAAAACAACAATTTCTATAAATACATGGTCTAAAAACAAAGTTCAAATTTTGGGGTAAACATATGTACGTCTAGTACATACATTCGTAATTACCTCGACAACCGAAATTTCTAACCTGTTCCCCCCCTCCCCCCATTGAGTAGTTCTTACACTTCACATTATGAATGTATATATGTGCAATCTCTGGGGAAAACTTTGAAATCTTTAGCACTGCATCTCGAAGCTATATGGTATATAATATATTCCACTATTATAACCAAATGTAAATCTAATTTCGAGGTTTTTAGTTGCCAATAAAGTCGCTTCACTTCCTAACTTGAGTCATAGCACTGGGTCATATTCAAAACAGGTTTACATACTTGAAAATTTGAAGAGGATTTTTGTTTCGCTTTTCCCAATTAGTTGTATATAAGTTGTGCAGGAACCTTGAAAAGATTCCATCACTGCATTCTCAAAATACCATTGTCTACGGCTGGTGTCCACATCCGAAGATGGCTGAAAGCCCAGTCCACAACTATTAGATGACAATTTCAGCATTCAACTTTTTCTGCCCGCTGAACAGCACATTACATGAATCAACTTCCTCATTCATAGAAAGGAGTGACCATTTCTCACTAATTTTCAGTTTAGTTGACTGGAATATTAAACTGGTTTCTACACTTTTCCAAAATTGTATACCACTAGATTTTTCTGTGTCTGGTCCACTATGCTAATTTCTGGTAAAAGACAAAAGATAATGGGAAGAAGATCCCTAATTGACTATTATTGATGATGTAACTATAGGACGAGATTTTCTCTACTGAACATCAAAGACGCCGCAAATCTCAAACGCAGCTGTGATTGCTGATGATCCAATAAGAGACAATTTTTACCGAAAGAAAGAGATGCATCAAGAAGACATTATGGCTGAATTTCTAAAGTTAAGAGTTTTGAAGAAATTATGAAATAAAATTTTGAGGTTTTCTTAAGAAGACTTCCTACATCGAAATTCCATTGGAAATAAACTAGAACCCACTGAAAACTACGAAATATACTCTTATTTCCTAAAATAATTCAGTAATTTTCACTAAATAAGCAAAATTCCGAAAATAATATTATTACATATATTTATCAAAGAATCTATACTTGAATATTATCATTTTGACGAAATTATGAAAATTTTGCGACTTACTCCTACGGTATCACAATAAATTTCTACATATTTCTAAAATCTCTACTAAACAAAAAAAATCGTAAATATATACAGGATGTTCAGAAATCTCGGATCATGTTACATTATACCCAATGTATCAGGTAACACTCGTTTTGAAATACAATGAATATTCTTTCAACGTACCCATTTAACCAAGAAAAGATCTGAATGGTTATAATTTGGTTTACTATATAATAATGGTTTATATATCGAAAACCATCTGATCAATATAAAAGTAAGTGGTGTTTGTCTATGTGTGCCACAAAGGCTCCGAAACCAAGAGCCGTAGCCCCATAGGAGTTATATGGTATTGTAGCCCTGTATCTCCCATCCATGAAGGTTTCGGCTTGAACCAGCAGGGGTCCTAGAGGGAAAAAACGCCCTAGGAACGGTGTTACCGTGCTAAAAAAAAATTGGTTAAATTTTAGAATTATCAACAATCTTAGAAAATGTCACAGACTGTAATAGAAGTTTCCCAAAAGTTCGAGAAAGTTTTAGAAGTTTCAGAATGCTCTAGAAACTTCTAGAATGATCCAGGATATTCTAGAATGTTCCAGAATGTTCGAAATCGTTGTAGAATGTGCCAGCATATTATATTATTTCCCTATATGTTCGGAAATGTTCTAGAATGTGCACCAGTAGGAAGGTACACATTAAGAATACGGGGTCATTTTTATTAAAGTTTACAAGTATCATTATCATTATGCTCAGGTTCTTCTCAACCTATTTAATGTTCTGAAAGGAAAATGGTGGGGTTATGTCTAGATGATGGGAGCCAGACAACAGAACCTACCTTAACCTAACTTAACCGAATCCGAGCTACTACTACTATTTGTACTACTACTAGTACTACTTACTACTACTATCAACTACCACTACTACTGTTTATACTACTACTACTATTTTTACTTTTACTACTACTACTACTTCTACTTCTACTAAAGGCTGCCTCCCATGTCTAAACACAATTATATCTGTGGCGCCCCTGAAGTTTTTCCTGTTCCAGGTTGAATATCGCCATGCGCCAACACAAGAGGAGTCTATATAGGGTAGCGTCTCTATTTCCACAAAGAAACTTGTTTCAGAGTTACGGGAAGAATTACTTATTCAGAAGCATAATTAACTAAAACTATAGATTACTGGGAAACAACTTTTCTGGGAGGTACATTGACAGAAAGTTTTATCTACAAATTACTTAATGCTCTTTGACACAAGTATGCTCAAATAGCGCCAAAGAAAGTTAGCAGGCAACGATGGATCGGAGTCTGAGCCATTACATTTATTTACAAGTTTGTTTAAAAGAATAAAATATAGTGTCTACAGACATCGTTGAAAATACAATGATGGTTTCAGAATTATCACAAAGTACCTAAAATGCCCGTTCGCACAAGGAAAATACGTTTATAGGAAATGAATTACTCTTATAAATAGGAAATAAAATATATGCGAGGGAAACTTTTAAAATATAGGATCGGATCAAGGAAAAGTGAAGTTGCCAGACAGTTAATTGTATACCAGTGATATGTTTAAAATGTAACAAGTGAAAGTAAATTGCTAAAGGTAAAACTTAGTCTAATATAAATAAAATGAAGAGTTTGTTTGTATGTCTGTTTGTCTGTCTGTGTGCGGCCTGACGACCAGACGAGTAGACCGAGAGTTACCAAATTTTGGTCACGGGCACCTTGGTCCAGGTCCCAGACCAAGACGAAGCGTTTTTTAAATTTCGAACCAGGAGGTCTCAGGGGAATGTTTACCGGGACATGTAAAACAAGTAGAAAATGACCGATATTAGTGTCAAATTAATAGTTTTCGCGGTCGCTGAGATCAATAGTAAACTCTGAATGCATTAACTTCCAAATTCATCCCTTCGTCTGCGGGCCGGGGATCACCGGGGGCGGGGGATACCGAGAAATGTAAAAATTATCCAAAATGACCGATATTAGTGTCAAATCCATAGTTTTCGCCGTCGCTGAGATCAATGATGACACTTTCATTAGCGATGACTTTCAAATTTAGTTATCATTGTATGCGGGCCGGGGGCACCTGCTGGGGGGGGGGGTTACCGAGGCATGTAAAACTAATCGAAAATGACCGATATTAGTGTCAAATCCATAGTTTTCGGTGTCGCTGAGCTCAATGGTGAAACTCAAGGAAGTGTTTACTTTTAAATTTAGCCCCCATGAGCTAAGGAACGAGTCCCATACGAGAGAGGGTGCAGAGACATGTAAAAATAATGTAAAATGACCGATATGTGTGTGAAATCCATAGTTTTGTCTACATTCACGTTGTTTTTTCTGTTTAGTAGTGGATGGTTTTGTTTTGGTTAAAAACAGGTTAGTTAAAGGTTGTATTAAGTATAAACCGTGTTTACTAGTAGTCATCCCAATGGAAACACATCTACTTTATCGGATATGCATTCACACAAAATACCTGTAGATCAAATTTTAGAAATGTTTAATTTTTCTTTCGTTGTTCAGTTTGTTTACATAGATATTTTATGTGACCCGTGCGAAGAACGGGCATAACAGCTAGTATAAATAAATTAGAGTTCGTTTGTGTGTCTGTCTGTATGCGGCCTGGGGACTAGATGAGTGGACCGAAAGTTACCAAAATTTGGTCACGGGTGCCTTGGTCCAGGCCCCAGATCAAGACGAAACTTTTTTTTTTTTTTTTTCAAATTTCGAACCAGGGGTGGGGCTCAGAATGGACGTTTACTGGGACCGGCCTGAGAACCAGACAAGTTGACCGAGAGTTACCAAATTTTGGTCATGGATACCTTGGTCTCCAGGCCCCAGACCAAGGTGAAGTGTTTTCGTCAAAATTCGAACCAGGGGGTGTTTACCGGGACATGTAAAAGTAGTAGAAAATGACCGATATTAGTGTCGAATTCATAGTTTTCGCGGTCGCTGAGCTCAATGATGAAACTCCGATCGCATTAACTTCCAAATTCACTCTATTTGGCTGCGGGCCAGGGGTCATCGGATGGGGGATACCGAAACATGTAAAAGTAATCCAAAATGACCGATATTAGTGTCAAATCCATAGTTTTCGCGTCACTGAGATCAATGGTGACATTACCATTAGCGATTACTTTCAAATTCAGCCACTATTGTATGCGGGCCGGGGGTCACCAGAGGGGGGGGGGGGGAATTCCGAGACATCCGATATTCGATTTTCGATTCCGAATAATCGAAAGTCACCGATATTAATGTGAAATCCATAGTTTTCGGGGTTGCTGAACTCAATGGTGAAACTCAAGATCGCGTTTACTTTCACATTTAGCCCCCATCAGTTAAGGAACGAGAGTGATAATAAAGGGGGTCACGAGACATGTAAAAATAATCAAAAATGACCGATATTAGTGTCAAATCTATAGTTTTCGCTGTCGCTGAGATGAATGGTGATATTCCCATAGGCGTTGGCTTCCAAATACAGCCCCCCATCGGCTGGGGGCCAGAGCCATTGATTTTCAAAATTGGAACCAGAGGATCATAGGGACGTTTACCGGGATATGTAGAAGTATTAGAAAATGACAGGTGTTAGTTTCACATTCATAGTTTTCGCGGTATCGGCTAGGAGCCAGAGGTGATTTTTTCACAATTCGAACCAGGAGAGTCTCAGGGGGCGTTTACCGGGACATGTAAAAGTAGTAGAAAATGACCAATATTTGTGTCGAATCCATATTTATCGGGGTCGCTCAGATGTATAGTGACACTCCAGGTAGTGTTTACGTTCAAATTCAGCCCTCATCGGCCTTCCCAATGAAAACGCGTGTACGTTGTTAGATATATATTCACACAAAATATATCCAATTTTAGAAATTTTTCTTAATTGTTCTTTCGTTGTTCAGTTTGTCTACATTGATATTTTATATGAACCGTGCGAAAAACGGGCATAACAGCTAGTTTTAAATATAACAGAGATATATATAATATGGCGCAGTGGAGATAATGTCTGTCATCACGGATCCGTTTGAGCTTCGGCCTCCAGAAGTTGCTTTCCAGGTTATAAGATTGCCATATCTAAAACTATTGTGTCCGTGTGTGTGTATGTGTGTCGATGTTAATTCAACGGCATAGGTAGGAAGTAATTCCTTCGTTTCATTAAAATTGAAATCCTGTCTTGATGAATTTGCGTAGAGAAATAGAGTAATTGAAGGTTTGTTTTCGTTCTTCCTTCATTCCACTCAACGGAGTATCCCTTTTCTGGTTGGAAGTCCCCATACTCAAGAATCAGCACTGATTGCTGTTCCAGAATTACAAGGCCTTCTAGTGGTGTGGCCTTGAAAACGCTAAAAGTTGGATTAGTTGATTGTTGATTAGTTAATTCGTTGGCTCCAGTTAATTGTTTGTTGACAGAACAGCTTCCTTCATTTGATCACCCTTCCTCTCCATGTTCTTTGTTGCCTCTCAGTTGCGAATACTGCTGCAGGACTTGCAGATTTTTGTTTTTTGTGAGAGTGCTACGTGAGGATAATCAGTGAGCATCTTCCTCTGTCTGAGGTGGATGCGCATCATCCCAACTTGCTTTCCGTGAGTCTAGTGTTTTGTCATCATTATTATTATTAACTGGTTTCTCATTCATTCTTCTCTCTGGTTACGGAGCCGTGTATTTCAGTCGACTGGAGTAGAGATCTGGTACTCTCGTTCTTTTCGACCATATGGGTTTCAACTTTGATTCTTCAGTGAGAACGTGTCTACAGGATTACTACGGGAGTAGTGTTAATTCTCCCTGTGAATGCTCGGTATAGTACTGTGGTAATTACATGATTTTCGGTTTTATTACGTTACAAAAGCCTCAGTTCACGAGTAAATCTTCTTTAAACTCTCGGAGGCAAACTGAGAAGATACTTAAATTAAAATGTGTTCAATCACTTTGCGTCAGAGTAGAAATCCACCATCTATTGAATGTTAGCCGCAGAGTAATTTTGTGTTGGGATCTCTTAAATGCCACTGATGAGTAGATTAAACTTGATTGCTAATAAAACTCCAGCTGACCAAAGCAGTATATATACTCTTAAAATATATATACTGCTTTGGTCAGTTGGAGTTTTATGAGCAATCTTATTTTTTTCCAAAGCTATAATGAATAGTTTACAAATTCAACTTGAACAAGGAGACCAATATATTGTTATTGTAGAAATAGCTGCTTCCAACGCAGCCGCTGATCCTTTCAGTTTGTCTACGCTTCCGAAATATAAATACTAAGTATTATCGACCGAAAGTTCGACCCTGCTAGGTAAACCCTATCTTGTTGGAATTTCTTTCTTGACTTCCTGTGATGTACAGGGGTTCATTCTCGGTTTTAATTAGACATCACATGAACATTCCACTTCCCTTGATATCTCTTTCCCATTACCTTAATTTTTTGTTAAAAACGTTCCTCACGGTCTTCCATAAATTTGCTTGGATTTGTTAGAAACTAATCGAGATGTATGTGAACAAAATGCACTTCAACGCTCATATTACAATCGGTAACTTCTTAACAGTTCTACCATAATAACAACTACCATAATTTTCGGCCTTTCAGTTCCCTAAAAAATACATAATACTCTTTGGAATATATTTCAAGCCCCTTTTCGATTTCATTCATGGTAATTTTGATGGCCGGTGTATCACTAATTTTTGTATTTGAGGTCCTGTAAAAATGCCAGCTTTAATTTTCTGATATGTGATGTTGGGAAACAAATATTACGATATTTAAAACAATCAGTGACTCTGTTTAAGGCTATTATAAATTGCATACTTTTATGTGTAACGGAAGCAGAATCTTTTTAACGGAATCGGTCAATTAAACCGAAAAAATCTCATCAAGCTTCAATTATATTCTACATGGCAAGCTTACCTTGTCTAATGATCTGACCTTGGCCTCGAGTGCCATTAACCCAGAAAGCAAGGATACTTTATGTAACATGACTGTTGGCTCAGTAATAAGCACAGTAGCTTAAATTTCCCATACACTAACCATTACAGAAAGTTGGTCCACATTTATGGAAATAATTTTGTGTCCCCTACGCTAGGACGTAAAGCCGTATTTCCACCAGCGATTGTGCTCGATATGACGACCCTGACTATCAACTATAGCCCGACAAGAAAGTTTCCATTGAAGTAGGCTTCTGTTCAGAGAAATCTGATCAAATTTGGACCGCTCCTCCGTGCAAACTTTCCACAAGCCTGTCAATGTGCATGTGCGACGTAAGGAAATCGCTCGCTTCAAACACCCGAAAGCACATTGGTACAGCGTCGGGAGACTTGACAGGGATGTCTGATGGGATAGCATGGATTCCAGTTTCACGCGCTTTGCGGGCCATGTATGCCACAGTTGTTCGAGCCGTGTGGCTGGCTGCTTTGTCTTGATGAATGTAGACTTTCGACACCTTAACACCATACAACGACGGAATATGCTGCCAATATAATGGCTCCAGAACGCGTTGTTGATAGTATGCTGCGTTAATTTTCACATTTCGTGCAACTCTATGCAGGGGAAGTTTCCCTTTATAGCAAAAACCTGCAACCACCATAAAGCCACGGGGAAAACTTTCGCGGCACGTGCCGACCCAATTGGCATGGTCCTTGGCATCTTTAGGATGATAGTAAATAGCTCGAACCCACTTGGAGTTTAACAAATAAATCCAGGCCTCGTCTAACGTGACCACATATTTCCATTTGTTACCCGCTAAATACCGTTCATAGAACCGTTTGCAATGGACTCTGCGTTCCCGGTGTTTGGTTGTGAGTGTGTGAACACGTGGCTTATGCTTCACTTGCAGGCGTAAATCCTGGTTTATTACTCTCTGCACAGTTGATTTGGATCTTCTAACAGTCCTGGCAATGTCCCTTTGTGGCAGCGGATTCTCCTGAGTCACCAACTTGTGCAATTGTCGAACCACATCCATTGTACATTTGGGACGGGGGTGTTGTTTTCGTGCCAGTGTGTGCACACCTGCTTCCTCTGGCTGTGCATTTTTGTTGCGTTAGGTACAATGGCAATACCCTTCTTGGGAATGGTGAAACCCTTGGAGGAACACTGTTTCACAATTGCACTGTAGCTGTATCTGATGTCGGAAAGAGCGGTGATGCACCCCTCCCAGAATGGGGTGACTTTTGAAGGCATTTTACACTTGGAGCACTTCACTTCCTGCTACCGAATTCTCCACACAATTAGTTTCTGATTGCTCTGCTGTGCTTACTGTCTGCGATTCTAGCGCTCCTGCCGGACGTTCCACTTCGTTTTCATAAATGTGGACCGACCTTCTGTAATGTTTCTTGTACCGCACTTTGGCGACGAAAATTTTAAACAAAAGTTTCTTTCAAAATCACCGAATGTTCGTGATGTGCAATATAAAGGATTTGATGGAATCTATGAACAACTGCGAATGTTTAAATTGTAAGGATTGTAGAATTTCGGTAGCAGTAATGTCGTGGAAATAGATTAACCTTTCTTCCTGTTCGAAATATGGAACCAATTTGTCTTTCTGGTGCGCACATTACGAGATGTTGCATTTGTATACAAATTCTTTACTTTCAGTCTAGATCCTAGTAACTCTGCGGCATCTTTTGGTAATTTCAGATCGCGCACGAGATTATTAATTTCGTGTTAGTTAAACGACATTGGTGTTCCTTCTTGAACATTGTCATATTCGCTTACTTTTCATAGTATGTCCTACAAATTCCACTGTCCAAACGTAACAACCATCTCTTTGATTTATTGGCTCGCGATCGATCCTTCTATGAGGTACGATATTTGAGACATTCGATTTTCATGACAACGTATTAGCACAAAACAAATTTTCGTGCTTAGCGTTTCCGATTCCTTCAGACTCGTCTACTATTTTTAAAACAACATCACCTTCTATATTGGTGTAATTTATCTCTATTTCTTCTTCACTCTCCCACGCTTTAACAGACTCACTCCTCACTAAATTCCCATTGCTTTCAGCGCGGCAATTCTATTACATGTCCTTGCGTTCCTACACTGTGAATAATAGAGTGATCCAGAAGTCAGTTGCAATTCGTGATTTGAATTACATTTAAGCATTGAGACTTCTTTACTTGTCCAGAATTATGCGCAGTTTCTCATTAAACTTATACTAGTCAAATGACAGTGTAAAGCCTAAAACCACAGACTTTAAAGACCAAGTACTTGCCTTCAATGAAATTGTAGAATTTGCAAATCTTAACTCTAGAATTGATGTTTAATCTAATGGAATTGAAAAGCATAAACATTCGTTAACATTTTATTATTGTTTTAATTTTTAACATTTTATTATTGTTTTAATTTCTCACTTCACGACAAACACCTTATCGAAAATTATGCTATTCGCGAACCTGGGTAAGAATTTGACAGGAAATCTTTCATCTGTTAAGTGTTTACATTTTTGTAATTTTTTCACTTTTCCTTTCACTAGAGGTATTTGATATTTCACCACTGACTGCATTAGAAGTTGTTTTATTTGTATTTATTTATTTATTTGTTAATACCAAATTTCTCTCTATCCCAGACAGAACTTTTGTAATACAGATTTAAGTTTTTGACAACTGTTGACAATTTTGCAAGTCGAAACTGTAGAGGTAAATCTCATTCAGGCTAACAGACGTGTACTTAGTATTGTTAGTCTCCTATCTGATTTTAGTGTGATTTAAAATCTTATCAAAAAGGGATAGTAAAACTTATCTCAACAAGCACCACTTTCTTTATGGAATCGCTGTGGAATCTGGTATTTTGAATCATCTTCAACGACTACATCCCATGCGATCACTCGGCGGTGCAGGTATACACCATCCCCTTCCCCCTTCTCTTCAGTAATCATTTCTTGCTGTTTCGCGTTATCAATAGTAACTGTCCTTAAGTGCTGGTAACAATTATTATATGGAAAGGATATTAAGATCTACACTGATCATAATTCTCTGCATTACTTACATAAATTTAAACAATGGAATTCCAAATTAGCACGTTCAAGACCGAAAATTCAGGGATTTAATTTAGAAATTATTTATATGATAGCAAATAACCAGGCTGAATAAGTTAGAAAAAAATTATGAAAAGTTTCAACTGGTATTGATTGCGTTTTCATGTTTGTTCGTGACCATGCCATGTTTTCTCACTGGTGTATTTGCGATGGGCTACAGCAGCCGGCTATTTAATCTTACGCCGCCCTCGGTTGAGATATATCACCTGATGATTAAGGTAATTTAATTGTGCAAATGTTATTAAGGTATAATTTGTACATGCTACAGGGTGCCCACCCAACCGTGAAAAAAACATGAATTTCGTACATCGTGAAAAACCTAGAATGAGCCATTATTATTATTATTATTATTTTATCAAATCTTGGAAATCTAGAAAATTTTCGAATTAATACAAAAAATACGTCACAAGAAAATGAATGAGTCGTAGAACTGTGCTTTGGAACTATTTTCAAATTTAAAAGCTGAAAGGGATAGATTGGCGGAGTGCGACTTAGGTTTCGCACCGGGCGGTTCTAATTGTCGTTGTGCGGTCACTTTTTTTTAAATTAACTTTCTGACCGTTAAATTGAAACATTTTGGACCGTTATGAAAATAGTCCGTTAAAAAGTTTCGAATTCGATTGTTTAGTTTCAGTGGGTACGTTGTGCTAGTTTTTGAGTGTTACTGGATACACAGCTAACATGCACATGGGAAGAAGAATGACAACTCCTTCATGTTTTATTTTTCAGCCTCTGGGGATCATCTTTTTTTAAATTAATTTTTTAAAATTATTTTTCGTTTTATATCCTCCTTACCAATATGTATTGTTGCCGTTCGTTAGGGGTGGGATTTTATGAGAAATTTGGAGCAGACTTAGACTAAATTTCATAAGACAGGTACTTAGGTACGATGGTGTGGCAAGTCATATTCTGTTTGGACCATCGCAAAAGGGATGTTCGTAAAATTCAACATTGCATCGATTGAAATGCAATCTTGATATTTCATTTTCTTTGTAATATGCCATATTGTGTGCAATTATTTTGTCATTCATTAATTGAGCTATTTTACTGTATTATCCACATTATCGTGAGCTTTTGATCAGGTGTCAAAAGTTTTGACACCCATCTCGCGGGAACCTTGTTCATTCTCAGATGCTGGGTGATAATTCAGTCAACACTTGCAGTAAATAAGTCCACTATCTCAGCAATATGCCTGATGGTCATTAACCGAACGTTCATGATGATTTCATGCACTTTGTCAATGTTCTTCTGAAATAGTGCTTCCACGAGGCTTCCTGATCGAGTGTCATCTTCAATGGAGGCTCTCCCTCTTTTAAATTCGGCTGCCTATTTCTTCATTGTCGTATATAAATGGGCACTATCACCTAAAGTAGTAACCATGTCGACATGTCATTTTAAACCTTTCTTGTGGAATATTCAATAACATCACTCGCCTTCAGTTTCTCTATTTGGTCACACTTTGCTCATTCTTCTGTCTTTCAGGCCTATAACAACAGAATAAAAATCGATATTAGTACCAAATTTGGTGTGACATCATATGAAGGTTCAATAAATATAGCCTTAAAGTATTACGTGTTAGTTGTAATATTTCTTGGTTAGGCGTGAATTTATGTAACAATCATATAGACTTATCGGAAAGTATTACGTAAATAATAATTAATACTTTTCTGACCAGAGCATATACTTATTTATTAAAATTAAAATAAATCGCTACAGTTTCAATAACGTTATCTTCATCAGACGTTAACTGACAGAAATATCTTCATCAGACGTAAACTGATTTTTCTGCCAGTTAATATCTGATGAAGATAATATATGTTAACGTGCAATTTTGTGAATTAAAACTTTATTATTGTAAGTAAAGTTGAAGTAAAATGTGTGATTACTAAAATCTAAAGTAAAAACGACTTGGTTTACTATTTGCCACTATTTCTGTTTCGGCATTGATAAGAAATTCCTTCGTTTCCGTTTTGTTCGCGAGGAAGGATTAAATTTCATCTGATGAATACGTTGATGAAAGTGCTGATTGGACTATCGGAATTCCGTTATTGGATTCACAAGAATTATGTGCTATGGAGTCGCAGTACTTTGTAGGTATTTACGGATATTAATCACTGCGTCAATTTAAGCCAAATATAATGTGTAATTTCGACGACAATTTAAATCATATTCTGTGGACTTGAAAAGATCAAAGATAGAGTGTTGTATTTTGATAACGTATATTTAATTATTACTCCTGGATTCTTGGACGCCTCATGTGCATTCCAGTCCCCTGTTCGCCAATATGACTGATCTACTTTTGCTTTTAAAAAACCATTTAAAATAGTGAAATAAAGAATATGTAATTTTCTTTTATACGAGGTGCACACCAAAACTACATACAGTTTTATGTCCACACCTTTTACCATTTCAGGAAAGCAACTGCGACATCAGAGACCTCCATCCTTCGTCTCTAAGAAGTGCAAATTTTGTTTATTAGGTGGCAGCATTTCAGTTACAGTGCCTGAATGAGTAAGACGTATTTCTGATACTGCTGTGGACATTGAATTTTCGGTTGAAAAGCAAGGGTAATTGTGATATTCCTCATCGCAGCTGGACATTGTTCATCCTCCCTCATTGCCGGTAGGGGTGTGTGTTTGGTGGTAGTGTTCTTGCAGAAAACATGTTAGAAAGTGAGTGCGTGGGTTCAAAGCAGGGCGAACGAATGCAAAAGATAAGCAGAGATGTGGACGTCCATAAACAGCACCAACTGACGCTAACATTGTCATGATGACAATTTAATCATGGAAGATAGGCGTGTCACCATGCAGGGGATTTGTGATACAATGCATTTAACAATGACAATAGTAGAATGAGTAATTACAAACGAACTAGGCCTAAGGAAAGTTTCTTCTCGCTGTGTTGCACGAATGCTTAATGACAATCAAAGAGAGGCAACGATTCGATCAAGTGTTGCAAATTTGACATGCTTCAGAAGAGAGGGACACAATTTCTTGGAAAGTGTTGACAGTAGATGAATCGTAGATTCCATTTTCAACTTAGAATCAAAAACAGACTGGATTCAGTGGAAACAAAGATTCACCACCCTCTAAAAAATATTGTCAGGTGGATTCCAATGAGGAGGTGCTATACGTTATCTTCTGGAGTTCTCGGGAATTGATATTGCCCCACCCTGTTCCGAAAGATCACACAATTACGGGCGAGTATTTTTGTACACTTCTGGATATAGAATTTTTGTCAGAATTAACTGAAAAATGACCACAAATGGCAATTTCGTCTTCCACGTGGACAATAGAAAGCCACACCGTGCTAATGTGACCTCAAACGGTGACCACGGTATTGAACTTCTGCCACACCCACCCTCCTCATCAGATTTAGCCCCAAGTAACTTCTGGTTGTTGCCAAACTTCAAGAATTATCTTCGTGAACAACATTTTGTCAGTAGATCATCTCTGGAATGTGTTATTTTTCAGTATCTGAAACAGCCTCAAAGATAACTATGCCACAGCTATACAAAATGGACGAAGCGATAGCAACTGTATATCAATAAAAAAGGAGAGTTTGTTGAGAAATAGGCACAGGCTAGTTCTCTGTATTTCGTTGTTCTTGGAAATAAGAACGAAGTGGCACGTACTTTTGGTGTGCACCTCGTATCTTTCGATACAACAATGAGGGATTACTTGCTTCGATATGACTGCCATCTGGTGTGAATAACCGAAAGAATAAAAGCAGAGGAAAAGCAAATCTAAAACTGCGGTATGTGTGTGTGTCCAGAATCGTAAGAAAAGAAACATGCGTTGGCGAATCTAAAATTGCAAGTAATTGCTTATGTTTTAAAGTGTGTGAGAGTAATACTGTTAACGGCGTATCCAGTTCTTTTTCGATGGTGTTTGAAAGCAATCTATGAGTAATTAAAAATTGATAGAAGTCCAATTCAATTAATGTCATCAAAGATAATTGATAGTAATACTCTAGCAGTCAATAATCTCGTTTAAGTGATGAGATTAAAAACAGTATGGAATGTTCCAGAAGAAAGATAACATTAGACCTTCCATAAGATTTATGCGGTAAGTGCGTGGTTTTGTCTAATATCTCTAAAAGGAATAGAGCGTTGTACGATTTAGCTTCAGTAATATCCAATTTACGTGCCAGCTAAACATTGCAATCATAAAGAAATTTAATCTCATTTTACTGTAACTTAAGTGAAAATGCTAGTATTGGTCTTGTAAACTGTGAAAATAATATTTACGCAAAAATTGTAACTTTTCCGCATCGCGAGCGCGAAACTTAGTCACAGGAAGTGATCAAGGGGCAAGCACTCAATATGTAATAGGAAAAAATAATCGTATTGTAAAAAGCATTGTATGAGGTATGTAAATGAATAAACATTTGAATACGATGTAACCTTTCACACAGGTAATGTAATTGATAAGTAGACATAAGAGAATGATGGAAAATGATGTGAAGTGGTTTCATATACTACATTTCCGTAAATTATAGTTCATTTGTGAGTTACACGAACCTAAGAGTCCGGGGTTATGGTTATTGTTGCTACGTCCTTTCTGTGTCCACGGAAGTGTGTATTTGGTAATTACGTATTTTTGTGTAAATAACTACTCCCGATGCTATATACGGAAGTTTGTATAGTATGACGGGACGGAGCGAAGCGTTTACTCGAATATCTTAGTGAAAAGAAAAACGAGTTTTGGAGCAGGCGGGTTTAGGTAAGATACTAAAAACTCTAGTATCTGGCTTTACACATTTTGAAGAACTATCCAACACTAACAACATCCAGTACTCTTTAATTTGAGTAGCTGTACTTTCAATGTACGTCTATCTATTTTTCCGGAATGTATTTAAATAGTTCAATTTATAGGTTACTTGTCGGGCTGCACTGACGAAACTGAAAAACAGAAAGCCGCGTAGCATGGCTTAGCGGTATAAGGCAGTAATTAGGCTGATTTGTAGCTCTATATGTTGAGGTTCGATTCCACTGAGGGCATAGGTATTATTTGTTGTCTCTAGTCTAAAAAGGACGTAAAACTCAACAGTACAAGTACAATACAAGAGAATCATTAAATTTAACGTCAAGATTTTTAACATAAATAATATTTGTCCTTAGAATGTATATCTTCTTGATACACACCGCAGAACCGTATATTCCAGAACCCAATCGAATAGAAGTGGAAGCCGCTATAAAGAAATTAAAGAAACACAAATCTCCGGGTGTAGATGAAATTCCGGCTGAGTTAATTTTAGCTGGAGGCGAAAAATTGTGGAACAAGATACACAAACTCATTCTCCTTATCTGGAACAAGGAAGAATTGCCACAAGAGTGGAAAGAGTCAATCATTGTTCCAATTCACAAGAAAGGCGACAAAACTGACTGTAATAATTATCGAGGCATTTCTCTTCTGTCAACATCCTATAAAATCCTTTCAAATATTCTATTAGCAAGACTGACCCCATACGCAGATGAAATTATTGGAGATTATCAGTGCGGATTTAGACGAAATCGATCAACTATCGACCAAATATTTACCATTCGCCAAATACTCGAAAAGAAGTGGGAATACAATACCCCGGTACATCAACTATTTATTGATTTCAGAAAGGCTTACGACTCGGTTAGGAGAGAAACATTATACAACGTTCTTACAGAGCTTGGAATACCGAGAAAGCTAATTAGATTAATTAAGATATGTTTAAGTGAATCCCAAAGTAAAGTCCGGGTAGGAAAATTTTTGTCCGCGAGCTTCCACGTCGAAAATGGCCTGAAACAAGGAGATGCGTTGTCGCCTTTATTATTTAACTTTGTGCTGGAATACGCCATAAGAAAAATCAAAGATAGCAACCAGGGCCTAGAGTTGAACGGCATTCACCAGGTTATGGCATATGCTGATGATGTAAATTTAATAGGGGATGATAGGAGAACAGTAGAAATAAATGCAGAGATATTATTAAACGCTTGCAGGGACATGGGTTTAGAAGTAAATGCAGAGAAAACTAAATACATGGAAGTGCGTCGGGACCGTAATACGGCAAATTGTGGAGGCGTTAAAATATTAAATAATACTTTTGAAAAAGTGGATACTTTCAAATATTTAGGATCAATGTTAACAGACGAAAATCATATTCACGAAGAAATTAAATGTCGACTAAAAGCAAGGAATTCGTGTTACTATTCGGTTCAAAATCTCTTGTCGTCGCGAGTTCTGTCGAGGAATTTGAAGCTTAAAATATATAAAACGATAATCATGCCTGTTGTTCTGTATGGTTGCGAAACATGGTCGCTTACTCTGAGGGAAGAACATAGACTGAAAGTATTTGAGAACAGGATCCTGAGAAGAATATTCGGACCCAAGAGGAACGAGAATGGGGAATGGCGGAAGCTTCATAACGAGGAACTACATATTTTATACGGTTTACCCAACATTGTTAGGGTCGTCAAGTCTAGGAGGCTTAGGTGGGCAGGTCATGTAGCTAGAATGGAAGAAAGTAGAAACGCTTTCAAAGTCTTGACTGGTAGACCCATAGGAAAACGACCATTAGGAAGACCTAGGCGCAGATGGGAGGATAATATTAAGATGGATCTCGCAGAAATAGGAATACAAAGTAGAAACTGGATCCAATTAGCTAAGGATAGAAGTCAGTGGAGAGCTTTTGTGAACGCGGCACTGAACCTACGGGTTCCATAGGCCATAGAGTTAGTTAGTTAGTTATGTATATCTTCTTGAAAAACGGCTTACTGATGATAGACAAAGATAAGAACATAAAAAACAAAATACCCATTTTTATATTCAAATTACGTTGAAACTTGGCACAATGTTCTTAATTCGCGAAGATATTTTTAGCTTATTCTATCATTAAATATTTACTTGATAATATGAAATATCTAAGTGAGTCAAAAGTGAAGTACGATAGGAATTTATAGTATATCAATATACACCTTCAATATCAGTGCATGTGTGTGAGCGAGGTTTTCATTTCTCCAGAATTTTTGGCAAAACTTGCGGCATAATCATATGTACACATTGTACAGTGCGTTCCTTCAGATGCTGAACATTCTAAAGCTTAACTAAGTAGACCGCCACTATTAAATGGCTTCAAAAGTGTCGGGTCTCGAGATCAGGGTAACCACTCAGCAGGACCACGGCGACCGATCTATGCGTCACGAAACTGGACATGCAGTCATTCATGGATAATTAAACCATAGTAAGGAGAGGCATTAGTGTTGAAATATTCCTGGAGATGCTTCAGCTTTATTTAACATGTTTTTGAATACGTCGTCTTGAAGGAACTCCTAACCTTCCGCCTTGAGAGTACTTTCCATTAAAAAGTGCTTGATTACTTTTGTCCCCAAAATCCAAACCACATCAAGATATCACACCCTTACTGCATTTTCGAAAAATCTATCCAATAAGGATTTGGTTAGTCCAGTATAGTAAGTACAACAAGATAACTCCAGTATTTTTTTTCTGTTTGTTAAGTTCTAGTGGACGTAAAACGACATCTCATCACTAAACAAAGTAGTTGATGTAAAGTCAGAGTTCTCATTGATGTGGTCGCATGCTTTTCACATAATTGTACATTTAGATCTTCTGTGTATGCCGGTTTACCTTATGCAAAATACGACACACGCTCGATTGACTGACGCCATGTTTCATCAAAAAATGTTGGGTGGTGTTCAATGGGCTCTTGCACAACTCCTAAGGCACTGAGTTATTATGCCTAATGGTGTAAAATTTCCGGAAATTTTGAACCTGTTGGTAAAAACAGTTTTTTTTCTGGTTTCTTTTCAGAAAAGCTGAAAAAATTGGGGAAACAACAAAAATCTTTGTATTAGGTTAATTTTACTAACAACAGGACTTTCTTTATCGAACACGTGAACAATGTAACTTTTGCAATTCAATATTGCAAATATTTAACAAAAATAGCACTCGAAAATAAAACTTTTGCAATTATTCTTGAAAATTAATAGTCTGCACATATTTCCTTTGTGTGCTTTTTAGTCGTCTATTTGTGGATGTGCATTAATTACAGAATTTTTACAGTTAGATACAAGTCTACCATTATAAAGCTTTTATGTTGCAACAAATAGTACTCTTGAATGAAACAGTGTTCTTAATATGCTCTTTGATCTGGTGAAGTTTTGTTAATTTTAACCAAATTACTTCTTACAAGAAAGAGCAGTAGGTAAATTTCACTAATTCTCTTTCACCAAACCATATAATAACTATTATTTAATATTCTAATATAGACTTTTATATAAACTTTATGTACAAAATCTTGTGTGTAGACAAATACCTGTTTTCTAATGCGACAAATTACCTATACATGTAAAGATGAAAATATATTATGTTTGTTACTTAATAACTCTAGAACCACCCGATCGATCTCGATAAAATTTTGACCGTAGATAAGCTTCGTTCCTGGGATTGTTTTTATCATTTCACTTTGAAGATGCAACTTGGGAAAGAGGAAAAGAAGATATATAGAAAATGACTGACATTAGTGTTGAATCCATAGTTTTCGGGATCGCTGAGATGAACAGTGACACTTCCGATGCCGTGTAAATCCAAATTCAGTCCCGCAACTTAAGGGAGGAGGAAGGGGAAGACATATAAAAATGACAGAAAATGGCCAATATTAGTGTCCAATTCATAGTTTTCTGTGTTATTGAGATGAACAGTGACACCTCCGATGCCTGCCGTTTAAATCCAAATTCAGCCCCTATTAGTACTCCTAAGGGGGATGGTGACATGTAAAAATAATTGAAAATGACTGATATTAGTATCAAATTCATAGTTTCTGGGATCCCTAAGTAGATTGGTGACCTTGGAGACCTTTGTGTCCAAAATGAAATGTGTTCTTCCCGTGCGAAGAAAGGGTATTCTGTAAGTCTGTAATAATAACGAACGGAATTTTTACATATGCAACTTTTTAATATATTTCTCGCTGCTCAAATTTATTTACTTGTGCGGTGTATGTGTAAATAAGATCATATCTCTTTTGAGTTGTTCGAAAAATATAATAGAGGAATTTTACAAGGAGTCAGAAAACTAAAAAGTAAAATTAAGACCTTTTACTTTTAAGTGTTTTTTTTCCTGTTAGCGAAATCTTACATTGTATATATGCTGCAAACAGGTTATACCAAGTAACATTATCATCAGGCGAAGAAATAGTTTTTAAATTATATTTTCCAATTTTTGCCAATATTTCCGAACAATTTTTTTTTTCTAATGGGTTCAAAATTACTGAAATTTTACACAGCACAAGAAAGATATCTCCATAAAATATATATATATGATTTTAACATATTAACTAAAATGATTCTGGCCCCGTTATTTTAACACTTCCCTGTCATCAAGTTGGAACTTTGTAAGATTGCGTAAGATAATTTAAATGCTTCTATATTAATTAATCCAACTAGGATTATATTTAATTTCTTTTGTAGCCATAACTCCATTCCATCATGGTGCTAACTTTAAAGAGTTTGGATGAGTGGTGCACATATTTGTTGCCACAAAATTTCCCTATTCTAATACAAGAAATATAAATACTCAATGATCTTAACTGTACAGTAGTAAATATAAAATAGTTTTCATTTTCTTGCGTAATATAGTAATATTCGAAAATTTCAGTTTTCACAAACCTTTTTTTCCCAGTAGTTTTCATTTTAAAAGCTAATGTAGTAAAATGTTCTAAAATTTCAGTTTTCCCCAAACTTTCCGTTTTCCCCAAGCTCGAGGAAAAAAACATAAAAAACTGGTTTTTTACGCAATCTTTTTCTTCAGGCCTTCACAACACTAGTTTTGCTACAAATCTGTTACGGTCTTCAACTCTCTCAGTAGGTGTTTTATTCGTCACATTACCGTCTTCTTAGATCACTGTACCACTCTTGTCACAGCGTTATGCGTGGTCGGCGCCCTATCTTTGTGTAAATTTGTCTTCCACATCTCTGTAATTGCAACTGCAATCCAGGGAAATCATCACCCATTCGTCTTACATCACCATTTTCCATCATTCATTCTGATCTGTATCGGAAAAAGGAATGTTTCCTGTAAAACTTGACTTTTGACTCACGCTGTATATAACCTGCTACAATCATATAACTATAACCTGAACATTTGTCTGGTGGTCGAACGTTCCAGGTATTAATGTGGAAATAAGATTCAGTATATTTAAATTCTGTGCTTTTAAGAACAAACAAAATTTTGTAATTTTGTTTTCAGTTGAAAAATTTCTACACTGAGCACCTCCATACGGATGAAGAAATTAGATTTATCATTGGTGGGTCTGGTTATTTTGATGTAAGAGATGCTAAAGACGATTGGATCAGAATCAAAGTTGAGCCAGGGGACCTAGTAATAATTCCCTCTGGGATTTATCATAGATTTACACTTGATACCCAGGTGAGTGTTACTTTTATTTATTTATTTTCTCACAATTCAGTTCCCTAGCATTAGAGCAAATAATCAAAGAGCAACAAAATATAGATCAATAAATATATCCGTGATTTGTAAATGATATAAAAACTTCGTGTGTGCAAATGCAATTTTATTGTACTAAACTGTTGTAACAATCTTCGGCAGTAGCTCTGAAAAACTCATATTTCCACGTCTTAGAATTTCATTTTCACCTCATTCGTGTACCCAGTTGAAAAATGGTGAGGTTTAAGCTGTTGTAAATGTAAATCCCATGTACTCAAAACAATTCTTCTAGCGAACAATCTACTACTGCGAATATTTTGCTCTAGAACTTCTTTTGTGATTACATATGTATTGTAAAATTGTGTTCACTATTAAAATACATGTATACACTTACTCTTGTAATTGTATATTTATAAGAGGGATCAGTTGTGCAAAAAATAAAACATTGAAAATAGCTGCTTACAATTCAGTAATTAGGCACAAGAACGAAGTGATGAAGGTAAATATCGAACAGAGTCAAATCGTGTATAATATTCGAATAATCGAGAATCATATCTGATTGTTGTTTGTAAGGAATGTGTTATTCGAAAGAATGCAGTTGTTTTCATGATTATCTAATAAATAAAATAATTTTCAGCATTTTATCACCTTAGTCAGTATTCGGAAGTTCTACAGTATTTTACATGCAACATCCAAAGAAAGCAGATATTGGTTACTTTCGAATGAGTAGATATATTACTAAATATGTATTTTAATTTAAAGCATTTTGATAGTCCATCATAAGATATCAATAATTGCGATTTCACATGATCATGAGGTATTTTTGCAAGCTGCTAGTTGATAATTATGTCTTTGATAGTATAACACAATTTTCACAATCTAAAACAATCTTTCTATTTGCACGCATTTCTTTAGATTTGCAATCTTTCTATTTGGACCATATTTAAAACGCAAAATAACGTGCCGATTTGTGTCTTTGTGCACTTACCCAGTTCTCTTTAATTTATCCGAGTTCATATTAGCCACAATAATCCGCATGTATTTCTTACAATGACATTCTTTCCATCTATCTTCGTGGAGCTTGTCCTGACCTGGACGAAGTTCATTTTTTGTCATTTTTTAAATTTCTAGGAAGCGATAGAAAACTTAATTGAATGCGAAATAACTACATGTATATGTAGTTATTTCACTGAAACCCTCATTTTAAAGAAAATACATGGAATAGGGAACGTTAGTCATTCAAGTTATAGTATAGGCAATATAGGGCGAAATAGGGAGAATAAAACATACAACCCCCAAACGAACTTCAGCGTGTTCACTTTTATCATATCTTTACCATTAAGAAATAGACATTTTATGAATGGGTACTTATAAGAGTACAAGAGTACACTCATTTTCAACTTACCACTCGCTTGAAATTCCTATTAAGCCAGGAGTGTCCTAACTACGGCTCTGGGGCCAACACGGCCCGCGAGTACCATTAATCCGGCCCGCCACAGTTTATTTGTATTAAATTATATGAATCTTTAAAATATACTTAGTAAATGATACAAAATAATAATGAGATGTTTTTGTACGACCAATTAAGAAACACGATAACTACAAACATATTGAAATTAAACATTTTAACTGGAATCTCTTTCTCTCTCTGCAACTAAGGGGAGGGGGAGATATATAAAAATGATCGAAAATGACCAATATTAGTACCGAATCCATACTTCTCGGGGTCGCTGAGATGAACAGTGACACTTTCGATTTCGTTTAAATCCAAATCCAGCTGACAATAGTAATATTTAATTTTTATTTATATAGATTACTTATTATTTTCTGATTTTTCATTAAATTTTCTTTGTTTCTATCGATTTGAGAACGCTTCAGAAATAGAAATAGTGAGTGACTAACGGAACGTATTACTAATTTTTCTTATTTTAACTCAGTGAAGCAGGTAATTGACGCTAGCTAAAGATATGAGATTTATCCTAAAAACTTACAATAAATGACACACATAAGTAACTTACATAATGAAATTAAACATTATGATTAATAAGAAATCATTAGCACGAGTGGAAATTACTAGCAGCGACTGTAAATGCTCATTAGTTAACTTGAGTCTGTAAATATTTTTGTATATCTCATTTTGGAGAATATATTTTTAACACAGATAAGTAGTACCGAAAGTGGAAAGAACGCCACGAGCAAATTTACGCAACTGATCAAATTGAATGAGTGGAAGACTCTTATAAAATTCCAGCAATGATTTTTTTTTTTTTTTTTAATGCCGTTACACTGCAAATCAATCATTTCCATTTGAAGTTCTGAGGTAAGGGCTTCTATGTCGGCGTTAAATGGACTTAGAAAAATCTTGATGTCGTTTGCAGTTGCACCAAAATCTGAGAAACGAGATTCAATCATTATTTTTAAAGCAAAGCAAAGCAAGCTTCAGTTGCAAAATCGACCGAAAATGGAGCCTCAGTTTGCTGACTAATTTTTTGGCGTGTATTAAAATGCTTGATTTTTTTTTTTTTTTTTTTTAATTGGGATTGAAACAAAACCAATTTTTGTTGAAATTACTTAATGTGAGTATATAAATCAGGCAGAAGCTAAGTTCCTCCTTGTAATTTTGAATTAAGGTCATTCATATGTTTAGTTGAATTTGTATAAAATGCTAGTTTTCATAACTGCTCATGGTTGTATAACAGCCAAAGGACGATTCTTTTCATTCAAGAAAATTTGGATTTTGTTCGGAGCTCAAAAAATTGCGTTAGAATTTTTCCGAAGCTAAACCAGCGTACTGCAGTATAGTATGGTTAATCATTTTCTCCAATCTCTTCAACAAACTTACGGAATTGAAGATAATTGATCGCATGTGATCTAATGTAATGACATGACTAGCTGTAAAACTTCTGACATATCCAAGCATTTTCCGCATCAAGACTGTTGATGAATGATACAACGTACGATTAATGGTTTGAACTACCGTCATTTTCTACGGCCTTTGATACAAGAACAGTGATACCTTTTTGTATTCCACACATGTGTTTACCATCAGTAGTGATACACGTATTGTTTCCATTGAAGATTATTTTTTTCTGAACAGCATTTTCAGTTTCCTTTAAAATATCTTCTCCAGTGGTTATGCAGTGAATACAATGAATGTTAAAAAGCTCTTCATACACTCATAATTTTTATCTATTCCTCGAATAAAAAGTAACACCTAAGCAGTATCTGGAACATCTGTTGACTCATCCAAGGTCAAAGAGAACTACTCTAACTGTCAATTTCTGTAAGACAATTGAGTTAATGTATTATCTGCAAGATCATCTACTCTTAAAACGAAATTTTTGCTGACAAACTGATGTTTTTAAATAAGTTAGCTTTTTCATTAAACATTTCCTTTGCTGCTACAACCATGCAATCCCTGATTATCACCGTCAGTAAATGGTTTCCCATGTTTCACTATTGAATGAGCCACGCGGAAGCTAGCATGACTTGCTGCTTGTTCTGCATTTACTTTCTTAAACAATTGCTGAGATTTCAACCCGCTTTTCAAAGAATCGTATTTTTTCTAACCGTAGGTTTGCTTTAAATTTTAAGTAATTTCGATAATGTTTACCCTCATAACGACGTTTGATATTGTATTCTTTGAGGATTGGTATTGTTTCATCTCAAATTACATACATTGCCCTATTCTTATAACTTAACTCAATCACGAGATATTGACATCCCCAATGTTCTTTAAATATTCTGTACTCACTGTCTATCTTTCGTTTCTTTTCCACTATCTATCTTTCGTTTCTTTCGTTTATAAATATTCACTCAAAAGGCACGTAACTTCAAATAAGGAATAAATAAAATGCACTGGTTTTATCTACTCACAGTTAAACACACTGTATTTTTACTAAGAAACTGTAGTCACAATACACACTAGTTGCACTATATTTCGCTTTTCAGAACACACTTATCGCTCCGAGCCCAAAATTTGGAACTGTCCAACTCTCGATTATCTCCCATATTTATACCACGCGTTCTCGGTGCGTAAAATATATTGAAATGATGTTATAGGTAGAGACAAATAACGGTCCGGGCGTGTCTTTTCCCTTGATCAATTTTATTATAAATTTCCTAAGTACAATGTCTTTGATTTACAAAGAGTAATTAATAGTGTCTTTTCTCCTAATTGACCAGATGAAGGAGATTAGTGTTTTGCAGGGTGCTCCTTCCGCTCATGGCAGCATCCACAACACTTGCAAGATTATAGGTGAGATTCGTGGATAAACCCCTCAGCTCACAGCAGCCTCGCGAGGTTTTGGTTGTAGTTAGGATCCCTAGTCCACTCTATGGCGTAACTACGTTTTATGGACCCCCTGCAAGAGAATACCCAGGGCCCCCCGCCTTAACAACATTTTTGTGGAATGATAAGATAACAATAAATAACCATGTTTCCCTGTATCTATGAATAATGAGTTAAATGCATGCAACCACTAGGCCTAAATATTCATAAATGGAAACCACTTTGTTATACGTATAATTTATTCACTAAGCTTCAGAATGGAAGATGGACGATGGAAGATGCACTCCTTGTAATCAGTGACGTTAGTCTTCATGAAAAGTAGCAGGAATTAACTGAATGGTTTCCTTCTTGCTTTCCTGTCAGCAAAATCCTTTACTAACTCATGTGCATCCATTTCCTATACATAAGTTCTGAAAGGCCAATGACTTATATTTCACAAATAAGAGACTTGTTAGGTTAAACACAGGATTCTGAACATTTATTTTAAATTTCAACCGTTTCACAAAGCAAATTACTTCAATCTGAAACGAAGAACTAATATCACAACTGTAAGTTGTTTCAAGTATCTGTGCCCTTCTTAGAATTTCATCATCAGTGACATGAATTATATTGGCAGGAAACAAAAAGGAAAATGTGGATAGTATATCACGCATAGATGTAAAACTATTAATTTAATATGTCAAATAGTTTAATATTAGATGCTTATTCTAAAGTTTGATTCGCCGTCACTGAGATTACTATCTTCACACAACTCATCTAAATGATGTTTGAACATTCCACTTTTCACACAGTTTAATTGCTTCTTCCTTTAGATATAGGAAAAGGGGAGGGTGGCAGAACATTGCCGACTAATAGAAAACTGAAAAGCATATTGATTCGACTTATAAGGAGGCTAAGGCGAAGGCCCCCCTTGAAAGTGTCGGCCTCCCCGCACTGCGGGATTTCGCGCCATAGTAGTTACGTCCCTGAGTCCAGTTCGACATAGGGCTTAGGAAAGGTGTACTCCTAGTCCAGTGCGACCTCGGAGCAAGTACTGATTAGTCGATCAGTGGTCAGACTGATACCAGGTCCTTCTGTGGTCCCTCTTTTTATTTGTCCTTTTTGGGTAGCTCGTCCTCCTTCGGATTCTTTCGTGTGGTCCGTCTCCTTTCGGATACCTTCGATTCTTTCTCCTTGGTGTATGGTCTGCTTTTGTAAATAATGGCACGTGTTGTTATACATGTGCTTTTGTGTGATGTAGGGATTCTTACAATATTCAGAAACCCTCGAATCTTCCAGACAAGCGATCATGGATCAGAATTTTTCCAAAACATGCTCTACTTCTGCTGCTCGATACAAATGGCATTGTATACTTCGACGGACTAAGCATACTTGACATTTTACGTAATTTCGCCACTCCCCACAAGATGGCACTCGCGCTACAGTATATTAATATTATGAAGTCTTTAGCTCTTGAAATTTAGTGGAGAAGTCAGTGTGGCCGTAGGCTAAAAAGTTTGGAGACCCTGCATTAAGCAATAGCTACATATCGGTATGTATTTTCTTAATGTCTTAACAGGGCACAGTGGCTCAGTGGTAGAGAGTTCACCGCTGGTGCGTGGGGTCCCTGGTTCGATTCCAGCTCGCACCAAGCGGGCTTTGTGGAGAACAAACACAGTATTCTTGAGTTTTCTCGGTGTTCTTTCGTTTCCTACTACTTTATTCATTCCACCATTGCATTAATTTCTCATCATCACCGCATCCTTTCGCTTAGCCGGCATAACTGTGGGACGTAAAACTAAAAGATTTCATTTCATTCAAAGATTTTTCTTTGTGTTTTTACTGTTAAGCCATTAATCTTCTATAACTTCATTCGTAGCGTATTAACCACTATTGAAATTTAAAATTAACATTTGTTCAAGTAACTAATCGTGTTACTTTTTTGCTACCAGATCTCAATGGTTTGTAGAATATTTAGTTATTAACCAGATTTTGACAGTTTTTAATGTTTTTTGAGATATTTTACAGTATAACCCCGAGACATGTTATATGTTCCAACATTTATTAATAGTAAAAAAGAAAAGAAAAAAACAAACAAAAAACATTATTAGTTAATATAAAGGTAACAAGAAAGCTCTATCGCTTTTCCACTCCACCTTTGAACATCGATATGTCACCTAAGACGTACCTTGAAGATCAAAAATAGTCCCCATCAGCATCGACGACCTTCTGCCAACGTTCTGGAAGGCCATGGATTCAATCTCGGTAGAATTTGGTGGGCCGTGAAACAAAGAAGGTATCAAGTGCATTTTGCACCTCTACCAGATATTTAAACTGGCGTCCTCTAAGGTGATCGTCCAAGGAATGAAACAGGTGATAATCGGACGGCGCAATGTCCGGGGAGTCTGGCGGATGAAATAATGTTTCCCATCCAAGGTGGGAATGGTGTCCCGCGTCATCCCAGCCACGTGGGGGTTAGCGTAGTCCTCTAACAGCAGGACCTCTTTGTGATTCAGAAGTGGTGGCTCCAGAGTTTTGAGTTTTTCTTGAACACGGCTCAACTGCTGACAGTACACAGTTGCATTGATGCTCCGACCAGCTGGTAGCAGTTCCCGATGCACAATGCCGCGAGCAGTCCACCAAACACACAGGAGAACCTTCTTTTGGTGCAGTGCTGGTATCGGCTGTTTTGAAACCGGTTCATGGGATGCTAACCAATGATGACGGCACCGTGGAGCTTCGTACAGGACCCACTTCTCATCACATGTCAACACCCTCTCCAGAAATGGCTCCTTCCTCAGACGAGACAGCAAAGAAACACAGGTGTCTGTTCGCTTTGCTTTCTGGCTGGAGTCAAATCATGTGGAATTCAACGACCCAACTTGTAGTGCTTCCCAAGTTGATGGAGGTGCTGCCGAATGGTTTCTCACTCACACTAAATTGTAGTCCCAGTTCCTCACATATCTGGCCTCTGTTCGCCTCAATTGCTGTCTGAAGATCTTCATTTTGTAGATGTGTTGGTCTTCTAGCACGTGGTGCGTCTTCGAGTGTTTTGTCACCGTCCTTAAATTTGTTAAACCACCGCTGCACTGTCCGTGTAGTCACTACACCCTCACCAAATGCCTGGCATATCTTCCGGCCCGCTGCAGCCGCGTTTGACATGAACGTTTAAACATAATGTAACCTTTGACATTAAACTTCAAATACTGTTAACAGAGTAAAATAAATTTGAGTATTTGAAGAAATTACTATGTAAGATTCCGGTCCATCCGGTCTGTCAGAGTTTAGATTAATAGTTGAACTTCACTTCCACTTGTCTTTAAAATTTCATAATAATATGTGTAAGATCTTGAGAAAGAAATTCCAGTAAATAACGAATCACTCTTCTATAGTGATGCACTTTCATTGTAGCACTGTATGTGCGAATGGCAGAAATATAAGGAGGCCGTAATATATTCCACAAGATTTAAAGCAATAATTGCTTTAAATACGCATACATGTGAAAAAACAAGGTGAAGTCTGGCGGAACATACAAGTCATTACAGCAGTTATAATGGTTAATTACTGGCATTTCTTTTTTTAACTAGTCTAAAATTAAATGCTAAAATAAAAGTAAAGATAACAATCATTGTTCATACGATCAATAGTGTGAGATTTCCGAATACACCATTTCAAGAGAGAAATATTTGTTACAGCTGATAGAGGTTCTAAAATCAGAATAAGTGAAAAGTCCAAAGAATTGCAGAAAACAATTACTGATAATACACAAATTTTTCGAATCAATCGAAAGCAAAGTCAGTGTCAAGTTCTTTCGAGCTGTAACAGAGACAAAACTGCAGAAACATAGAGTACTCGTTAAAAAAAAAAAAAAAAAAAAAAAAAGTTTGTGATGAATGCTCAGTGAAAGTAATTAAAACCATCACATGTAATGCGTGCTTTACAACAGATCAATAATGAGTGAACTGTTTGCGAGGCGTGAGCATGTTTGTGTAATTAACAAACGCAATATCTTCTTCGCAATGTATTTTACTGTCCTCAAAAATATAATTCATTAGACAAAATATTACACTTACTGAAAAATGTATTTCGGAAGTTCACCAACTTTGATCCAAAGCCAAAAGTTTTTTTTTTTTTTTTTTGGGGGGGGGAGCACATACAAATGCGAAATAAATTATGTGACAAAAAAGTCTATCATTACATCTTTCAAGTCTACTTGTTAAAGTAAAACTTACAATACAACATTTATTCTCCAGTGCTAGAAGCTAAGAACACTAGAGTATCACAAACATGAATAAACGTCCAATTTTTGGAGACTTCTATAACAATAATAACGCAATTCTATGGCCATGATGTGATGTATTTGTGGCAATTTGTTAGAAATACGTCTTATTACGGTCATAGTATTCGACACCAAGGTACTTTCAATATGCATTGACACGTGCGTGTCACTTGCTTTATTACTGTTGTAGCGGCCTACAAACTTTAAATGTTAGAGCTACTTTAATAACCTAAATTTGTAACACTGAGTAATAAATGTGATATTGTAAGGCTTCTCGTAACTTCTAAGTTTGAAATATGTAATGACTTGACGTAGTGCCATTTGAAAAAAGTGTAACTTTATGTTGGTTGGCAACATTGTTTAATGAGTGGTATTCAGAGTGTGTCAATGTCGTCCTGTTGATATTTGTATGTTGCAAAATTTCATCGATTTTTATCGATTGGTTTAAAAGTTAGAATGTCATTTCAAGATAAATGGTGCACTCTGTATGTACTGTATATATATATATATATATATATATATATATATATATATATTTATATGCGCCACACACAACATATTTTTATATTAGTGCAACTGGGATTAGAAGTACATATACTTTAATCCAAAATTGAGTCATCGAATTATCGCCTCTCACATCGAAGGCGAGATCGCTGACGATATTTAAAAATAAGAAAGAGAAAAAGTTCGATAATATTTGTAATCCAAATTCCGTCTTCAAACATACCCCAGTTACTGACTACGTTTAAGTTGATACTTACAGAGGATACGTGTTGTTTACGTATCAAAATTACAAAGATGTGGTTCAAAATGATAATACTGAAGTTCTAGATCATTACAGCCCGGATTTATATGCAAAATACATATTTATAACAACATGCAGAAACGTATGGAAAGTATTCTTTTCGTTTTCGACGGACTTGTAAGGATTCGTTTGAGACGCATATATTAGTGCATAGAAGTGCATATTCTGAGTGAATTTCGATGTGCATGCTTATTTCGGAAACTTTTCAGGATACTACATATTTCCGCATTTTATTGTTGCATACTAGCATATTACAGAGTATATCACAAGAAAGTATCTTATATTTAAAGTGAACTGAATCACTTTATAAACGTAGATGTAGATTTCTTTTTTGGGGGGTAGGGGGGGGGGGTAAATAGCGTTGAGTTTGTTGCTCAAAATCTTAGGTAAATTCACTTTCGATTGCTTTCGCATTCGGTGTTTTTCACATGCACCAGTGACTTCCGCTGATGTAGGAATGAACTTTTCTATCTACAAAACGTTTCTCACTGATAAACGAAGAGAATTTACAGAAGAAAATCTAAGGAAGACGTTCATAGTTTATTGCAACAGAGATCATGAAGATCTTGAAACAAATTGAAAGTTTCTTTTCTTAGTATATATTTCAGTGCATATGTTAAAATTTTAATGCATAATTTGGTGCATATTTTTGATATTTTTCGTGCATATTTGCATGCATATCTCGGGGTTGGTTTGTGCAGGGAAATCTATAGATCACCAAAACAAAATACAGGGTTATTCAAAAAGAAAGAACAGATTTCAAACATTTATTTCTTCCAAACTACAAAAAATAGAAACATGATTCGAACGTTACTTGATTAAGAAAAGTTTACAATTTAAACAGCCCTGATAGAAGTTCCAATCACGGCCGCATTGGCGCTGTTGTTTGTTTGTAGTGAAATAATGGCGTCACCACAGGATAAGTCTTTTTGTGTGCTGCAATTGGCAAAACTTGAGTCCATTGTTGCAGTTCAGCGAGCATTTCGCCGTCAATTTAATAAACAACTGCCGCATCATTAGCAAATTTACGAGTGGCATCGAAAGTTCGTAGAAGATGGTTGCATCTGCAAAGGAAAAAGCATGGGACGTCCACGCACATCGAACGAGAATGTCGAGCGTATTCGTACACTTTACGAAAGGAGCCCAAGGAAATCCACATCACGAGCAAGCAAAGAACTTAACATTCCTCAACCAACGGTATGGCGAGTTTTAAAACATCGTCTGCACATGAAGCCATACAAACTGTGAATTCGATAACTAGAGACAGCTGATTCGTGTGTGGCAAGAAATGAGCCACCGTTTTGACATTTGTCGTGTAACACACGGTGCTAATATTGAATGCACACCATAATTACTAACAATAAATTGTAAACTTTTCTTAATCAAGTAACGTTCGAATCATGTTTCTATCTTCTGTAGTTTGGAAGAAATAAATGTTTGAAATCTGTTCTTTCTTTTTGAATAACCCTGTATAAGTAACGTGTTCCTCTAATTAAGAAGTACACTTTTGATTGTAGTAGTTTCTGGGGTGTATCTCATTACCCATTGTACATGTCGAAATGAATTGCGTAATACTCGGTTCTGGAATAAAATACTGATACGTACGTTATAAATGCTCGGTAGAAGTTCGGTGTAACTAATATATTTTCTGAATTGTTTCAGAACTTCATCAAAGTGAAAAGGCTATTTGCTGGTGAGCCAGTATGGACTCCCCACAACAGACCAGCTGACGAAATGTCTTGCCGCAAAATTTATTTGGAGAAACTTCAGGAAGGATTTTCATAAATAGATTCAATGAGAACTAAAGAGTAACAAATATATTTTTATACTTCTTTTCTTGGGTATACAAATCTGTGACAGAAGAAAAGTTATATTTTGTATTATAAATTGTATGATTCATGTTTGTATATAGGTTCAAATTAGCCCAAGTTAAATTTTCTAGCTGAGCGTTCCATTAGGCAGGACCTAACCAAATTTATATATATATATATATATATATATATATATATATATATATATATATATATATATATCGTATACCGTATATTTCTGAAACCAAGAAGAAAATTTCTGCCGCAATTTGGTCCCCAAAAATATGAAGTAGTCTTGCTTTCGTGACATACGGAGTTTTTCTTGACTGAACAAAATCACGAGCTTCCATCTCACCTTCCGCTTTAGCTTTGAAAGTTCGCATAATCAGTGGACCCTTCCTGGATTCAGAAATAGATTGTATATACAACTATCCATAGAACTTCTAAGTTTAATACGAAACCTTTTTTATTATTATTATTATTATTATTATTATTATTATTATTATTATTATTATTGCTCTAAAGATGTAATTTCGAAGTTAGCTGTGTTCAGAGAAGGATGACACATACTAGTATTAGGTATAGAGATTTAGCTTAGCTTAGTGATATAAGCAACAATAAAAGTTCTTCCCTTCTACGTACATACGAATTGTTATCAAGAAATCAAAACTTCTTTTGTGAGTACTGCTAAGGTAAATCAGGTTTTATTAAGACAGCTTATACGGATTTTAGCAGGACCGTAGGAAAAAACCTGCTCTACTTGTCGCAATACAGCTTTTGCACTTAGTACCTTTAAGGGACATTCAGAGATAATCATTGAAATGCTTGACTAGAGTTATTAAGAATGTGTATAGTAAGTAAAATATTTGTAAACTCATCTAGTTTTAAGTTACAATAATACATAGAGGAGAAACTACAGTAATTTGTGTAATTGTGTAAATGTATTTTACTTTAGTTGAACAGGTAGAGTTGCCAGATTGTACACTTTACCGTATTCTTACTTTCTTATTCAAATCCTATAGTATGTCTTCCATTTTTAAAATCTTACATTTAAGTTTTGAATTATGTACGTAAGAGCACAATACCATGATTATACTTTCTATTATTTGAATATCTTTTCCCTTTCCAGAGTTATAGTACTGTTACCTTATGCTACAAAGTACCTTTCTTCTTTGTTGTTAGTACTCTTCATAGATGTGTCTAATTTTGGGAAACGCGTATGTATATATATTACAAGGATAAATTCAATTTCCACTGTCTATTTACATAGTCATTGGTGAATATTCGTGCTGCGTTATGTCAATTCTTGTCTTCCGCCGTTGTTATGATGGATTATGATTACGATATAAGTTAAATTAAATGCTTAAAATTATTTTTATATATAGTAGATTATTTCTTCAGATCATCTCTTTTTTTTCTTCCTAAATTCTTCTATATGTGTGAATAAATCGTAAAAATAAATCTGGCAACCTTACTTTTAGTTTTACTGTATATTTGTTTAAGAATAGCTGTAGACTGCTAACTTTTACTAAAAAATGTTTTCCGGGAATTAAGTGATTTGTAGTTTTTCATATGCTATGGAATTATATAATGATTTCAAGAGCTAAAGAATTCATTTTAAGTTTTTCATTCTACTGGTGAAGGAAAGTGGGGAATTTTAAGCAGAACTTATGTTTGCTTAAAACGATTATAATATATTATCAAAACGATTATATTCTTCTTTCCCAAAAATATGATAACGTAGTGTTTTCCTCAGTATCACAATATTCCGGTATGAAAAGTCGTTTAAATATCTGTTGAAAATATCAATTTCACTGACAGATACCAAATGTTACTAGTTCTGTCAACATTATTTTAGAATATTATGTAATTTGTACTTCTGTAATTTGTACTTTTGTAATTTGTAATATACTAAAATAAACTATGCGGAAATTAAAGTGATTACATTTACGTAGTTTTAGGAACTTGCAGTTGAGGTTAGTCTTAATACTCACATTTCTACAAAGATTATTTTATGATTGTAAAAGTTTGGTTCAGTTATGGAAAAAATAAATTTCAGTGGGATTTCATGCATACTGTTGTCTTTAATTGTTTATAGAAGAAACGTAAGAGTTAGAATATTACTCATTCTTTTCATAGATTGTTATTTAAAAAAGAAAAAAAAATGATTCGTTTAATTTCAAAAAGTAATGTTTAATTAAGGAAATTCATTTGATTAAATCGTATAACTAACAATACAACAAAATCTTTAAATAAATAATGAAAAACGAAGTACTGTATGTAAAAGAAAGTGCAATACCAAGGAATAGAACATCAGAAACTTCAAATATTTATGAACATAATCGTGGAATGTAATATTTATAAAGACTGAGAATACATGTGTGCCATCGATTGATTTCATCCATAAATACTAATACTAACAATTTTATTTTGAGTGCTGTGAACAGCTCCTACAAAAATACAGCACTTTTAAAAGTATTAGATAATAATATCTGACACAACAAGTTACAAGTAAACCAGTAATAATAATAAATTATAAGTCATTTGTAAACTTAACAGGTTAGGACCCTTGTCAGAAAGTGAAAATACGCAAATTCTTTAATTATTTTTTTAAAATCCTGATCTAGTAAAAAAAAAAATATATGGTCAATGTACTAAAATAGTACTTTCTAAATAATGTAATTGTAATTTATTTAAAATTAGGTAGTATTACTTTCCAAATTTTCATGCACATCAAGTTAAAATACATCTTTTGTTGCCATCCTCATAGCAGAACATGTTGCGATCTGCGATGTGATCGCAGAAAATTTGTCGCGCCTGTACAGAAAAATTGCCAGACGAAAAAATATACCCAACAGAAAAGTGTAAAAATATGCCTGCTATGTGTAGATGTCTTAAATACACGGACGAGTCGTATAAATATAGTTTGACCTGTTTTTTCCGTCGCGAAATGCGTATTTTTAACAATCATAAGTGTTTCTTCTGCAGAAAATTTTTTAAGAATACCAGCAGAAAATTTTTGACTTACAAAAGCTCATCGCAAAAACACAAAGAAAGTTCTGCCATCGGGGTTGCCATATTGGTTAGAATATACTGAGATAAATATAACTTTAAAAAATTGACATAATTCGTTATCATCAATTTAATATGTTCATTAATCTATGTGATAGATACCCTGTATGATCTTTAAAAATATAATTATGGTCAGTTGAAATTATAACATTTCGAATTTAACACGACCATCATCGATTGAGTTTTTATTCTATAATATATTACTCTTATACATACTTAAATTTTCTAGATAATTTTTGCTACAGGGTTTGAAAAAACCCGGGTTTTTTTGAAAAAGCCTAACCCACCTGGGCCCATATGGGTTTTTTCGGGTATAATTGGGTTTTTTCGGGTTTAATCGGGTTTTTTCGAAATATTTCAATGTCTTTGGGGTAAAAGTGTTAAAATGTGATTTATATTTCATGATTGTCATTGTCACAACTTGCAACAATTTTCTACTCACTGCTGTTTTGAAAAAATGGCCGCTATTTTGAAATTTTACATTCGATCGCCGAGAAAATCTATACAGCAGATTTAGCATATCTCGTGCTTCAACCGTCAAAATTTCAACATAAAAGACTGAAAATTACGCTTCGTAGCGTAGATACTCACTGTTTAAAAAAAAAATGGCTGCCATTTTGATATTTTACGTTGGTATGCCGCAAAAATCTATACAGGAAATTTTGAGTGTCTCGTGCTTGTACTCTGAAAATTTTAACTTAAAAGGCCGAAAGTGTGGCCCTGTAGTGTGTGTGGTAGAGGCAGACAAACGAGTTGAGTTGATTTTGTGTTTAACGTCCCTTTCAGCAGCGAGGCTATATGAGACGGGATCTACTGATTAAAGTGGAATCCGAACCACATGAGCTCCCTCCGGGAAGCAAACCCGGGTCACCCACGCCGAAGACGCGTACACTAACCGCTTAGCCATGAAGGAGCTCGGCAAACAAACGAACAAATGTAGATAAAGTCATCCAGAAGCCTGACTGATGTTCGCCAAATATGAATACCAAATTAAATCTATTAATTTAAAACAAAGATACAATTCATGTTGTATGAAATAAATAAATGTTTCAAAATGTCTTATATGAAATTAACATAATCTAGCGTAAATAAACCTGCCATATTTTCTCCATGAGAATACGGGACACCTCAGACCCCCCCCCCCCCATCAAATTTCCAACACAATGAATTGAACTATAGTCTGGTTATGAACAAAAGTATAATTGGCCGCGGTGGCTCAGTGGTAGAAAGTTCACCTCTGGTGCATGGGGTCCCTAGTTCGATCCCAGCTCGCGCCAAGTGAGTTTTGTGGTGGACAAACATCTTGTGCGTGGGTTTTCTCGGGATTCTCACGTTTCCTCCCACTTTCTTCATTCCGTTATTTCATTCATTTCTCATCATCACCGTCACCTTGAGCATAGCAGGCATAACCGTGAGACTAAAAGTAAAATATTTCATTTATTTAATTTTAATTTTTTTTTTCAAGAATATAATAGGCGAAAGTTCACTGAGCAACAGCTGCTTTTCTCTGTTCGTATCCTGCAATTAATCTGTTCATATCCTGCAATTAATTGTACAGACTGAAGATGCCTAAAAACTTAAGATGTGCTATAAAAATGCTTTACAGGAAAACAATATGCAAATTATTTAAATCAGTGGTACAATCTACCTTCAATATTCTTCGCGCGTTTAGCAATATTTATTTACATGGCTGTATTTGCCAAAATTACGTTTGTCAGTTTAATCTGATGGAAAGCTGATTTTTCTCCCTGTGACGTGTGTAACTGTCAGGACCAGATTTACATTTTTCTAAGACCTGGACCAAAGTACAATTCTGAACCCCTAGCCTCTGAAAAACAATATAATTCTTGTTAACTTATCTAATGTGTTGGAGAAAAGGTCAGCCATTTTCCCCGTGTTTGTAAATGTAGAAACCCTCAAGGACCATCTTATCTTTTTTTTTTCTTTCTTTCTTTCTTTCTTAATGTTCCGGAGAGTATCGGAGTTTCCATCAAGTTCAATGGAAAAAGTAGCATTGCAAATTTCGCTCGCTATCAAGTCGAACAGGGTGGTGTAATAACTTCCTCGAAACTCTTAACATGCAACAGCGTACTGCTCATTCACTTATTACAGGATTCCCTGCCAATGTCAGAATTTTTTGCTTTCACTTTTCGAATAAGCTGATATTGATAGCAGAAATGGAACGGAATTAAAAAACGGGACATTCCCTGTCCCGACTAAATTTACGGGGACGCGGGACACTCGGGCCCAAAAACGGGACTGTTCCGATTTTTACGGGACGTATGGCAGGTTTAAGCGTAAAATAAATAGTTTTGTTGTTGAAGTATTCATTTCCGATCCTTCTGCGTTTAATTCGGGAATTTCCCGAGCACTTCTTTTACGGCGTGTACTATTACGGAAATTTGAACTCAGTACCTGAAACTGTAAGCGTTACATAGTCTTCGGAACCCCGAGCATTAAGCTCCTTAAATTTGACAAGAATTTTTACGCTATTGCTGGTGTTGATTCTCCAGAATGTTTATTTGAAGAGTAGCAACAAATGACTGAACTAAACTGTTATTGTTCAGCCAAATTTTAGTTGAAAAAACTTGTGTTTTACATCAAAGGTAAGAAATAATACTAAGTTTTACCAATGTATTTACATATGTACTATTAGTACCGGCATCTATGACCTTAAACCCGTCAAACGGGATAACGTCCCTCGGTGACGCCGAGTCGACGAGCACACTATTCACGGAAAATATTTTCTAAAGTACAAAATTGCTTATTTTACTTCAAAAGACTATGAGCATAATCCATACATTAATTTGTTCTATAACTATCTCAAGCTAAGGTAAGTTTTTTTTTTTAAATTCATTTAGTACATTCAGAGCTTTATAAAGGTCTTATGTTGAATGTTGTTGTATACCTTAACGTGAAAGCCTCTAATTCGTCTAAGGAAAGCCTAAAATCTGATAAAAATCACTTACAATGTGATCACCGTAGTTGTACCAATAATATACTAACAAATAGGTCAAAAACCCAGGTGGGTTTTAAAGTGGGTTTTTTCAGGTGGGTCCAACCCGAAAAAACCCACCGGGTTTTTTCGGGCTGGGCCCACTTGGGCAAACCCTGATTTGCTACAGTACTTATTTTCTAATATCACTTGAATAAATGATTTATCAGTGAATTTACTTACAGACTTTAGAGTCCCCAATATTCATTTTTTCATTTTGTAGCAAATAAATAAATAATAATAAATTGTCAAAATCATAACCTACATGTAGAAAACTCGAGTTTTAAAGATTGTCAAATGATTAAATGCAGATACATCTCAAGAGGCGCAGCATTGCCAGATTTCCTTTACGAGTAAATGTGGAGAAGTGAGACTGTTACATTAAGCAAGATCTTACTATTTTCGATAGAAAAATGAATATCAAACTAAACATACTTATTTCTCTGGAAATTCACAAACTAACTATAAGTAAATTAATTTTTAACAAAATGGTGGTAAATACTCTGAAAGAACTATTTGCAGCTTCACTTCGAATCTCATTAACAGTTCTGTCGAAGCATCATGTTCTTTAGTGAAATAATGAAATCCGTTCAGAATATCCACGTTTCTTTTAACTTCTTAAAATTTCCCTTTACGCATTTTTCTCGGTTGCTTGTCGCTTTTTTTTTGGTCTGTCTGTCAAAATCCACAATCTGTAAAATGAAAGTTAACCAATAATTAAAAAAAAGGAAAAGAAATTAATATTGAAAATGACGCAGTTGTGCATTGGAAGAATTCGTGGAGTTGTCCCAAATGATTTAGTTCCGAATCGCACGAATGAACATCTCATGCACTGCCCAGAATGAAATCTAAATATAGAAGTGAGTAATTCATGTAATGCCAGTAGTCTGAATAAATTGGCTTGACCCTTACGAGCCCACGCGGAGTCAAATTTGACTCCATCCTTCTTATTTTCAATATAAGTTTCATTTGACTTACCTTCAAACAAAATTCAGCGATTTTGTTACGCCAAATGTCGTTAAACTTAGCTTATTAATATACTGGTAGGGATAATAGTACTTTATTTTTGGTTTACTCTCTCAGGGTTCGTTCGCTATTGATAGTGACAGTATTATTGTAACTAGTATCTCCTATTGTAATGACATCATAACAACCCTTTATATTTGTGTTTTAAATTTAGCTTTTATGTTTTGGCAACGCAACATTAAAACAAAACGAAAAAAAAGATTAACATAAAATAGGTAATAATTTTAACAGTTTTAGTGATTAGGTTATTATGGCCTCACATTGCATTGTGTGTGTCAGTTTTAGGGGTT
Organism: Thermobia domestica; assembly: GCF_964235325.1. Classification (NCBI taxonomy): domain Eukaryota; kingdom Metazoa; phylum Arthropoda; class Insecta; order Zygentoma; family Lepismatidae; genus Thermobia; species Thermobia domestica. The sequence goes on along the minus strand of NC_137457.1, from coordinate 234,399,311 downwards.
TCTCTCTGAGGAAAACAATTTTATGAAGCCAGCTCGCACAGGCAGTTCAGTAATATGCAACTATATAGTGCAACTATGACCATTCTCAAATGAAACTGGTCATTGTCAGGTGAAAGTGTCCAATTTTATTTAAAGAAAAGAATAACATTATGGAAATAATATTCGTACTTTTGTACAGTGATTATTAAAAAGACATGGAGAAAGAAGGCAAATCAATAGTATTGGAGCGGGCTTGTTTTCATTTTAAAAGTATTGTTCATTTCGAGGAGCCCGCATGTAACAGTGAAGAATTCTTAAAAGATGGACGGTAGAAGGGGAAGAAGCGAAAGAAAGAAATGTAACACAAGATATTAATTTGTTTGTGTTTTTCAGCTGCAGTGTCAGATATGAAATGTACCTCTTTTCATACTATAGTCAAATGATATCTGATAAGTAACTATGTCTGTCTTTCAGCTATTGGAGATATGCCAGTAGTGCCTTTCTTCTTTTTTTATTATTATCATAGATTTGTCCATATTAAAACAGCACCTTTTGTCCTTTTTAGTAGATCCATATTAAAACAAACCAAATCGCTACAGGAATGTATTAATTTGTGAATCGCTGATCCATATGATTGGATTATTTGATAGCGTTTACCTCTTTCCATTGTATATCCGTTATAACAGAAAAAAGATCACAACAAAAGTATTAAACGTGGTTTTATGTAGCGAAAGTGATAAAAGAGAACACACAGCAATAACATTTTAAAGAAATTAGGAAATTTATATATTTTTTTCCAATATTAGTAAATAAATAAATAAGTTGCATTAATGTCTTAAAATTTGAAGAGCGATGTGAGATAATATTAAGAACTATCATTATACAAAATGCACCTTTAACATCATAAGTGTAAGCGCTAATTACCTTCTGTCCAGAGTGTATACAGATATATATATATATTACCAAACTTCATACACACTCTTCTGTCTTGTTTCATAATCTGATACATCAAATGTCAAAATGTACTTCGTACCGTACTTTCTCCCTAGGATATGAATTTCTTTGCAACTAAATAGTTAAGAGTTCCCGATTCGGTTCGATTCCAGGACAAATTCACAAGATTCAAATCCCACGTGATATGTCTTGTGCACTCTTCATATGTTCTCAGTTGTGTAAAGATTGCTAAACTTCAAGGAAATATCAAACTATGAAAGGAACAAAGTTTAAAAAAAATATATAAATTATGTCAGCATCACTGTATTGACAATGAATGAAGTACTTTGCTTGCAAGCAAGAAGTAAACCTGACAGATTTGAATATCTTAACATTTTGTGGGTTTGGTCGATAGAGGTTGACGATACACGGAATTTTGGATTTTCTCCCAAAACTGTTTTATTACAAAACTTATCATACAAACTGTTTCATTACAAAACTGATCATACTTATCATAAAAAGTTGGTCCGAAAACGTAATGGTGTCTCTCAGTACAGTGTTGTTACAGGAGATTCTCAGGCCTCAGTGCAGCCGAGAGAAAAGTTAAGTGAGTCTCAGGGCCCAGAGCAGCGAAGAAAGCGGTAGGAAATTCTCAAGACCCACCGCAGTCAAGAGAATGGATGGGTGAATCTCAGACCTCAATGCAGCCAAAAATGGGGTAGGAAATTCTTAGGGCCCAGAGCAACCAAGAGAATGATTGAATCAATCTTAGCGCCCAGAGCAGGTAAAAGATTGATTTGAGTATCTCTCAAGGTCCAGTGGAGCCAGGAGATTTAAAGGAGGTTCTCAGGGCCCAGAGCAGCCAAGAGATAGGTAGTTTTCATGGCCCAATACAGCCAAGAGAGGAGAGGGTTGCTCGATCTATACAAACATACTGTCTAGTGTGCTGCGGCTGCTTTTATATCCAAGTATATGGAAACCATGCTCTTAAGTAAAATATTCAGTTCCAGCAACATTGATTTTCTTATCGGAAAACTACGTTTCGTGAGACGATTGCTGATTATAATTTCCCAAACATGTTAAATGTTGCTAACTCACTACATAAAAATATCCAAAAAGAACACTGAACATATATATATATATATATATATACAGGGTGCGGCACGTAAAACCGGCCCGTCGTAATATTCTGGTATATTGTGTTTTTGGCAACACTTAAATAATCTACCTTCCTACCAAGAGATGGCGTGTCGAGGTCGGGTCGACTTACGTGACCTGCAGCAGTCACGTGCAGCCGCAGCCAGTGAAACTTGTCGAAACCAGTTGAGAAAAAGGCCTCGTTGTGTTAAGCCGGGTGAGTGTCAGTGTGTGATAATGCCGTACTCGATACCCGAGCGTGTTGCCATTGTTGAAGGGTTCATTCTCACTGGATCTTTTGTGAAAACAAAGAATTTGTTTCGGGAGAAATTTCCAGGACATTCTGTGCCAGCAAAAAGCACCATTCAGGAATTGATTGAAAAATGGCGGCGTACAGGATCGGTTCAAAATGCTCCCAGGAACAGATGACCATCTGTCTGCACACCTGAATTAAAGATGCAGGTGGAGGAGATAATGACAAGAAGTCCTCGAAAGTGAACCAGGAGATTGAGTCAACAGGTTCATGCGAGTGAGAGAAGTTGCAGACGTGTTTTAAGGGGACTGAAGTTAAAACCGTACCGGATAAGTGTTGTGCAAGAACTGAAGGAGCCTGACCTGCAGAAGAGGGTGCATTTTTGTTCATGGCTGTTGAGCAATGTTGCCAGTGGTTTCTTGGATCCACTAATGCTCATCATGAGTGACGAGGCTTGGTTCCACCTGTCTGGGTACGTAAATTCCCAAAACAACCGGTATTGGTGGACAGAAAATCCACACGTAATCCACCAGGTACCCTTGCATGATGAGAAGATTGGTGTTTGGTGTGCCATTTCCGCCACACTCGTTATTGGGCCTATATTCTTTGAGACGACAGTGAACAGTGACGTGTATATGGGAATCCTGGAGGAGTTTTATACACACTTGACCGAAGAGGAGCGTCAGTTATGTTACTTTCAGCAGGACGGTGCAACATGCCACACATCAGCTGCATCATTGTCCCTTGTGCATGAGATGTTTACACGAGAGAGGACAATCAGCAAAGGCTTGTGGCCTCCTCGGTCACCAGACTTGTCCACGTGTGACTTTTACTTATGGGGACTGTTAAATGGAAGAGTATACGAAACAAATCCACACACAACTGAAGAACTCAAGACCAGGATCCACGATGTCACCAATAGCATTACAACACAAGAACTGACAAGGGTATATATGAATCTCCTCAATCGTGCTCACATGTGTGTTGAAGTGGGCGGAGACACTTTCAGCACCTGCTGTGAAGGTGAGTAGTCATATTCAATACATTACATTTCATTTTATGTGTTCACTTTACGGGCCGGTTTTACGTGCCGCACCCTGTATATATATATATATATATATATATATATATATATATATATATATATATATATATATATATATATATAACGTGCATATAAGAATGTACTTCAAATAAATTTCGAGTAGCAATATTGTAGATTGGTCCCTGTCCGTTTTAGCTACACCTGATGCGATAACAGTAGAATTGTAATGAGAAGATGCTATGTTCTGTTGGCTATGACGACTAAAGAAATTCGTTTCTCATCAATGTTGATCAACATACAGAAGAAGCTTTTTTTTTTTTTTTTAGCACAAAAATATATTAAAATGCGTTTTTTCCTTAAGTTGCCTTTGAATAGTCGGGAACAAAATATATGTAATTGGGAAGCAATTATATATGGATTCCCAACATGGCAAAAGAATACTAAGTAAGAGGAACCCTGATCGTAATACATTTCAAAGTTTTCAAAAGTAAAATTTGAAAATATTTTTGTTGTGGTTTCAAAATTTGGTATAACTGTCAGCACTGTTCGTTAATATTACGAATTGAGAGTGGCAACACTGTTTTGTTGAAACTTATAACTGTTACAATTTGAAGTAACACACTTACCAGAAAGAAAAAAAATCACTTTAAATTTCTTCACACTAATACTTCATCAGATGGAATAGGGTCACTGATAAACGTTTCACTGAAGAGGGTAAGTATATAGAAAGTGTGGAAATTGAATACTTGTTTTTCACTGTAGTATAAAATATTAGCACATTTTATAGTTGATCTTGCTGTTTGGAAGTCCATTCGTTGAAGTTTTTGGAGTCTTGAGGTCCATTTGAATTCTATGTAAGGTCTGTTCTCTTCAGAAATTCTATTTCCTGGGCAGAAGTTCTATATTTGCGAAATGATTCTGGTATCCTGTTGAAATGAGGGAAAGGGATATACATACATATGTATGGAATATGTGCATTGTCGAAATTTTGTTCTCTTTTTCACAAACATATTTGACTGTAGAAAACAGAATAAAATACATAAGAAAAACTAAATAATTGAAACCTTAAAGCGATATATAATATTGGAAGAATTGAAATGTTTATGTACGCTAATGCACATCAGGTTCATAATATGACTTTGGTGAATAATCTTACAAACTAATTCTGGAGAAATGCTATGTGTAAACCTTAACTAGCAAATATGCTTAAATAATAATAAAAAGATCTCATTTCCAAAGTATTGAATGACGGGAAATTACTAACAATTCCTCATTTACAAGGTTCAGATTATTATAGTTTTTTCAATATATGAGTGATAGACTGTCCCACAGTTCAAATTGTTACATGTGGTGAATTATGCGTAAGCATACATTATCTCAATTTTCCTGGGTTTTCCTCATTCACACAAAGCAAATTCCGGGGTGGTACCTAACTTCTAGGTCTCAGGCCGCTTCCTTCCTTCTCTTTACCCGGATAGTGTGCTCGCCGAGCGACGTCATCCTTCATACGTGACGGACTAAATGACCATGGCTGCCGAAAGCCCAAAAATCTAAATGCTAAACCCTCGTACATAGCCTCTTATTAATAAAAGTATATTGTACAGGAATGCGTGGAAATTGGAAAATGTGATCGAAAAAATATGTCAGTAGTAAACAAACATCTTAATAAAATGTCAGGTAACCCAATTATTCTGAAAGTGAATATTATTCATTTACTGTATTCAGGATCTTTGTCTCTCCAATAATTATTTAAAATATACAATAATCGATGAAATATTTATAGGAAACGCACTATTATTTTTTTTTTTTAATCTTATGGTCTGCAAAGTAAATTCAAACCGTTGACGTCAGAAAAAGATTAATGAACTTACATAAACAGTATTTAGAAGATATAGTCGCGGTATACATGTTCATAAGCTGCTTTCAATGGAATTCAATTACCATACCAGTCGTACTAAAATATTTGGTCTAGGAATTAATTCGTGCGGGTGGACAAGAGATGGCGCAACGAACGGAGCGTCCCACAGTTCCGTGTATCCACACATGTGTTGCAAACCCCTGTCATCGCGTATCGTTCGTAGTATAGGGCAGTGGATTAAAGCGTCAACAACACCAATTTGTAGTTAAGTGAACATGGCGCAATTTGTGCCTGATAAAGTGTTTTTGCGGGGTGTCCTGCTGCATTACTTTAACATGCGAAAAGTGCGACTGAAAGTCATCGTATTTTGGTGGAAGTGTATGGTGACCATGCTCTAGCTGAGCGAACGTGTCACAAGTGGTTTGCACGGTTTAGAAGTGGTGATTTCGGCTTGGCAGACCAAGAGCGAGCTGGACAGCCAAAAAAATTTCAAGACGAAGAATTGACAGCATTGCTCGAGCAGGATTCGTGTCAAACGCAGAAACAACTTGCAGCAGCATTAGGCGTTGATCAAACAACAGTCTCCAAACGCTTGAAAGCCATGGGAATGATTCAAAAGATGTCACATTGGGTTCCACATGAATTGAAAGACAGAGACGTTGAAAGACGAAAAACCATTTGCGAATTGCTGCTTCAACGACAGAGCAGAAAGGGGTTTCTGCATCGAATTATTACGGGTGATGAGAAGTGGATCCATTACGAGAACCCTAAACGAAAAAAGGCCTGGGTGAAACCAGGTGAACCAGGTCCATCACAACCAAAACGAGATATTCACTGTGCAAAGGTTATGCTGTGCATATGGTGGGATATGAAAGGTGTGGTGTACTATGAGCTGCTGCAACCGGGTGAAACTATGAATGGAGAACGTTATCGACGACAATTAATGCGTTTGAAGCAAGCTCTGGCCAGAACACGACCAGAATGGGAGAACAGACATGATAAACTTATTGTTCAACATGATAACGCTCGCCCACATGTCGCAAAACCGGTCAAAACCTATTTAGAAAATGTCGGACGGGAAGTTTTACCCCACCCGCCTTATTCACCAGACGTTGCTCCTTCGGACTACTACTTGTTCGATTGCATGAACAACGATTTGATTGGACAGCGGTTTACTTCTTCAGAAGATATCGAAACATGGGTCTCTGACTGGATCGCTTCCAAGGATGAGGACTTCTTTCGCCACGGAATCCGTACATTGCCTGACAGATGGGCGAAAGTGGTGGCTAGCGATGGACAATATTTTTCTTAAGGTATTTATGTATTTTGTGTTTGTACTACAGCTTCAATGTGTGCGTACCAACCGCACGAATTAATTCCTAGACCAAATACAAATTCTCATTAATTGTTATATCTTTATACGTATATCCGGCAATACATAGTAATAAATATATGACAAATTGCAAAATACATGTCTCCATGACTAAATAATATAATCTCTAGAACACATAAGTGCATGTTTTATCGAGCATCACAATATTCATTTCTACAGAGTATATTCTTCCATATTCATAAATTCAAAATATGCCTACAGGAAAATGCATTAATAACACTCATTATATTTCACTCCGCAACTAGCAGAGCTTCGTAAGGTTGTCATTGCTTGGTACAATAGGGCTAAATCGGGCTGTCCTGTGGGAAAAGAAAAATACATCAGAGCTAAAAGACACTACAGAAAGGAAATAAGTGCGGCAAAAATTAAGGCAAACGACAATTTTATTGTAAACCATACAAATAAATGTAAAGCAGGGTGGACAATTATAAACAGGGAAATAGGGGTACGAAAAGAAAATGATTTAATATCAATATCCCCTGACACTTTTAATGAATTCTTTGTAAGTAGTGCTAAGTATGTAAATGGTAATACAAGCAATATCCCTAAGTCCACAGAAAACGGTGTTATAGACTTTAAATGTATTCTAAGTTCATGTAGAAATCATACTAGTAACTTGACATTTAAATGGACAAACGTAACACCTGAAGCAATTTTGTCAGTGGTTCGTAAGTTTAAGACATCTGGTAGCGAGGATTATTATGGGTTTACTAATAGTACAATTAAAAACATTATAGACGTAATAGTGGAACCCCTTACACACTTAATTAATTGGATACTAGTAGAAGGAGTGTTCCCAGATTGTCTTAAGATTGCGGTTACTATTCCCATACATAAAAAAGGGGACAAAAACTGTCCCAGCAACTATAGACCAATATCTCTCGTACCAATTGTATCAAAAATTATTGAACATTGCATGAAAGAACAACTAACTCTGTACTTTGAAAATAACAAACTCATTAACTGTGCACAATATGGGTTTCGGAAAGGTATGTCCACAATTAAAGCTGTTGAAAAAGTTGTATCTGAGATAATTGATGCCTTTGAAAACAGTTCATTCGCTTGCGCAACATTATTAGATTTAAGTAAGGCTTTTGATACTGTTTCACATGAAATATTGATTCAGAAATTACAGTATTATGGGATCAGAGGAACTGAGCTCCTATTGATCAGGTCTTATCTTGAAAGTAGAAAACAAGTTGTGTGTGTACAAAATAAACAGTCAAACGTACTTGATATATTAACAGGAGTGCCACAGGGAAGTGTCATTGGACCTTTTCTATTTCTGGTATATATTAACGATTTACCTGACTACGTATTAGAAACCACTGTTATGTATGCCGATGACACTACATTTATAACGAAAGAAAATAATATCAACGCAATACACACAAAAAATAATAAAGCAATAGATAAATCTACTGTTTGGCTGTTCCACAATAAATTACATTTGAATCATAATAAAACAGAGAAGTTATACTTTCATCTCAGCAGCTCCACAACTGATACAAAAGAATGCTCCTCAGTCAATCTATTAGGGATATACTTAGATACAAAATTAAATTGGAATGTGCATACTATGCAACTTTGTAAAAAATTATCAAGGGCAGTATATGTGTTACGTAAATTAAAAATATCTGTAAGTAAAAGTCTATTAATCACTGCATATTATGCTTTCTTTCACTCTCATCTTTCGTATGGCATACTATTATGGGGTAATTCTTCCGGGGCACAAACAGTATTTAAGTGGCAAAAAAGAGCGATAAGAACGATAACAGGAATTCCAGAGAGAGAATCTTGCAGACATTTTTTTAAAGATTTTGGAATAATGACCATCCCATCCTTGTACATATTATCGTGCCTTATGTATATCAAAGAAAACTGTACAAATTATGTTACTCGAAGTAGTGTTCACTCACACAATACAAGGCGCAAAAATGAAATAAATATTCCCCATGTGCGGCTGTGCAAAACTCAAAATAGTTATAAATATATAGGGATGAAATTGTATAATCTGTTGCCACTCAGAGTGAGAGAAATGGAGATTAAAAATTTTAAATGTTTTTGTAAAAAGTGGCTCTTAGAAAAGTGTATATATAGTATTTCAGAATTTCAGGAAGAAATTTCAGGATTAGAATAGAAAAGTAGTACTAGGTAAAATATAAAATATTGTATTGATTAATTAAAATTGTAAATATTGCATGTACGCAAACTTAAATTTTGACGTTGTCTATTACAACATCATGTTGTTTAACGACAATAAATTATTCTTATTCTTATTCTTATTCTATTTTTCGTAAAATACAACATGACAGTGACTACAAGACTTCAAAACAAATAATATAAACCTACACAAGTAAAATATCTCTCCAAGTACTGAATGTTTCCGTTCTCTTACATATATGACGTTATTGCTGAAATAAAATGTGTAACTTAATCTTTGAAAAAGTTGTGCAACTACAACTACAGCCCATAGTAACAATTACAAAATGTTGACGAATGTTTCAACTTTTGGATTTTGTTGTTGACTGAAATAAGATAATTATAATCTTAAGCAAAAAGTTTTTCTTGCAGGAATAACATACATATAATGGCTGTTTGGAAGTATTCATTCCAAACTTTGTATTGTTACTCGGAGTAAACTGTAATAAAATAATTAAAGTTTATATGCCTGAAAGTTTTTTAAATTATTATTAATTTTTCTTTTCTCTCTCTCGTTTCTTTCACTAAACAACTCCTAAACTTATCTTTTCTATTATAATACGTCATAAATATTTGAATTACATAAAAAGTCTAAATTGTTATACATGAAATTGAAGTAATTACAAAATACGTGGTAAGACCTAATAATTTGAAATTACTCTTGACATAACATGAGTCATTACACATATAAATCAAAGTTTTCTTAACACTAAATATACATATTACTATATTGTAAATATTGTAAATATTATAAATATTATTACAAATATTATTACAATATATTTAAATATATTGGTATTCTATAATACATAGAAGATGCATAAAAACATTTCCACTGTGGAAGTAAAAATTCTTAAAATTACGTAACATGCATAGTTATATCATGGCATTCAAATATTATAGATGTGGATTAAAGGTTGCTAAAAATTGCAAATGAGATTGATGGACATGGGAAAGAAATTCACAACACACAACTGTTACAAATTATTGGCATATAAGTTCTCTAGCCTACTGTTTGACATAGTCATTCAAATTGGTTTTCTGTAATCAAATATATTTAAATTAGAAAATGAAAGAATTATAAAAGCGTATTTTCTAGGAATATTTCCTGTTTTCTGCATTCGTAACCGATTATAGAATACAAGCAGGACTGCAAAAAATATTCAAGGATCATTAAAAGAATAAGGGCCAGTTAAAATTTATAGCAATCTAGCTATGCAAATCTTGCTAAGATCTTAAACCGTTGCTTCACAAAGTGGCTAGACGTGAAATCCAATATCTTCCCGTGCTGGAATAGTAAGTTTTTTGTTTAGGAACCATATTAATAAAATATAAGAAAAGGACTCTTAAAAAATTTACCTATAGAAATTTTGTGTGAGACACACAAAAAGGTGGAGAAAAATTACTCCAGGTAAAAAGAATCTGTTTATTTGGCATGTAAAAGTAATAAATTTTCTCCAATATTCTCATCTACTTCAATGCGCATGTGCTTGAAAGGTCTGCGTGCATCTATAATCGTAAAGATTAGTTCTAAAATTGAAACACTGGCAATAAGGAAAATGCAAGAGATATCCTTTTTAGTCCATAGGTACACATATGTGTACCTCTGGTTTTTATTTTTTAATTTTCTTTTTTGCTTCTATTATGAGGCTTGCATCGTAGTAGAAACTGCTTTGTAACGTTTGTGTACTTCCCCACCTGTGTTTATTACTAATCTTGTTCATTAGATTGCATCAACAATCATTATATTTCAAGCGATAGATACAAAAACAAAATGTGTACCGTTTAGTGCCAGGACTCTAGATGATATACATGTCGTCTTGACAAGTCTTGATATCGTCATATCCGATAGGTTTCTTTCTAAAATAGATAAATTATATTAAGATCTTTCGTAGAAACTGGTGTCATAAATTTCTTGAAATTGCTAAAGTGAAACGATAAGGTTAACATTTTAGAATGGAGAGATTACTGCTAATATTAGGCAAGGGCGCTGATCCTGCCCCCTCCCCCCCAAAAGCTCATGTGAGCCCCCTATTGTATTTATGAATATACAATATTTGGTGTAATTTGAGTGCAATTTGTCTTAAAATCTTTATATTTATGCCTTCTGCATCTGAATGCCCACCCACCCAAATTTACAGAGAAATCGACGCTCTTGATGATAGGAGTTGAATTCTCTCTTCATGGCTCAGAATCCCAATGATTGCCAATTGGTTCATTACTTTTCGCACTGGAAAGCCTGTAGGGTAAAAGTTTATTTTAAAGATTATTAGCTTTTATCATGCTAGGTTAGAAACACTGAGATTACATAGTCATGTGAGGAACAAATACAAAGTAACAATGAATGAAAATATCTTTGATATCCCATAACGGTAAATACCTGTTCAGTTGGTTTCCCTACGTTTGTACCTCACGGGGTTGTGCCTGAAAAAGAATAGTTAAAACGTCGTAATATGCTGAGTATCTGGTAAATAGTTGATATACGCAGAATCATTCTGTGCGCAGGAATGCTTTTCTTTTCATTGGATTTACAAAAAATGCATACAACATAACTAATATTCATAGATCTCAATAGGAAATACAAATAAGAATAATTTTCATCCTGTTAACTTCCTGAAAAGGAAAGTAGGAAGTTTTTTTTTTTTTTTTTTTTTTTTTAATACAGGCTACATAACAGTAGGCCACCTGTTAGGTACAATTAATTTAATACAATCCAGTCTCCAAAAAGATGAATTAAAATAGTGTTTTAAAACAATTTTCTAAATAAAATGACAATAAATGGGTAGATACAAAGACATTCGTTTGAATCTGATTACTTAGAATTGAGAGTTTGTGATCTTTTCGTCATCTTCTAATACTGAATCATGTTTAGATAAATGAAATTTTCTACTAGGTAAGAATGGTTTCTGGGATTCGTTGAGTTGATTTTGAGTTTAACGTCCCGTTCAGCAGCGAGGCTATATGGGACGTGGACATACTGATTAACGTGGAATTCGAACCACATGAGCTCCCGCCGGGAATCGAACCCGGGTCTCCCACGCCAAAGGCGCGTACGCTAACCGCTGGGATTCATTGAGTGAATCTAAAGAGCTTAGATTTAAATCTTGCAAAAGGTCTTCTGGGAGTTGTTGAGGTAAAGTTATCCAAATTTCACGAATTATGAGTGTAGGTCTCCAGATTTCTGATCGATTCATCAAATGCAATCCCACATAATACTTGTAACAGAATCCACAAGTTCAACAACCGGTCGTCAAAGTAAAGGATCTCTCTAAATGTCAAATTTGGCTACTTCACCCCGTAATAAATTACTTACATTTGTTTTCCTTAAAAAGACAAAATCACCTTCAACTACCAAACGACGATGTTAGGTTTGATTCCAGCGTATAGTTTGCTTTTCAATAATGGCTTTTCTTTTAATATCAGCCGTGAGCAGTTTATTTGACCAATCTATACCATTTTCCTAATCGAAGTTTTTGGAGATTTGTAAACCAGAATATTTGAAACTTGGGCGAGAGAAATGGATGTTGAAACGAAAACTAGTCCAAATCTCTGTAATGGAATAATTATGGACTAAAACTGCTTGCGTCAAATTTCTGCTTATTTATCGTGTGGTTGACATCATAATAGTCTAACGGCTGAAACAAGAACTTTGATCTTTTCGAATTGTTAGATTGCGGATGCTACGGAGTAATGTGGTGACCTTTAATATTATAATTATGCACAGCAGACAAATATTTCTTACTGTGGAAAGCAGGAGCATTATCGGTAACTACCGCTTCGAATATCCCAAGATGAACCATGTAAACTTCAATTACACATTTAACGTCTATAGAAGCATTAGAAAATCGCAATAGATATGCAGTACAATGTTTAGTAAACACGTCAACAGTGACAAGTGCAAAACGTGTTTAATTTTTGCTAAGTTTATACAGTCCAATAAAGTCTAAAGGCTACATCCATAATGGTCTGTATATTTATAACGTCACGAAAAACATAATTCTTAATATCTCGATTACTGTATTCACATGGAGTTTTCACTGTTCAACACAGCTGAGTGCACTTCTTAAGCTGCTTGATAGAAATTTGAAATTGAAGTTTTTTTTTTTTTTTTTTTTTTTCCTAGAAACTATACTGGCGTTTTCACAGAACCCATAAAGATACCGTCACATTAAACTGCAGAAAGACCATTAGACTGTCTATCGAGATACATATATTAGTTTTGTGAAATTTCTTCTCGTTATAGGAGAGACCCAAAACTCCATATCCATAAGGGTCTTTATATTTAGGACATCATCAAAAATATAACCCCCATATCTCAGTTACTATAACAGATATTAATATGAAGTTTCCGCTTTTCAATATAGCTGAGTGTTTAAGCTGATAGAAATTCAAAACTGAAATAATCTTTTGGTAGAAACTGTACGGGGATTCTGGTCAGTTAACTCATAGGAATACTATTACACTTAACTGCATAATGCCCATTAGACTGTCTATCAAGATACGTATATTAGTTTTCTGACATTCCCGTCATTATAGCAGACCCAAAATCCACATCCATAAGGGTCTCTCTATTTACGACGTCATCAAAAATATAATTTCTCATATTTCGGTTACTATATTAGATATTAACATGGAGTTTTCACTAGTCAACACAGGTGGGTGTACTCTGTAAGCTGCCTGAGAGAAATTGAAAATATTATTCTTTTTGTAGAGACTATATTGAGGTTCTGACCTAATCCAGATGGATAATATTATACTTAACTGCATAACAACTATCAAACTATCTATCAAGATACACATATTAGTTGAGCTCCTTTGTGGCTATGTAAGCGGTTAGCATACTCGCCTTTGGCGTGTAAGACACGGGTTTGATACCCGGCGGGAGCTCATGTGGTTCGGATTCTACGTTAATCAGCAGGGGCGGATAGGGCTACCGGGCAGAGCCCGGTGCTCCCCTTTTCCCAAGCGCCCCCTAGATGCAACATATAAAATTAAATTTTGAACTTAACGGAACAAACTTTAAATCGTGAAAATCGGTACAGTAGAAACAAAGAAACACATTTTGTTTCAAGTGGGACTCATACATAAAAAAAAAAGTTGAATTTCCTGTCTTCTGAATGTTTAACCTCATCCCGACCGTAAACACAAACATTTCGGACGTCTTTATGTAAACAGCTTGTTATATATTATTTTGCATTTGAAATACACATAACTGTTTTCTTATAATGCTGCTTGATAATATTGAACGTTTCCTTCATTTTTTGATTTTCCACGCATATATATATATATATATATATATATATATATATATATATATATATATATATATATATATATATATATATATATATATATATATATATATATATATATGGTGTCCGCAGTTTTTTTTTTTAACGACGCGAACAAGCGTGTTTAGATTCACTACAATCAGGGTGCGAATTGGCGGGGGGGATGCCAGGGATTTCCCCCCCTGACAAAAATCTTTCCCACCCTGGAGAAGAAAAATTTTATCCCTGGCAGGGATAACTTTTCCCCCTCTGGAGTATTTTTAAATGGACATAAAGATAAGATAGAAAAAGGGAACAATTCTTACTTTGTGTAGCTAACCTAAATACTACTTGAGTGAAAATTTATGAAAGATCTCACATCTCAACTGTTTTGTACTTCTTAGTATATATATATATATATATATATATATGTGTGTGTGTGTGTGTGTGTGTGTGTGTGTGTGTGTAAGTGTGTGTGTGTGTGTGTGAGGACTGGGTGAGCATATGGGTGAAATTCATCCCCCCCTGGGAAAATTTTTCAATTCGCACACTGACTACAATAGACTTGGCAGCATCAAGCTTTATGCAACAGAGAACGGAGCAACAAAATATTTTACGTCCACAAGAGAATTATATCAAATGTTTTATTATTATTATTATTATTCCCATAACCAAAGGAAAACATCCTTTTATCCTGAGTTTGCTTATAAACGAGAAAGAAGATGCCACCAACAGCGTTTGACTCCTATATTGTCCTCAAAATACGTTTGTTTGCAGCGTATGTATAACTTATTTTGTAAATCGAACGAACACATTTGTTAAAGGTTCTGTATGTGACACTAAACACGCTTATCAGCGAATAAGAGAACATAAGTTCTCTAAAATAAATCAGGCTTGTGTGGATGCCTACATACAAGGTAACCGAAAACGTTCTTGCCCTTCTAGAGCAGTGCCCTTCTAGAATAAAGGGCAATCCAGTGGATGGTATGCACCTTTAGATTTCGAAGTAATCCCCATCAGCATCCAACATCATTTGCCAACATTCCTGCAGATTCACAATACCCTGGTGATAAAACTCGAATACCGTCGATACAAGGAAGTCCGCAGTCTCCATAATTTTGCGAAGGATCTCCCACGGAGGGAATAAAACAGGTGACATTCTGTTGGCGCAAGGTCCAGTGAATATGGTCCATGACTGTCTCCCAGTTAAGTTGCTGAAGGGTCTCCCGCGTCCTTCTACTACTTGTGATTTGGCGTTGTCGTGCAGGAATAGCACACCCTTGCAATTTACCAATGCGGTTCCTTCTGCTGCAATGCACGGAGCACCTCTTGCAGCTGCTGAAAGTAGAAGTCACTAGTGATGGTCTGATCAGGTGAGAGGAGCTCGTAATGAACCATTTGCAGAGAATTCTACCATATAGAAAACATAATCTTTCGAGGGTGCAGAGCTGTCTTGAGGTGTGAGGAACAGGATCACATGGCGACAACCAATATCTAGTACGCTGGGGAGTATCATCGAGGACCCACTTTTTGTCACCAGTAAGAAAGCGATCAAAGACAGGTGTGTTCAGGTGCCGATTGAGCAAGGACAAACAGGCTGTCACTCCTTGTTCCTTGATGGCTACCGACAATGGCTGGACCACAATGACATCCATTGTGTGTTGCAAATGTTACGTAATCACGGAATTTCCCAGGAGGACAATGCACAGTGCAACCGAGCTAGGACTGTACTTGCTTGGCTTGAGGTACTCCCATGCGCAAAAAAAATTGCGCGTATACTGTAACTCAAGATTTTTCGCATTTATTCCATTTTCCTTACGTTTATGGGTAAAATTCAGTTATTAGTATGTGGAGATAATAGAAAGCAATTCATCTAAGGAGATATTTCCAAAAAATATAATAAAATAATAAAAATATAAGCAAAAAACAAAATTATGCTCGGTTTTGTGTATACTGGCAACGATGATTTCTAGGGATTTTTTCAGTAGCAGATCACAATTGCGGAGGGAATTCAGTAGGGGGATCGAGAAGTTGGATCAAGAAATGGATAGTGGACTAAAATGTTGCATTTATTGGTTAAAACCTAGTGTGTAGATTGCCTGCCAAATATAAATTAGCTTCTGTAACTAAGATGTCGTACGAAAATATAGAATTAAACAGAAAAAACTCTTAAGGTTCGAAGCGATAATTCACCATGGTTATGAAGATAATTTCTTTAAAAAAAGAGCCAACAGAACGTAGCCTCCGTGGTTAGGTGGATAGAGTGGCAGAGTCGTAGTTATTTTATTATTTTTGACACCACATCAAATCCCATCCCATCCTTTTTTTTTTTTTTTTTTTTTTTTACAAAACATTATAGGAAGTGTTTAATTTTGATGTTAATAAGAACCGAAACAATATAATAAGGAAATAATTTATTGGTAGTATCCTTTAATCGACGTATTTATTCAGTATTAGAATACGTGTACTATTGGAAACAGTTATTGTTTTCAGTTTATAGTCTTGCATGTTACTTCCCGTTCTTGAACAGCAGACAACTCACTTCGGGTTTGTGTGCCAGGAAGAACATACGCGACCTTGACAGTCTGCCGTCTTACCCCTTGTTACATCGACCTGATGTTAAATGATCGTTTATGTGTGTGTGTGTGTGTGCTTGTTTTTTGCTTTTTAGAGTATTGACTTTCTCTCTCTCTTTTTTTTTTTTCATATCCACAAGTGCAAGAATGCTTTCGTTGAACGTAACTAAATTATACAGATCTATGTATACGGAGCACGAATATTTCCAAATATAGAATGAATATGAACGATAATCATACCATATTTCTACATTATATAGTAGCGTGAAAAACTGATATTAAAATGATATAACAAACAGGCATAAGCTTTTTTTTCTAGCATGGCAACACATTAAACGTAACTCATTAAATTTTGGGAATTACAAATTATCACCTTACGTGTCGTTGTATTCCTATTCTTTTTCACGTTCAAGCGACGAAAGAAGAAATTGTAGTAATAGTGATAAAAATCGAATTCGAGATTTCAATGAATTCAAGTTTCACGCCTCCACTCACATATCGAAAAAGTTATTTTGATGTCTGTCCATCTGTTCGTTTGTTGGTTCGTCACGCTTTTACATGCATTCAAATAGAGGCCATACTGTTCGACGTATCTGGACCTAAGTCTAGACATGAAGTTTTTATAACACTTTATCGTTTCGAATTCTATATTCTCCGACACATAAAAATAAGGGTAGTTTCCTGAAGGATGAAAATTTAAAATAATTAAATTGTTTCAAAAATAGCTGTAAAGATTTTGCTTATTTTTTTTTACAAATATAGTTTGAATCATTGCTCTGAAAAAATACGTAAGGTGTAATTTACTGTATGGGATGCGTTTTTTCGAACAATTTTCTCAATCACATTTTATAAATAAAGGTATCATTAATAACCTAACAATATGACACAACTCGTTCGTCCTGTAAACATTCAGAAGGGTAGTTTGGCCTACTCTTCGACGATTTTCCCATTAGCGCCTGACCCAATTTTGTTCATATTTCATAAATAAATGTCACATAAATAACCTAACGATATGGCATAATTCCATCATCCTAAAAAGCTAGAAGTGGTATAATACTTTTCGGAGTAAGATTTACCCTACGATTTTGTGGAGAACGACTCAGACAATTTTGTTCGTATTTCATAAATAGCATAACTCGTTTGTCCTGAAAAGATACACAAGGGATATTTTATTCTTGGGGATGACTTTTTTGACGATTTCTCAGAAAGTACTCAGACGCTTTTGCTCATAGTTCACATGCAATTATTTCCTTAATAATTCTAATATATGGCATAAGTTATTTCTAACAGAAATATGACCAATGGGTACTTTACTTTTGGACATAAGTTGCTTCGAACAAAGTTTTCCAAAACACATTATTTTATTCGCATTTCCCAAATAAATGTTTCAGTAATAGCTGCAGCCTAACACGAGTCAGTTTAAGAAATTCGAGCGAGAAAATTCAGTGCGTTTCATCCGTACCCATTCTTAAATATATTTTTAAATGTTACACCTAATCACAATTTTCCTAACAAAATCGAAACTTCTATTTAAATGTGCCTTGTTGTTGCCAAATGGTTCAAGTCCATTGGTTCTGGATTTGATTCCTGGTGAGAGCTAGTGTATTTTTATCCAACGTTAAGGTATAGGTAATAAGTAGGTGCAACGAGAAAAGTGTTGAAACAAGCCTAACCAACCTAATAAATAATACAAAGAAATAATACAATATTACGAAATTATAGAAGAAACGTTGTTAATATTAGATATTTGCGTGTGAGATTGTCCAACCGATGACTGTCAACTCCAAAAGTAAGAAAGTGAAACATCCAATATTTTTTTCTACCAGGTTAATCAGTGGTCTCTAGGTAAACCTATCCTACTAGGAAGTGATTGAGATACCAAAAAATGTTGTAATCGCTGGGAGACATGTTAGGAGAATACATTGGGTGAGAGACTTTAATTCATGAATAGTCTGCACCTTCGTTGGTGTATTGAAGTGCGTAGGTGGTGTGTGTTTAGCACATCGGGTTCCTTTGTTGTTAGTCCCAGCTTTCTAGACCGGATGCAGTTATTCCCGGTAGAAAATACAAAAAATATATATATACATTTCTATTACTATTAAAGTAAATAATTACACTCATTCCCTCAATGTGATACTTGTTTGTTTAATTGTATACAGAGAGCTGATCCGTGGAAAAATCGTTCATAATAATAAATAAAATAAACTCGACAAATATTCTTGTAAATAATAGGTAAAAGTTTGCGTCACACTGTTCATTTTGCTGGGCACGTCAGTGTGCCACGTTATCCGGTTGTGGCACACTGGAATATAGGGTATGGCTTTCTAATTTTTCCCAACTATTTTAACGGCTTCAATTGAAATGGATTTATAATAATAAGAGAGTGAATTTAGTCTTCTTACCCTTCGATTTAGAAATAAGGTCCGCTAGAATTGTATATATAAAAAATAATAATACTTAGAATTTTATAGAGTGGTTTGTTTTATTCGAAATGACATACTTCCTGCAACTGTTTGGGTTGGAATTATTTGAAATCAAATCTTTAAGTTTTACGACCCACGGTTATACCGGCTAGGCTAAAGGACACGGTGATGATGAGAAATGAATGCAATGGTGGAATGAAAAAAGTGGGAGAAAACGGAAGAACCCCGAGAAAACCCATGCACATGGTGTTTCTCCACCACAAAATTCATTTGGTGCGAGCTGGGGTCGAACCAAGGATCCCATGCACCAAAGGTGAACGCTTTATCACTGAGCCACCGCGGCCCCTCTGAAATTATTTATAGGAGAGAGTGACTACTTTTATGAAAACTTGATATCGAACACATTTGTTTAAAAATACCAGCTTTTTGTGAAATATTGCTTAATATTCAGGAAAACCTAAGTCAATAAAATAATAATAATAATAATAATAATAATAATAATAATAATAATAATAATAATAATAATAATAATAGTTGTTATTATTATTATTATTATTATTATTATTATTATTATTATTATTATTATTATTATTATTATTATTATTATTATTATTATCTTAAATTAAAAACTCTCTGGACTTAGTGCATTGGCACAATTCCACGAATCAAAAAGAATGTGTTTACTTATCATATAAGTGTAGAAGGACTTAATCCCTGTTGCTTTCAATATAAAAAGAAAGTGTCCAACTGTCAAATGATATGCTACATAAAATGCCCTATGCAACATAATGTAGTATAGAGTCATCATTAGGTTGTCTAAAGAACACTTTCGTTTTAGCAAGAGAGGAAGAAAATAGAAAATACTGAGTTTTAACCTCGTAGAAAGTTTGCAGATTTAAGGGAAAATGCACAGAGTTGTTGGATATAAAATGTAGTTCGGATTAATGGAGTAAGACACCGTAAATATTTTATTGTTTGAAATATACTAGGAGTGACCAAGCCATTACATATGGAAATATCGAAAGAGATACGTTAATGGTGTTAGTTGCAAACTTTTTTAGAAATGAAAAAATTAAGGAAATCTCTAAAACTCTGATATCACAGATCCAAATTGACTGACTGTTAAGTAAAACTGCTAAATCTGAGTAAAGCAAAAAGAAAAAAAAAAAAAAAGTATTAGTGACCTGTGTTAGTTTCAGACGTATCATTCTCATATCAAAACTACGATAGAAGTAAATTATGAATAAAGGTGAATTCACAGTTCTGGAATACCAACAAATGATTTTGCTAGATGTAACTTTTCAGAAAACTTTTTTATAAGGCTTTAGATTTATTATTATTATTATTATTATTATTATTATTATTATTATTATTATTATTATTATTATTATTATTATTATTATTTTGTTTATTTATTAGCTTCCCCATGCCGTAAACGTCGCCAACTCCTAGTGGCTCACTTGCCGGTAAATGGCGATCGTCGATATAGCAACGCGTCGAAGGATTGCCGCTAACGTGCCACTAGTGGCAGGGATTCGTCGAGTCGAAGCAGATATCTAGAATCGGGGGTATTGAAGTTACCACAACGTAAAAACGAGGACTTCATTTTGGTCCGCGCTCGTTTGATTTGTCACGGAGAATCGTAAAGGGACCAACATGAACTATCGCCAGTCATGTGCATGCGGTTATTATTATATATTATTTTTCCCTGACGAATTGTTATTATAAGGACAATATTTGAGCTCCGGGGGTCAAGAGTAACTCCTGCCTTTACATCATGAAGTGAAAAATCTTGAGGTGGGTGCGTATAATTGTATGAATTTAGTTGGCAATTATCGCCGATCACTAGCAAGTGAATATGGGAGAACTATGAAAAAAGTAAATAGATGCTTGCCATTTTGTTATAAAATTACATGACGAGTGCATTTGATTTGATTCCGAACAGTTGTCTTCATATATACACGGTTAAAGAAGCACTCTGATTAGAAATATTAAAAAGACTTCAACGATTTATCACTCTACAAGCTGTGTCTTCATAATCGCCTCCGTGACGAATTCGGAAGAACACGCAATTAGTAACCCTAAGGTTGATGGTTCACGCCCAGCTCAGGGCACTTTCGTTTTATTTTTTAAAAAATGTTTTTAGATTCATCTTGATGCAAAGAAATTACGCATATAGGCGATTTAACGTATTTTAGGGGAATAATTTTGTGGTTCGTTGGCGTTCCGTCGCTTCTCTGCCGGTGGTGGTATAATTTTCAAAACGGAAGTGGGACCAATTTTTGGCTGCGGGACCGCCAATTTTTGGGGACATCTCACTAGTCGCCTATCGGTGGTCCACCGACGCTTACGGCATGGGATTGTCCCCTCACGAGTGAGGCAGATTGTAATCGACCAAGAGTGTTTTGGAAAAATGGGAAACATCTTCCGACTTCGACTTCTGAACAATCCGTTTAGGATCAAGTCGAATCAAGGCTGCGCCACGGGAAGGTAGAACAAGTGAGGCAATCGTTCCAAGCACTACGCTCGACAGCTTCCGTCTCATTCACGACTTAGACTCTTCAGGAAAAGTAACAAGTTTATTACTTGTAATTTATTCTTTGAGTCAAAGTATTTTGCAATAAACCATCATTTTGTGAGATATTTTTACGATTGTATACTATTAATTTCGAAAATTGTACTCATAATATAATTTCCCATCATGGATTTGAAAAAAATCAAAGTTGGAGCAAAGAAAGATCTCCGATCCACATGTCTCTTCATGTTTGATATGGAAGTCTCATCTTCATTATTGACCCTTAATTTATTTTAGTCCTAGGCAACGCGAATCGACGGTATGGCTCTAAGTGAAAACATTCATTTAGATGGTTAAGTAATCAGAAAATTCCTGCTGTTATTTCACGAAACACAACAGATCTTGAGGAAAAAAAAATTTTTTTGCTTACCAGGGGGAGGGAGTAAATCATCTGCTTACGTTTGCTTAACTAGGAAGAAGGCAAGGGCGCCGATCCTGCGGGGCCGAGCCCGCTCAAAGCTCATGTAGGCCTCCTTTGTATTTATGAATATACAATATTTGGCATTATTTGAGTGTAATTTGTCTTAAAATCCTCATATATATATCTTCTGAGTTTGAATGCCCCCCCCCCTCCAAATTTAAAGAGAAATTGGCGTCCTTGGAAGTTCTAGTGAAATGAATAAAAATGTGATAACGTAATACTTGAACAACTCTATCTAATGGAGGAAAGTAAATTAGTATTCAACACTTCTTTCAGTTTTAAGCATTTCAAAGATTCTCGTAATTTAGTAGCGTCCCGGATTTGCATTTTTGAAGTACGGGAACTTTATCTATACCTTAACGTGGGAATCGGTTTCGGACCATGCACTTAAGCCTCTTTGCCATAAGAGGCACAAGGAGTTTTTCTTTCGATTTCCTCAGGAATATTGCGAATGGTATAACTTTTAAAACTATGTTTAAAAAAGAATACACATCGACATAATAAGATGATAATCTGATACCTAGGAAATATATTGAATTGTTTTTAATTTGTTCTCACGCTTCCAAATCAGTACTTATGCTTTTTTTATTCAGCCTTTTAATATAAGCATTTTAGACTATTGTCTGTTCTAGGACGATACAATTCTAGTTCATGTATATGCTAGCTTTGGAAATACAGTAGAGTTTCGCTTATCCGACATAAACAGGCAGGCAGAACGCTGGATAATATGGATGTATTAAGAAAAGACCTATTAAAAGTAAAACTTATGATATAATTTTACATATTACGCATCTAATAATAATGTTTTATAACAAATAACTGCACTGCACTGAATCAGGGACATATCCAGCGTGAGGGCCTGACAGCTGTCTCTCTCCGAAACTCAAGCACTTTTTAATAAACTTGCCTTTACCCTTTTGAGGTTCTTTTATATCAGTTTACTAGTAGTCAGTGTCCAAACTTTGGGCAATGTGCTGTTGTCTTGTTATAATTCTAAGAACATACCATAATGCCATTATACCAGGTGCAGTGGCGTATTTAGGGGGATGGCTTCCGGGCTCAAGCCCCCCACGAAATCTTACTTAGTATAGTAAAGTAAATGAAATCTTGCAGAATTTTCACATTTCCAGGCAAAGCCCCCCCCCCGAAAGTTAGCAAAGCCCCTCCCGAAACAAAATCGTAAATACGCCACTGACCAGGTGGAATTAAAGAACAGTTTTAAATAGGATTAACATTTCGTTTCCGTTCTGTTTTTAACTTTAATATATTAGAACGATACACTCCATGTCTTCTTGCTATTTTTGTTATGTGATATACGTAGCAGACAGTTTTCTTTAGTTACATTTCTCTCGAAAATATGTTTCATTTTGTTTGTGCTATAATGCAGTTTCCAAAATAAACCGGTTTATAAATGAAAAGTAGGAAAAAGTTTAAGAGAGGTACAGAACTGTTGCATTATTATTATTATTATTATTATTATTATTATTATTATTATTATTATTATTATTATTATTATTATTATTATTATTATTATTATTATTATTATTGATATTTAAAAACATTAGAATTACGTGCTTACGAGGATTCGTCTTGGGTCCCCTCCGAATAGAAAACCTGGATACGTGTCTGCACTGAATAATAGACGTATGAATCAAGGTGTAGACGGGCGCGCTAGGCGATAGACTCCACAGCATGAAAAATAGATTAAGACCACAACTTGCAGATCTTCTTGCCGATTGGTGCTATTTGCAATGATATATCGGATCATATGGTATGTGGAACAAAGGATGGTCGGATAAGCGAGACCATGGTGTATTGGTGTTTCACGCACCTAAACCTGTAAAATGTTTGTATAAACAATTATCTTTCACTCCCTAGCTAAATTTGTGGGTATGATCACACACCTTGCCTCATAAAGTATAGTCTTATGAAGAAAAACATATTTTTTTTAAGCTAAATCCTAAAGAAAAGCCAACTTCATTTTTTTTTTTTTTTTTTTTTAAATAATGGCAAACTAGTCCACTTCATCACGATAAATCACGTTTGGTACTCAGATGTCTTTTTCTGTCCGTATATATCCTTCACACTTCGTTGGAGACAAAATTGTTTTTTCCCCAAGAAACCAGGATGAGAGAAACTATACAACAGCATGAACAGAAAACAATAGCTATTAACAATAGTTCTCTAATCCTCGATAAATACGTCATTACAGCAAAATATCAGTAAGTTGTCCTTATTATATTGCTTCGGTTCTTATTAACATGAAAATTATGTTTTGTAAAAAAAAAAAAAAAAAAAAAAAAAGAAAAGAAAGAAAAGAAAAAGAAATGGGATGGGATGGGATGGGATGGGATTCGATGCGGTGTCAAAATTATAAAATAACTACAAGTCCGCCACTCTACCCACCGAACCACGAAGGCTACATGGTGTTAGATACTTTTTTTAAATAAATAATCTTCATAACCATGGTCCGTATCGCTTCGAACCTTAAGATAAGAGTTTTTCTGTTTAATTCTATATTTTCGTACGACATCTTAGTTACAGAAGCTAATTTATATTTGGCAGGCAATCTACACACTAGGTTTTAACCAATAAATGCAACATTTTAGTCCACTATCCATTTCTTGATCCAACTTCTCGATTCCCCTGCTGAATTCCCTCCGCAATTGTGATCTGCTACTGAAAAAATCCCTAGAAATCATCGTTGCCAGTATACACAAAACCGAGCATAATTTTGTTTTTTGCTTATATTTTTATTATTTTATTATATTTTATGGAAATATCTCCTTAGATGAATTGCTTTCTATTATCTCCACATACTAATAACTGAATTTTACCCATAAACGTAAGGAAAATGGAATAAATGCGAAAAATCTTGAGTTACAGTATACGCGCAATTTTTTTTTGCGCATGGGAGTACATTCCACGGAGCTGCAGCATATGGATTGGCCCTCTAAATTACTGAATATTAATCCTATAGAACAACATCCATGGGATGTTGTGGAAAGAGCTCTTCGCGCCATGACTCCTGAACCAATATATGTGGGATTATTGTGGGATGCCATGATGTCAAATCATCGTG
Source organism: Thermobia domestica (assembly GCF_964235325.1). Taxonomy (NCBI): domain Eukaryota; kingdom Metazoa; phylum Arthropoda; class Insecta; order Zygentoma; family Lepismatidae; genus Thermobia; species Thermobia domestica. Next base: position 234,374,164 of record NC_137457.1, on the reverse strand, counting down.
AAAACATATCAGCAACTTGAAGAACCCATGCCACGCCGTCCTTTGAGCAAAAGATGATTAACAAAATATTAGGTAGATGGTCGCAATTCAGTGAGCATCAATGTATTAGACACTACTCGTATAATAGTTTCAGACCAGTGCTTTGTTGTTTTACGATATGTTGTTAAAACTGTTGTTAAAGAAAGAACTGTTGTCCCCGAAAAATGCATATCTACCACAGGTCAGTATTTTTGGGATTTACTGCTGGAAATTCTCCTGAAGTTGAACCTTGATATTAAGAAGTGTGTTGGAAATTCAACCGAAGTCACAAATAATATGCAAGGGCAATATTCGGTTTTTACAAAACACCTAAGTACCGTGTGCACTGATCAGTTACATGTCTGATGTTATGCTCACATAATCTTGTCACATGTGATGCGATAAAAAGTTACGCATTGATTATGCATAGTCATTTCTTGTTACATTCCAATCCAGTTTTAAGCGGTGTTCCACAGGGCTCGGTTTTGGGACATGTCCTTTTTCTGCTATACATTAATGATCTTCCTAACTACATTCACTCAGGGAAATCAACCTTACATGCAGATGAGACAGGCATTCTCATTACAGGTGAAAATTACGATACACTGCAACAGAAAATAGAAAACATAAACAATCAGTTACAAAAATGGTTTACTTTGCACGGTTCAAAAGTAAATACAGAAAAATCGGTGGCCCTGAACTTTCACCATTTTCGAAAGAAACATACTCATGACATAAATGTATCAATCATGAATTCTGACTTAAAGTATGTAACTTCAACAAAATCCTTAGGTCTTCATATAAGTAACACCCTTACTTGAGATACGCACATAATGTCGTCAGCACAAAAACTTAATAATGTTTTCTATGCCTTAAAAGTTATTAAAAATATTTTGGATATAAATAACTGTAGAAGCATTTATTTTGGTATCTTTCAATTTTTGTTAATGTACGGCATTATCTTTTGGGGAAATGATTCAAGAAGTTAATCTTCCGTATTCAAAAAAAAAAAAAAAAGTTAGAGTATTAAGGAATGCGAGTAAACGAAACATCTAAAAAAAAAAAGAAAAAAACTTTTTGTAAGACTACAAATATTATCACTGCCATGTCTTTATGTATTACAGTTATTAATTTTCACGCGCCAAAATCTTAATACATTCTTTGCCAAAAGAGAAAACGTTCACTGTCATAATACTAGATATAGGGAAAATCTCCACATTCAAAATCACCATACAACATTGTTTCAAAACGGTCCCATATACTTAGATCCAACATTATATAATAACCTCCCTAAAGATATTCGTAACATTGAGTCAATGAATGTATTTAAATCAGTTACAAAGAAATATCTATTGGAAAATTGTTTTTATTCAGTAGATGAATACCTGTCTGCTAATTGCAGCTTGTAGATTGTATAGTGTAATTTTGTCTCATATAACACCATAGCGTTATTGTCTTTTAGTATGTAAGAACTATTTCTTTCTATCTATTTATTGACGTGTCCGATTCATACGCTTGTCTTCCTTCGAGCTTCATGTATGACTTATGAATGAAAATAAAATAAAATGATTCTGTGTCATTGTTCTGCTGAATGACTGTGCGGTATTTATATGTTAGTCTTATCTGCGAATGAACATTTGGAAGATCAAATGTCAACAAAGACGTCTTACAGTTATTGCGGAAACAAGATGGTGGGCTAAACACTTTGCTTTGCAGAAAGTGTTTTGTCGTTTTTCGAATCCAGAAAATGCTTTGTACATAGTTATCATAAAAATGAAGGAGATTGTTTCTACAGAAAATGTCAAAACCAGAAGCTAGGTGCAAAGCTGAAGGATATATAGAAGGTCTTCTGAAGTTCACAACAATTCTGACATCACAAGTGTTCCTAAGAATATTTTAAGTGACGTCACCTCCGTCAAACTTCTCCAAACACAGGGTACTGATGCATTATATTCATATCGAATGCTACAGACTACTGTCCCAACTGAAAGAGCAGAGAGCTGATTTTGAATCTGCTAAAAATGCAGCGTTAAGATTTTTAGAATGGGTCAACAACAGATCTGAAGAACTAAAACGTGGTTTCTTTGTATCTACTGACCTACGAAAATTCGCCTTCGAAGGTGGAAAAGGATGTTTCCCTATGAATGTGAAGATGAAACTGCTTCTGATAAAATGATCAGGTACTGCATCGAAGCATTCAACACAATAGTGGATACGGTAATTTCGTATTTCTTTAAGATTCAAGAAGCAAGATATTTTATGGTCTCATTTACCGTGTTTGGACTCTAAAAGCTTCAGCAAGTAACAGAACTTCCAGATACGGCTTTCGATAAACTTACGGACTTTCTGAAAATATTCAGTATAAGAAGTTTCCAAGGATTCTATAAAAGAAAAGCTTTTGGACTTTTCAAGGAAGTAGGAATCTTTGAAAGTTAGTCTTGCTGACAAGTACAACCGAGAAGAAGCGACCGATTATGTTGATAGCGCAAGTGATTCAGGATTAGAAGAGCGCAAAAAGTGTTGCAAAAATTGTCCAATGTGCTGCTTTTCAATATTGCAGAATTATAATTTGTGCAATAGTAATGCTTATTTAGGTTTGTTACTAGCATACAAATTTCTGTAGAACTTTTTCAAAACTGAAATACATTAAAAATTGGTTAACGAGTGCCATGTCTCAGGAATATTTAGAGACATTTGTGTTGATGTCTACTGAAAAGGGCTTGTTAGAGAATGTTTTGAATGAAAAGGTGGTAGACCTTGTAGCATCAAAAGGTGGTACACTAAAACATCTGTTAATTTTATTAATATAATGTACGTATTCCTTGAACTTTGTGTAATACAGTGCTTTGAACAATTCAGAATGAGACGCTGATAGAAGGATATTAGGTTTTAATTGTTAATTGTTAATATTATTGACTTACTGCAGAAAGAAAACTGCGCAACTTAATCTGTGACATTGAGATGCTGGTGGTCCTTGTAAGGAAAAGCGCCCGTGTCCCCCTAATGATGCCTATCCACCTATATTAATCAGTAGGTCCCGTCTCATATAGCCTCGCTGTTGAAAGAAACGTTAAACTCAAAATCAACCCAACTTAACTCAACATATATTAGTTTTCTGGTATTCTCCTCGTTATATTACCTGACCAGGATAGCAGTGCGGTTTTGGGAGGATGGCGCTGGTGTTGTGTTTACATCAGTTTCTTGGCAAGCGCGGTGGGACAGGGGAGCGGAGAGTTTCACTCTGCAGTGTATCCAACGGCTTTTAAAAGTTGCAGTTTGGATGTTATGCATAGCCTAATCTCTTCCACTCAATAAAGAACGCCGTAAGTTATGTGGTTGTAGTGAACCATTCCTGCAGTAATGCAGATGTATTGTGAATAGTGATATATGAATGGAAATTACCAATTTAAGAACACCAATGCACAATTGACAATTCAGTGACCTCCTACCGTGTATTGAGCAGATTGTATAAAAATTGATTACATTTTATTCGATGTCATTTTAAAACAGAAGCAACCTGTAAAACGCTACTCGCTAGTTTGTTCGCAAGTTAATATGAACTGTGTGTTTTTGTTGTAGTTGTTTTTTTCTTTGTTACTTAAGATGTTCTGCAAATAACTTCAATAACTTTTGAAACTGTTTGTCTTAACTTGAGCTAGGGGCGGATCCAGGCTGAATGTTCAGGGCGCGGTCGTTGGAAGTGAAATCAAGCAAAGAGTATTGCAAAAAAAGAAAAAGAAAAAAGAAAAGAAAAAAGAAAAGAAAAAAAGAAAAGTAAAACAACTTTAGAAAAGGAGAAGTAGCTATTGTCTGCTATTTCTAGAACAGAAATGGCCACCTGCGATTTCGAAAGTGGACATTTTTTTAAGTAAGAACGACAATGTAATTAATTTATTGCATTTTATTGTTTTACTAGCAGCGTTCACCCCGCTTCGCTGCGGTCACCCCGGAACGCAATAAACTTTGTTACTTAGATAATTTTTACTTTTTCGCTTTCAAGTGATATGATAAAAACCATAGAAGATTGCACTAATGTTAACATTATATCGCCTGTCATTTATGTTAACCCGCCCCGCTTCGCTGCGGTCACCCCAACCCGCCCCGCTTCGCTGCGGTCATCCCGGAACGCAATAAACTTTGTTACTTAGATAATTTTTACTTTTTCGCTTTCAAGTGATTTATAGCGCCTGTCAGTTATGTTAACCCGCCGAGTCACAGGGTCATGCGGGTTGCATATAAATACGTTTATTTTTATACCTATGATGAACTAATAACAAAGGATTTGTACGTATGGACACCTGAATGGTCAATTATCTCAAGACACTGGTAATTGAAAATTAAAGTGATATGATAAAAACCATCTAGGGTCCACATCCTAACAACCCCCCAAAAATGAAAGAAATCGGTTCAGCCGTATTAGCGTGATGAGCGGACAAAGGATTTTGTGCGTTCTCTTTTATATATATAGATTTGACTTCTGCAACGTAAAACAAAAAAGTATGGCCTGCCTATTTTAAGTTTTATTTTACATTTATAATACAAAGGTGAAAATTCTTAGGTTTTATTTTTAAAACAAAAAATATCCTATTCTGGGGGGGGGCAATCGCCCCGATCGCCCCACCCCCTAGATCTGCCCCTGACTTGAGCATATGCGTGAAGTGGTTTATTACGAACAGAACAAAAAGAACTGTGATAGATTGATTACAAGTAATCCGGTTAGAAACACTGCTGCTTGCATTTTAGTTCCAAAACCGGCCGCCCGCACTCGTTCGCTGGTCAGGATATAGCAGATATCCGAAAGTCCACGTCCGTAAGGGTCTATATCAATGGCAGTTTCTCGTAATGTTTGCATGTTTGTATACAACGAAGAAAAGTGCATTCACTCTTTTAATTTTCACATCCTTCAATGTTAAATAACCAACTTTGCACTGAAGGTAGCTGTGTTAAGAACTAGATAAGGCGATTCTACAAGTTCTCTAGTTTGTTCAAAGGATGCCAGTGTAGCTAACTGCAAAAAAAAAAAAATAGAATAAAATCCATGCGTCTGCAACGAATAAACAGTCGGGGAGAACACAATATTTAGTATGTAGAGAGCGATTGATATCATGAGACAGTTACAAAGTTATCTTATTTAACCTTGGACATACCAAGGAAAAATCAATGCTGTTCAAACTATAATTTTGTTTAACAGTATACAATATTTTATAAAATCTTTGAATGTTTTACACTGTTGATCCAGGTACTATCCGCACGCTAACCAGTAAAGGGTCCAAATGGATGAATCGAGTTGCGGGATGAGACATATTTCGCCTGATAGATGATGTGAAAATATGTGTATGTGCAAAATTATAGCGGCTGAGCGCCATAATAAATGAAGGGAAAGGGGGTCAAAGTTGGTGGAAGAAGGGCTATGCTATGTTATAGAAATACCTCAAATAAGCTCTTGAATCTTAAAAATAATGAAAGATAGACAGTGCAAATTGTGGTAGTTTTACATATTGGCAAAAGAAGAATGGGCAGAGTAGATCACGAACCTCCGCACGATCTTGAAATCCACCACTTTGAAATAAGTGATACTTTTGAAATGGAAATGTAGTCATGCGGCACATGTGTGAAGACAGTGTTTTGATCAGGAATGCACTGCATCTGTGCACTTTGTCATATCACTAGCAGTTGATGAATTATTGCCTTTTTTATCCCTTTGGATACGATAATAACACGTGCTCGAAATGTCCACCCTGTGCAACAATGGTGTGTGCCACACGCCTCTCCCACTTATCATGCACAGCCAGCAATGTCTGGACGCACAGAAGCACATGCATCCTCAATCTTCTGCATGAGATCATGAGATGTGGTAAATTCCGGATCTTGACGGAGTATACCGGCCAAGTTGATAATATGAACTTGTCAGCTGCAAAACATGATAAGTGACAAAATCATATTTTCTGTATTAAATAAATATGTATTACAAAACAGATCGTAAAAAAGGTTACAATAATACTGAGATAGTCAAAGCAATCCTGAAGTTATTTCAGTTACTTCGACAGTTTTAATGTACTCTTCACTTGATGAGGCAATCAAATCAATTACTTTTTCTTTATCTACATTCTGGAATAAATCTTTTTATGTAAATATAAAACATAAAGGAGACAAATGGTTTTGACTTATCGGTGTACGCATGGGACAACAGGTGAAAGTGGATAAGCGCAAGGGCCCGTTACGGACTAGAGGGGTTCTTTGCTAAGTACGAAGTTTTACTGAATTTCTTTGACGATTTGTTTAACACGTAGTCAAAACCTAATGTGCGTGAAGAAAGGGAAATACACCCGCAGAACCGTATATTCTAGAACCTAACCGAATAGAAGTAGAAATTGCTATAAAGAAATTAAAGAAACAAAAATCTCCGGGTGTAGACGAAATTCCGGCTGAATTAATTTTAACTTTAGGCAACAAATTGTGGAACAAGATACACAAACTCATTCTCCTTCTTTGGAACAAGAAAGAATTTCCCCAAGAGTGGAAAGAATTGTTCCAATCAAAGAAAGGCGACAAAACTGGCTGTAATAATTATCGAGGCATTTCTCTTCTGTCAACATTCTATAAAATTCTTTCAAACATTCTATTAGCAAAATTGACCCAATACGCAGATAAAATTATTGGAGATTATCAGTGCGGATTTAGACGAAATCGATCAACTATCGACCAAATATTTACCACTCGACAAATGCTCGAAAAGAAGTGGGAATACAATACCCCGGTACATCAATTATTTATTGATTTTAGAAAGGCTTACGACTCGGTTTGGAGAAAAAATTGTACAACATTCTTACAGAATTTAGAATACCGAAAAAGCTAATTAGATTAATCAAGATATGTTTAAATGAATAACAAAGTAAAGTCCGAATAGGAAAATTTTTGTCCACGACTTTTCACGTCGAGAATGGCCTGAAACAAGGGTGTGTGTTGTTGTTATTATTCAACTTTCTCCTGGAGTATGCTATAAGGAAAATCAAGGTAGCAACCAGGGCCTAGAGTTGAATGGTATTCACCAGATTATGGCATATGCTGATGTACATTTAGTAGGAGATGATAGGAGAACATTAGAAAGAACTGCAGAGGTCTTATTAAACGCTTGCAGGGACATGGGTTTAGAAGTAAATGCAGAGAAAACTAAATACATGGAAGTTGTTCTATATGGTTGCGAAACATGATCGTATACTCTGAGGGACGAACGTAGAATGAAAGTATTTGAGAACAAGATCCTGAGACGGATATTCGAACCCAAGAGGAACGGGAATGAGGAATGGCGGAAACTTTATAACGAGGAACTACATAATTTATACCGTTTACCAAACATTGTTAGAGTCATCAAGTCTAGGGGGCTCAGGTGGGCAGGTCATATGGCCAGGATGGAAGAAAGTACGAATGCTTTCAAAGTCTTAACTGGAAGACCAATCAGAAAACAACCATTAGGAAGGCCTAGGTGCAGATGATAGGCCAATATTAAGATGGATCTCGCAGAAATAGGAATACAGAGTAAAAACTAAATCAAGTTGGCTAAGGATAGAAGTCAGTGGAGAGCTTTTGCGAACGCGGCATTGAACCTCCAGGTTCCAGAGGCCATAGAGTTAGAGAGAAGTTTTACTGACTCACTGGTCCGTCCTGATATAAGCAGGGGGGGAGGGGCGAGAAAACTTCTATCGAAAAGACAACTTAAGCTTCCGCAACCTTTTTGCTAGGAAGACTCAAGAAAGCATTTGCAATCGCAAAAATTGGACCAAGTCCTACAGGTCCTGCGCCTCGTGATCCCTGCGGGGCCCCCGTGGGCCTTGTCCCTTGGCGATCGCCAAGTAGCCAACGTGGCCAGTCCGGCACTGCTATAGACTTGAGATTCGGAGAGCATGGTGGCCACTCCACCGGTCCCCGACGCGCGTTCCACCTTCCAGGGTACTGTTGATTACCTTCACTTATGTTAGTTTTCAGCTTTAGCACCCCTCCTGAAACTTTACAAAAAAGAGAATCACACCGCGCGGGGTGATTTGACTCTCATCTTTGTTTTGCGAAAAATTCTTCTATGCGCAAAACCATCACATTTTTAATTTTTTTAAAAAAAGAAATAAGTATATTATTATGTCGTTTACACATTAAAGCTAACAATAATATTTTCCGTTGTTCTATTATTGGTTTCCAGAGTGTTTGAAAAATACAATCAAAAAACAAAAGGATAATCTAAGAAAGTAAATTTTAGTTTGTGACACCAATTGCATCAGTAGAAAATAAACCATACGTTTCAAATATGACAAATAGTAGAAATGTATATCTTTGAGTATTTGTGAGCACATGAGTTTGTGTAATTTAATCTCCAATTAATAATACATGCATGTCTCCATTAGAAGCATTTACGAGATCAACTTGCTTGAAGCTTTTGCAGTGAATAAAGGAATCAAAAGTAGGACAAACGTGTTTTTTTATATCGGCCTACCTGGGGGACGAAGGTAGTAAACACCTTCTAAAGTGGGAACATAAGGCAATATGACAGCTTTTAGCAAGGCCATAACTAGCAACGCACAATGAGAATTTGCTTGAAATTCCTGAAGTGAATAAGTAATCAGCACTAGGAAATTCGTATTTTTTAAATATCGACCAACATGGAGATGAAGAGGGTAAACACCCCCTTAAAGTGGGAATATAGGGCATTATGATACCTTTTAGCAAGACCATAAATAGCAACGCACAATGAAGATTTGCTTGAAACTCCTGCAGTGAATAAAGGAATCAAAAGTAGGATGTATGTGTTTTTTTTTATATCAGCCAACGTGGCGAATGAAAGTTGTAAACATCTCCCTAAAGTGGGAAGATAAGCCGCTATGACATATTTTAGCAAGGCCATAACTAGCAACGCACAACGCAGATTTGCTTGAAACTCCTGGAGTAAATAAAGAATCTAAAGTAGGACATATGTGTTTTTTATATCGGCCAACGTGGGGGGTTAAAGGGATAAACACTCCCTAAACTGCGAACATTGGGCAATATGACACCTCGTAAGAAGGTCATAACTAGCAACGCACTCTGCCGATTCGCTAAACGCTTTTAAAATTCACAGAGGAAGGAACAACAAAGGGAAAACATTGTAATGGTAGTCGATACGTCTTTCAAATAGCGAATCAATTACGAATATTGTGTCATCATCTGCATGCAATGTGAAAAGTGCCATGAATTCCTGAACGATACATGCACACGTCTGATTGTCTTGAAATTGTTGCTATAGTGAGGTTTAAGAAAAACAATAGATGGATATCTTGTAAATATTGTCCAAGGTGAGAGGGTTTGGGTACAAAACCTCGCGGCGACAACCTCGCCGCCCAAAACCTCGCGTCCCAAAATCTCGCCAGGCCGAAACCTCGCCTGGCCAAAACCGCGCGGGACAAACCCTCGCCTTGCCAAAACCTCGCGTTCCAACATCTTGTCATACCCAAAATCTCGCCTGCCCAAAACCTCACGGCCCTGATCTCGGGACAGAATCTGGCCTGGTCTAAACTACGCGGGACGTAATCTCGCCTAAGAAGAAATGTCGTCAGTATAAAACTTGTCACGAAGATTTCTTCGATGTTGAATGCTCTATATATTGCTATATGTATATATTTTGTAATAACACATAATTGCATTAAAATAATGAGAAGAAAAATTCTAACGCGTGCTTTAAAAATCTATCCTATATAAAAATGAAAATTACTATGTTTGTGACATCATATACCTCTTGAACCATCCGACCGGTCTCGATCAAATTTTCAACATATATGGAGTTTAAGCCTGGGATGGTTTTTATTTCACTTTAAAGGTGACTTTATGAAATTCTGACAAAATTTAATAATATTTATGAAAGTATGAAATAATATCTGAGTTTTTACTTCCCTTGATTATGTCCTGTAGGTTAAAGGAGACGTAGATGATCAAGATGAAAGAAATGATTGAATGAAGAAAGTGGGAGGAAACGGAAATACCCCGAGAAAGCCCACGCTCATGATATTTTATATCTTTATTATTATTATTATTATTATTATTATTATTTGTAATATGGAATTGCATATTAAGAAACTCATTTGGGTAAATTTTAAGGAAAGGTTTCATTTTGAAAGGTTTTGGCCAAGCGAGATGTTGGTCCGCGATGTTTTGGCCACGCGAGATTTTGGGTGGCGAGGTTTCGGCCTCGAGATTTTGTCCTTATCCCAGGTAAGAGATATGATTGGAATTCGTTACTACAGTTTGAATTGTCGTTTGTACCTTTTTTAGAAAGCAATATCTTGAATGTTTATAGCATGGTTACATCACACGATACTAGAAATTAAATAACACTGAGGGAACATTTTTTTTTTAAGTTTTCTGTTGCATGAGATTTTTCAGCTGTTTCTACATGTTTTTTGCCCACTGAGTCGAAATCTGAAATCCGTTTCCCTGTGCATGCTACAGTTTCCATGCAATTTGACACTTCCGTATTTCGTAGAGAAGGTCATCATTTATTTGTATTTCGCATTTATTTTTACTTAAATCTACTATTACAACAGAGCACATTTTCACAATATTGATGTTTTTTCTATTCTATTCTGTGTTTCAGATTACATTATGCCTTCTTCAAGTAGACAGAATTGTGCAAATAAACCTGATGTATTTTATGCATTTGGCTGCTACACACTTCCCCGCCAAAGGCGCAATATTATATCGTTTGTTATTCGTGCCTACAGAACGTATTTTCAAGTTTCCCTTGGAGACCAAGGTATAAAGTGATCTCCTTATATTGTGTGTCATAACTGTGAGGAAATGTTACGAGATTGGAAAAAAGGAAATCGAAACCTTTCAGCGTTCCCATGGTTTGGGGAGAACCTAAGGACCACCTAATTGACTGTTATTTTTTGCCTGATCAATACGAAGGGCATTGGCAAGAAAAAACTACATTCTATTTTGTATCCGAGTATTTCCTCAGCAATTCGACTGATCCCTCACTCCGATGAACTCCTGGTTCCATTTTTTAATGGTTTCGGCTCTTCCGAAGATGAAGAATGTGAAAGGGAGGGGGATCGCATGGCTTGTAATAAGGTGTGTGAAGAAACGGCTATGGAATCCGAAGACTCATCTGACACTAAACAGTCATCTACACCTCAGCAGTTCATCTAGCCTGAATTGAATGACTTAGTGAGCGATTTGGGCAGGGGTGTAGCCAGCAGGTTTGTGTAGGGGGGTCCCGTCGTTTTTGAGGGGGGCAAGCTACAATGTACAAAGCCAAAAAATGTGTTGCTGCTAGTGTTTTTGAGGCCTGAAAGAAAGGAAAATTTTGGTTTCCTTCTGGAAAACTAAAAACACTATTTTAGCTTCTTCTTCTTCTTCTTCTTCTTCTTATTATTATTATTATTATTATTATTATTATTATTATTATTATTATTATTATTATTATTATTATTATTATTATTATTATTATTACCCATAAATTATATTCAAGATAGTTTTTATTATGCTTAATCAAGAACTACTGCCCAGGACCAAACGCTATACTTTTGTGCATAACTATAAATGTAACCAAGAAAGTACTGTCCCTTTTCGTGGAGGTCTGTGTTCAATTGGACCTCACACCGTGAGTTGAATGCGAGTGGAGATAAGGCGAACATCAGTTGTTGGTGTCGGTATATCCAACATACTATCTGGTTGTGGCAATTCAGATATACCGTGAACTTGCGTAAAGACAGAGGGAACATGGGACATCCACAGAGCACCATAAGAGCATGTATGTTGAACGAGTTCAAATGGAGGTCAAACGCCGCTGTAGCGCGACAGAAGATATGCCAGGCCTTTGGTGAGGGTGTCGTGACGACGCGGACATTGCAGCGATGGTTTAACAAGTTTAAGGACAATGACGAAACACCCGAAAACACCACGTGCCAGAATACCAACACATGTACAAAGAGGAACTGGGACTACAATTCAATGTGTGGAGAAACCATTCGGCAGCACATCCATCAACTTGTGAAGCACTAGAAGTTGGGTCGATGGGTCTCACATATTTTGACTCCGGGCCAAAATGCACCTGATACTTTCTTCGTTTCACGGCCCACCAAGTTCTACCGCGATGGATTCCATGGCCTTCCAGAACGTTTTCAGAAGGTCGTCGATGCTGATGGGGACTATTTTTGATCTTCCAGGTTAGGTGACATATCGATGTTCGAAGGTGGTGGGTGAAAAAGCAACAAAACTTTTCTTGGTTACCTTTATATTTAAATTTCAGACCTTGTATAAGAACCTATCTACACAAGATTGATTTTCTTTGAAATTTTACTTAATTTCTTTACGGTATCCTGACAAAAATATTTATTTATTATTCGTGACTAAAAAAACACAATTATTTTATTACACTGAGTAGAAATAAAAGATAGAGCGAATGAAATCCAAATTGAATAAAAGCATTGTTTCTCACCAAATTTTCCATCCTCTATGTCATTTAAAACACTTGTTAAAGCATATAAAAATATACTGTACTTACAAATCAGTTTAGTACCTTTGTTTTATGGCTGTATTTGTAGTACTTTGTTAAAACGTTTGTCTTCAAACTGTCAAATATGAATCGCAGTAAATTGTGTAATCTGCTGTCACAAAAAAAGTATCCTATTTTTCGATCGGTATAAGGAAGAGATACTATACTATTTTTCGATCGGTATGGAAAAACAATATTTCTCCATACTATTTTACCATAAATTATTAATTGTCAATAAACTTTGTTACTTTTAAATGAATGAAGCGAGATAATTTTTCTATGATGTTATAAAAGCTGGTCATTTGGGGGGCAGGAAGCCATTTGGGGGTCCTGGACCCAATCCCCCCCCCTTGGCTACACCCCTGGATTTGGTCTCTCCAAGAAAGCTGCTGAGCTATTAGCTTCGGGACTGCGAGTAAAAAATCTGTTATATCGTTCGGCACGAGTGTCATATTTCCGAAAGCGGGAAAAGCATTTTGTAGACTACTTTTCAGAAAGCAACAACTTTGTTTAGTGCTATGATATCCCAGATCTTCTTGCTGAGTTAGGCGTTTCCTCTTACACTCCAACAGAATGGAGGTTATTTATCGACAGTTCGATGTGTAGTTTCAAGTGTGTTCTTTTGCACAACGGAAATGCTTTACGGTTCGGTTCCAATTGGTCATATGATGCATTTGCGAGAAGAATATAATAATATTAAACTTGTGATTGAATTACTCAAGTAGGATTAGCATAACTGGATCATTTGTGTTGATCTCAAAATGGTCAACTTTCTGTTTGGACAACGAAAAGGTTCCACAAAGTATCTGTGCTATCTATGTATGTGGGATAACCGAGCTCGAGGGCAGCACCGAACACAAAAAGAATGGCCTATCCATGACACTCTGAAAGTAGGAATGCCAAACACTATGAATGAATCAATTCTCAGCTGAGACAGGATCATTTTCCCCCACTCCACATCAAACTTGACTTGAAACAGTTCGTGAAGGCACTAAGTACTGATGGTGATTGCTTTGAGTATCTAATTTCTAAATTCCCTGCTTTGTCTTACGAGAGACCAAAGCAAGCGTGTTCGATGGACCTCAAATTCATGTTCTTTTGCGTGGTGAGGAATTTGTCAAGAAGAGGAGACAGCATGATTGTCTTTTGTTTAAGTTGTAAAAACCTTCTAGGCAAGAAAAAGTTAGATAACTATGAAGTACTGGTTAAAAGATGTTTGTGGCCTTTCGCGATTTTGGATGCAAATTGAGCGTGAAGATTTATTTTCTATACAGTCACCTTGATCAATTTCCTGAGAACCTTGGAGATTGTAGCGATGAATAGGGCAGATTACTGTTGGAGTATCAAACTAAAGTGCCCGTGGTTTCCCATAAGCGCAAGAGCTTCAAGCGCAAGTTGTTTCCTTAATAAGAAGTGTTTTAACTTTTCGTGATTTCATATGAGTTTTTTGTATTAATGTGACCTGTGTCTAGATAAATATGTTATTATCAGGGAAAAGGCCTTAAATGTGCAGTATTTCTATATTAGATGCAAAAGTAGACAAAGGACCTGCGGTGACATGAGTGGTGACTTTGTGAACTTGGAATACAAGGAGAAAGCAGTTGAATTATGGAAGAGTGGATATTGTCGTATCAGTCCGTTATACGACAGTACAAGAGAGTAATGTCCCGAAAACAGTTGTACCGTTGGGTAAAGCAAGTCTCTTCAGGTGGAACACGCAAAGACAAATTGCGTGAGGTGTCGCTTCAGAACTTTTAAACTGCCGTAGGCAGGCACGTACGCAGGAATATCTTTCGGGAGGAGTTCAAAGCTTTTCGGGGAGGAATCCAAACACAATTTCAAGCTAAACTATATTAAAAACTGTAAAATTGCCCCAAAAATTAGACTAAATTTACAAAAGAAGTCCGGATTTGGGGGATCCGGACCCCCAGAACCCACCCCTTGCGTACGTCCCTGGCCGTAGGAGCACATTTACCGCTGCATGGCGTATATATGCAGCGATGGGCTCTCCAGGCAAGTCAGGAGCATAACCTCGCTTCGTTTACGGCCTCAAAATCGTGGTTGTGGGCATTTAAGCGGGCGTACAATATTGTATCACGTAAAGTGACCAGACTTATAGCTGTTTTCCAACATTAGCCAATGTGTATCTTTACCTGCTTAACTAGTTACGGTCTTCTTAACAGGTGTAGCGTTGCGTATGTTCGCAGTTTATTCAGGTGTTTACCCCATTCATCCCCCACGTTGGCCGATATAAAAAAACACGTATGTCCTACTTTTGACTCCTTTATTCACTCCAGGAGTTTCAAGCAAATCCGCATTGTGCGTTGCTAGTTAGGCCTTGCTAAATGGTATCGTATTGCCCTGTATTTCCACTTTAGGGGGTGTTTACTCCCTTCATCCGTAGGCGGAGCTAGGAATTGTCTGCTGGGGGGAAGTGGGGGCAGACTTTTTGGGCAGTCTCGAAGGTCTTGATAGGTGGTCATCTTATAGGTGGCATTTTTATTGTGTGTCGAAAAGTTTGGAAGGCAATACACTCCATGCCCCTCCATTACTCCGCTCATGTCTTCAGCCCCACGTTGGTCGATATATAAAGTATGAATTTCTTAGTTCTGATTTTTTTATCCACTTCAGAAGTTTCAAGTAAATCCTCATCGTGTGTTGCTAGTTATGGCCTTGCTAAAATGTATCATATTGCCCTATGTTCTCACTTTAGGGGATGTTTACCCCTCTTCACCTCCAGGTTGGCCGATATAAAAAAACACGTATGTCATACTTTTGATTCCTGTATTCACTCAAGAGATTCAAGCAAATCGGAATCTGACACCTGGAAAACCTTGCTTATAAGTCCAAAAACGTGAGCCTAGATCAATCGTAATTTCCGCAGACCTGTACAGAGAAAATTTAATTTTCTCTCCGTGGTTATACACTTACCAGCTGCAAAACGTACTTGTCCTGATGGTAGCCGAGCATGGCGAAGCAGAGAGTTTTCGTTTAAAAAAAAAGTTTTATTTTTTTAAACATGAAGATATGATGAAAAGAATAATATTCGTTACACATGTAAATTTCAAAGTTAATGCTTTGTTGTTAAAATATTTGTTTATTGCTATATTGCATTCTTTTTTGTTTGTTTTTCACATTTAGTTCAAAAACAAATACGTACAAGACTTCTTGGTTTAAAATCTATAGAATAATCAGTGACACTTGGATGGGTGTAAAATTAGACTGAAATGATTACAAAGGGGCAAGTAATTAGAAATTTATACGCCAAACTAATTTTATATCTGATAAAATACATTCCTACTGTAAACATACATGATAATCCATTAATCATACAATGCTGACAACTTAAAAAATATATCCCTATCTATATATATAAAAATGAAAGTGGCTATGTTTGTGACGTCGTAACTCGATCAAGTTTTCAACATAGATGAGGTTCGGGCCTATGATGGTTTTTATCTATTCACTCTCATGGTGCAACATAGGGAAAGGGAGGTGGGGCAAGCGAATTGTATAAAAATGATCGAAAATGACCGATATTAGTGTCGAATCCATGTTTTGTGGTCGCTGAAATGAACAGTGACACTTCCGGTGCCTTTCTAATCCAAATTGATCCCTGTAACTTTGGAGAGGGAAGGGGAGATAGAAATATAAAAGTATAAATAAAAGTGAAAGTGACTACGTTTGGGATTTAATAAATCTTGAACCACCCGGCCGATCTCGACCAAATTTTCGAGATAAATGAGGTTCTGGCCTGGAATGTTTTTTTCTCATTTCACTTTAATTGTGAAACTTAGGAGAGAAGGTGAGGAGGGGGAGATACACAAAAATGATTGAAAATGACCGATGTCAGAGTTGAATCCATAATTTTCGGGGTCGCTCAGATGAACAGTGACACTTGTGATGCCGTTTAAATGCAAATTCAGCTCTATTAGTACTCCTAAGGGGGGACGGTGACATATAAAATGAATTGAAGGTGACCGACATTAATGTCGAATTCGTAGTTTTTGGGGTCTCCAAGTTGACTGGTGGTGCCCTTTATGTCCAAAATGAAACTTAATCTCTCCCTGCGAAGAACGGATATTCCGCTCAGTTTAGATAATATAACGCCCTTCCTTTAGGTAAAGAACTTAGGATTATTAATGCGTTATATTGATATTTTAATGAAATATACATATGAATATTGTAAAGAATTGTTAAGATTACAAAGTTTTGGTTGAATGGATACATGGAACGTATTGGAAATGGCGAACGAAAATAATAATATTATTGTTATTTCTAACTGTAGAAGAACATTATGATTAGGGATGGGCACGAGTCGAGCTAAAACTCGACTCGACTCGAAACTCGAAGCGAATTCGAGTCGAGTTTCGAGTCGAGTCAAAGGTAACTTTCTCGAGTCGAGTGACTGTTTTGAAGTTGAGGTGGTGAAGAACTGCAAAATAAATTCGCAGTATTTTCAGGAGCAGATCATGTGGGCGATCTACGAGCATGAGATTCCAACAATGTATGGAAATGACGTCAATCTGGTGCGCATTCACATAAACAAGGCCTCATCACATACCTCACGATCGTCCCTCGCATTCTACAGGGAGATGGAGGAGGCAAGTGGTATACAGGTGATACCTTTCAATGAGGTACCTATTAAATCTCCAGATGCAAGTCCTATGGACTATTGTGGATTTGGATTGCTGAAGCGGGCTTTGGGAAAACGGCGTGTGACAACTGTGGAAGGACTTTGGAAAGCTGTGCAAAGGGAATGGGACAAGATTCCCCTCCCAGTTCTTCAGAGAAGCCTATTACAGTGGAAATTACTCTGTCGGGGCTATTGTTAGGAACCAAGGGAAACACATCGAGCACTTACGGACCTGGCGCCAAGGGTTCTTCAGAATTTTTAGGTAAGTCGAAATTGGTCAAATGTAGATTGAACAACCTCTGTAATAATAATAATAATAATAATAATAATAATAATAATAATAATAATAATAATAATAATAAGAAGAAGAAGAAGAAGAAGAAGAAGAAGAAGAAGAAGAAAAAATTGTAGTAAGTACCATTGATAATAATTGTATTGTCTATGTAGGATACTTAAAGAAAGTACTTGGAAATACACACAGCATTTGGCTCGTTTTGGCTCGACTCGACTCGAAACTCGAGTCAAATTCGAGTCGAGTTTCGAGTCGAGTTGGAGGAAATTTTTCGAGCCGAGTTCTCGAGTTGAGCTCAAAGATGTCTATTTCGAGTCGAGTCGAGTTTCAATGAAAACTTGCGCGTGCCCATCCCTAATTATGAACAATTCCACAATTGCTAGGAAACAACGTTTGTATGTACCTTATGTATTCATCAATTTTTGTTAAACACGTTACGACACTATCAAAAATATAATTCCTAATATCTCGATTACTACATTAACATGGAGTTTTCACTGTTTAACACAGCTGAGTGTACTCTGTAAGTTGCCTGAAAGAAATTGAAAATGGAAGTATTATTTTTGTAGAAACTGTACGGGGATTCTCAGTTAACCCATAGGGACATTATCACACGTAATTGCAGTACGAGTCGTCCACATATTACGTAACACGGCAAAGGGGGAGGGGATTCAGCCTTGCGTTACGAAGTGTGACAGGGGGGATGACGTCTTCGTTACGTAACGCGTTTTCTTTTTTCTTTTTGCTGAAATTTTAATTTTTATTCTCAGATTCATATGCAATCTTTTAAAGAAATAATTTTACTCAGTTCTTTTCTTTTTTATACATAAACTAGCAGAATACTCGTTCTTCGCACCAGGGGCGGATCCAGGACGGACTTCTGGGAGGATCGGTGGGTTGTAATACTGTTACTTAGAGTTACTTTTAAGAGCCCCAAGCTCTGGGATGGGTTTTATTTATATACAAAATAAGAAAGTTTCCTCTTCTGGGGGGAATCGCCCCCCCTGCCTCGCGCGGGGAGAATGTGTTTCATTTTGGATATAAAATTAAGGGACATCAAAACTGCCGAAAAATCAACTTAGGGACCCCAAAAACTATAAATTCGATATTAATATTTGTCATTATCAATTATTTTAACATGTCACAATCCTCCCTTAGGAGTACTGATTGGGGTGAATTTGGATTTAAATGGCATCAGAAGTATCGTTCATCTCAACGACCCCGAAAGCTATGGATTCAACACCAATATCGGTCATTTTCGACCATTTTTATATCTCCCCCTACCCCAAAGTTGTGCCTGAAAAATGAAATGATAAAGACCATCCCAGGCCCGAACCTTATCTATGTTGAAAATTTCAGATCGGTCGGGTGGTTCAAGAGTTATTAAGTTACAAACGTAGTCAGTTTCTTTTCTTTTTTTTTTTCTTTTTTTTTTTTTTTGTATATATAGATAAATATTTCTGTTGGTTTGGAAAATTGCAAACTATACCATGTAAATTGTTCATACAGAAGGGATTGGAAGACGCGCTGGACAACAGCATGACTAGTGACGAACTCTGCATGTATTACAATACAATAAAAGTCCGTTTTGTGGCTATCGCAGCATTGTGTTTATGACATACGCTTTTCTGCAGTTAGTTTGTTAGTGGTCGTAATAGCCGCTTGGAAATGCCCTCACGTTCCCACTGGTACCGGTATTTCTGAGAAAATTATTTAAAACTTTTGATTTGAATCATTATCCACTCTTTTCTTGTAACGGGTTTCACATGTAAAACAGACGAAACTCTTTTTCGTGCAATAATATTTTCCGCGGTGGAAAGATCACGATTTGCAGACCAAAATAAGATATTAAGAACTTAATTCGTCGGATATTCATTTCGTAGTATTTTTTCTTTATTTTTGGATTTGAATTTTTCTGAAGAAATCTAGTTTTTCTCGCACTGATTTAGGACAAGAAGGACTTGAAAAGGGGTGAAATGAAGTCCAAAGCTCTAAGGAGATGCTCGAAAACTTATAATTATTCACAAACGAGATGTCTATGCTGCTTCACGTATGCAGTCACTTCGAATCTGTGGCCGACGACGAAGAGATTTTTGCATTGTCGAGACTGGCGAACTTCAAACGCACGAAGCATCTTGGAAAAGAGATCGATGTCAGTTCTTTAGATCCTATTTCAAGAATTAGGACTGGTTAATTAAACAACCTTATGCAGATAAAATATTATTACTGTTCTAAAATTTTCTAATACTTTGATTTCTTGGCGAAAAGATAGTACAAACATATTCAGAATTCAAGCGTTTTGTAATAAAAAGTTCTGCCATTAAAAATAGTTTTTTTTTTTTTAATTCTAATAACTCAAAACAAGCAAAATTGGTGGAGAAACAAAATTTAAAAAGTGTTACGTAATAAAGGGGGAGGGGTTGGGCCATGCATTACGAAGTGTGACACGGGGGAGGGAGGGATAAAATATGGCCAAAAATAGCGTTACGTAGTATGTGGACTGTCCCTTACGCCCATTAAACTGTCTATCAAGATACATATATTATTATTCTGATTTTCTCCTCGTTATAACAGAGACCCAAAAGTCCCATCCATAAGGATCCATAAGTCCCATCCATATTTATGACATAACCAAAAATATAATTACTAATGTCTCGGTTACTATATCAGATATTGGCATAGAGTTTTTGCTATGTAGCTGAGTGTACTCTGTAAGCTGTCTGAAAGAAATTCAAAACTGATGTAGTCTTTTTTGTAGAAACTGTACTGGATTTTCACTTAACACATAGGGATAACATCACACTTAACTGCATAACACCCATTAGACTGTCTATCACGTTACATATACAGTGAAGCCTTCTATGTTGGCCACCATCGGTTCCATTGTAAAGTGTCCAACTTAGACAGATGGCCAACTTACAGAAAATAATTGTGATTGGTGTATTTTCAGAATAGGATTTCTAATATTACTTTTTTGTGAATATTTAATAAACAATGGCATGACAGTTACTTTAAATAACTATATAGAGTAATCATAACAATATACAGTACTAGAAAAAATTAAGTTTAATACCATTTTCTTCCTGAAAACTAGTCTGATACGCTGAATCATTCGGATTGAAAACACAATAACAGAACCATAAAATAGAAACATATGCACGCAGTTCATTGAAATTGATATTATAGCACAATGAGTTATTCCGATTGAAAAAAAGAAAAGCAAAATTATAAATTGAACAATTTATATGCAGTTTATATGACTTTTTTTCAGTTGTTACTGTTCTTTTCTATTGCAAAATAGTCACCTATTTTTGTTTGATTTCTTTTCATTTTGGACAAAATCCCCTGTGCTTCAATTTTGTTGTACAGACGAAACAAATGTGTTCATGGTGCTTCATTCTAGATGTATTTCAATTACTCTTTGGCTTGTTAATGAGTTACAAGTGTTTCCCTCGGAGCGAAAGATGTTTTAAGAAGATCTTAAGGGAATTCATATCTCAAAACCTCCGCCACCTTTCGACAATCCGCCAGGTGCCAATACTTGACAATTGAGATGGTTAGCTTTAACCTTGAGAATTTTCCGGAATTCCGGAATCAAAGCTTCCCACTGATGAAAGGAGCCGATATAGCTAATGGTTTTATCAAAACAGACAGGCTAAACAAATACGTACAATCATTTCCTGAATTCTTGTGTTTTTTTCTTATTCACATCTTTCTTCACCACCACCTTATTAGGGCGGTATTCCGGCCATTGAACTCTACGAACAAATCTTGGAAATCCATGTTATTTTGTCTCCACTGCTTCTTATATGGGAATATGAAAGAGTTAAGAAAAATAACAAAACAGTATTTTGCGTGGCCAAGATGCGCAGGTAAATTTATCATTATCATCATAGAGCAAACATTGCTTCAATGCGGCCAATTTCCAAGATAGACAGGTGGCCAACTTACAGAGTAATAAGTAACGAATGTCTTATGGGAAAATGCAGGTTCAAGATGAACCAGGCCAAGATAAGCAGGTGACCAAGTTGACAGGTTTTACTGTATTAGTTTTGCAAAATTTCTTCTCGTTATAGCCGAGACCCAAAAGTCTATATCCATAAGGGTGGACCTCACATAACTACGATGTCGCTTTTTAATTCACAACATTTCGGTAACCGTTAGATGTACCTACTTGCGGTTTTCGGTAAACACATGCCTGTAAGGTTCTTAAAATTTTAATAAGACATACTTCGGTAGTGCTTAGAAATGGAAGTTTGCGAACCCATGGTACACTTGAAGCCCCATAGGGACGTGTGTTTGTTTTTAATGGAAATTTCTTTTGAGATCGTTGTTAGGCCTCAATAATTAATTTTCGAAATTGTACTATGTAGTACGCAAACTACACCATTATGGTTTTCGTTCTTTATTTCCCCGTATTCCGGTAACCATGGGGCGTACCAAGTTGTGATTTTCGATAAACAGATATCTGTAACTTTGTTTACAACATTGCAGAAACATATGTTTTAAAATGTTTGGAAAATGCAGTAATTAGGTACCCATAGTACCCAAAACCCCACTGGGGTACCCATTTATTTTTGCATAATAATACATTTTCAGTTGTTGTTAAGCCTCAGTAAGTACTTTTTCGGAATTCATCGTTATTCTACTCGAAACCCAAAAGTCCATACCCGACCCAGAGCTCAACGTAGCATGCGACACCTACAATAAAGCAATCCTCTATTTACTTTTTCTTCTTCGAATTGTGTTGCTTTTCTTTCTGATTGCAAATTCTCGTCAGAATATTTTTCTATTGTATGTTTACGACTATGTGGACGAATATTATTGAATGATGAGAAAGTTAATATCTCGAAAGATCATATATTCTTTACTTGGGCTTGGCTGTAAAAGCGAAATGCAGAATGCAAAACTTATCAAGATGGGGTTACAGACCAATGCAAAAATTAACAAGGGGTGGATTGATTGTTCCAACAGAAAATTGGCTTCTTACTATTCGCGAGTTTGATGTACTTTTCACCGGTTTTCATTGGAACAAAGTTCGTCAGGAAACAGGATTGATTAAGACTTTATGTAAAATATTATGAGAAAAATATCTCAGTTGCATTTGATAATAATAAACATTTATTTGCATGCCAAAGTCCAGAAAGCGTTGCAGTATCACCAAAAGAAGGCGCGAATGTGAGTAGCATCATCGATTTCAAAGTAAAGTGAAGTATGTGAATTTTGAATTTATTTTCGCGTATTTCTATGTATGCACTAAGTACATAATTTAAAATTCTATTTTTTGAGTTTTTTTTTTCTAAACTTATTGGTCTTACGTAGTTATATATTTGAGTTGGAAATCAGAATAACACTCCAAAGTGTCCTATGAGAGGAACAAGTAGAGTGATTGCCCCAGGTCTTGCCGATAGGAAGGGAAAATTAGATCTTTCAGGAAAAGTAACAATTTTACTATTTCTAATTCATCGTTGAGATACAAATGATTTACATGTGAACCAAAGAAATGTTTATGACTGTATACCATTAATGTCGCGAAGTGCACTCATAACGCCAACAATGGGTGCACTAAACATAATTCTGTCGTAGATAGCTAGCTTAATGTTTAACATAAGCAACTTTCAAGTGGAGCAAACATGAATTTGTAGATATTAAGCTCTAAGTCTGGGTGTCCTATATTCAGCAAAATAAATCGCTAGACATCAAAGGGCTTACGCAACTGAATGCGCCGACAATTTACTATACAGGCGAGCACTCAGAAATTTTTGTTTAGGCAGTAGAAATGAGAAAATCTGGACCTCATGAACTTCACGTGAGCGCGCCCCTGGTGCAGGCAAAACTGAAATATATTATTTAAAAATAGTTTCGAAGTTCTGACCTGGTGAACTCCCATTGGTACGCCCCTGTTATTATGTTAACATTATTGTATTAATCACTTAATTTAAATATTTAGTGCAGTACCACTATCAAATGATATGAAAAGTAGAAGCTGGCATAAAACAATTTATTAATCCTGGATGGATCTCACTACATCATTGGTCTCATAATTTACTTTAGCTCCAGACTACACAAATTGCCAGGATGGCCCTCGCTAACACACATATTCGGCTGTAACTTTGTATGCAAGCATTCAAGATAACATTTCAGATATAACTCAGTGTGAAAAGTAATTCTAATTAAAGAATTATCTCTCATTATAAAAGAAATAACCAAGCATGCATTTTACATATTGTTAATCTCTGATAATGTAAACCACATCAAGAAAGTGTTGTATTTATTACTGACTTGTTTATTTATTAATAGTTTGTGTATAGGAGACTGTCACAAGACAACACCAAAAATCTGAAGAAAGAAAGAAAAGAAAGACATCTGTTCTCCCTGCTTCTTGCACTTCAATACCTCACCTGCTTCTCGATGGTGGCGTTACCCAAAATGAGGAATGAAGCGTCGCTTATAGTTTAACTTTAACCGTTCTTTCTAGTAATCTAGCGTCAAACGGAGTGGAATCGTGAAAACAAATGCTGTACACCTCACCGACATTTAAAAAAATGCAGTATCAGCTCGCGAAAACTTTCGAACGAGGCAGAAGTATCCGGGAAACTGTAGTGTCATATCGTGACAATTTCGGCACGTACAGGACACGTTGCTATGACAGTAATGTGTGTGTGTAGACATTTATAGAAGTGGATAGTAAGCAACGAGTGTGTACTGGGCCACGCAATAAGATTACAACGCGGGGTGGCGCATGGCTGTAATAGCCTACATATTTTAGCCTCATATGAGCATTGGGGGGCCCGGGCCCCGCGGCCCCCAAGAACGGCGCCCTTGAATATAACATGAGGTGTAGTTAGGGTGACCAACCGTCCCGTAAAAACGGGATTGTCCCGTTTTTTCACTACCATTCCCGGTGTCCCGAAAAATTTTCCCGGGACGACAAAATGTCCCGTATTTACGTACATTGGGTACAAAAAACTTTCCAATTTAAATTTCCTAATTTATATTATTATTTTCTAAGCTATGTGATTATATTTTAACAGCTTAACTTATAATTTTTTTCGCAAAAGTCGTTCCAAATTTTATATATTTTTTTATTTGTTAATTCTATTTTACGTTGAAGGTAGAGGTATGTGGAAGCAAACATTACTAAAACTGTCCAAAATTTAGGCCCGAATTAGGCACTTGAAAATCACCTATTTTAAAACCACGAATATATTCGTTCGTAGTAAAAGCAAATGAATCTTGTTGTTAGTCTTAATTTTTTGAACATTTTTTGTGTACAAGAAGCTGCAACGAATCTTTTAAAATATTTTATGCAGCTCGTTGAATTTACTTGAACTTCAAGCTGATCAAAATTGAGATTTAAATTTTCCTGCAAAAAATATTAAAATCCCGAATATGTACGTTCCACAATAAACATTACAAAATTACACTAGCATATCCAGCAAAAGGGAAAGAAATATATATTCTAATATGTTTTTATTTATTTAGAATATTTTTGAATAGAATGTCGCAGGCTAATAACAATAAAATGACAGATATTAGAAAATCTCTATACATTTGAGTTAGTCGGAACCGCTAACTTCTAAATCGAAGTCACTTTCACTGTCCATCTTGACAAAACTTCAGTGCGCAAAAATGAGCTCAATATAAGTCAATATTCCAATCAATCTAGCACGAATTATTGTATTCTGTTTTGCAAAAAATACCATTATTTCAAAGAGAAATAATAAACAAATGAATTCTCGGTACAATGTAAATATGCTATTTCAATTTAGTCATTTCGCCAATAAGCATTGGCCTTCAATGCAAAATATTAGCCAAAAATAGTTAAATGAATCTTACCGACATCTAGCGAACACCCATACACTCAGCTGCGTATGGCGAACGTAAGGATTCGTCGTTTAAATTAATATTTAGATCTTTTTACTTTGCACGAATATATTCGTGTTCATAATTTTAGGGCAAAACAAAAATAACGTAATAATTCGTGGTTTTAAGTTAAGCAGTTAATATGTCTAATTACTGAGCAACATCATTACGACGTTTGCGATATTGGATGTGATGGCTGCATTGTTTTCCCTCCTAGGCCTCTCCCGCCAAGTTTCCCACTCCGCAGACGACAGTGCAAGGGGCTGAAAGTCTTATGAAAAACAAATTGTTTTTACCTTCTTTTTCGGGCGGTGGAAGACTGAAGCGCTGTCACCAGTACATTACAGTGTTTCCATGATTTAACTAAGATTTAACATACTGTCATTGAGGAAAGGGGAACAAAGTATAGAACTATAAAACTGACAGTTAAAAAAAAAAAGAAAAAAAACTAATTGTAAGTGAAATAATGTTTAAAAGTAAGAAAAAGCAAATAAAGGGAGTTGGAATCCGATGTAGAGAGTAGTTCGTTATAAATTCTGTCGGTGACAGATTTTGTTGATTGACAGATATTGATGAATGTTTCATATATTTTTAGTCTTCTTGTTCACCTCAACCATAGGTTGGTGGGCAACGTGGATATTTTAAAACTTTTCTCTCGGTTGGTAGAACTAATGTTTTCAAAATTTCATTTTTTGTTAGTTGCTGATAGTTACTTGTTATTTAATTAATTTCACAACCTTTTCAATAGGTTTTAAAATGAAAAAGTGTAAATTTGCCCTTTTTTGTGAGAGATACAGAGAGAGAGAGAGAGAGAGAAAGAGAGAATGGAGAGGCAAAAATTATATATTTAGGAGCCCCTTCCGGATCCTACGGTACAATTTGTACCATACGCATTTTTCATGGTACATTGCGTTATTTCTCTTCTATTTGAGCTTTTTCGTCCGGGTTTTTTATGTTTTCCAAGTTCAGAGGCCTTGTAGAAGTCATTACGTATGGTTTCAGACCGTCCTGCGTCCAGACATAGGAGGTGATGACGTCATAAGTCAAAAATGTCTTTTCTAATTTTCTAAGCGTATGTTCAATATTTTTTGGCGGGCTTATTTTTCTACGTAGAAAATTGAAATTTTGCGCAAACATTCAGTCCACCGAGTAGTATTTAGTATTTTTTGTTCCGATGTCAGTGCTAAAACAGGGGAGGGAACCAGAGGGGCAAAGGGGTGAAAAAAGGGATATTTTTACCCCCAAAATCCCGTTTCTCGTCATTTTCCCGCCTCACATACATGATGGGGACACTTGAGTCATACCGTCTGAAAGGCAGTTCCATTCTGAAGAGAATGATGGTCGAATCATTGTCCTAGGGTAATTAGGGACGTCTCAGGGATTTTTTGAAAAATATACTTCTATATAGGGAAAAATGGGACATGGTGGGTATATTTTTTTGGGGCGGGCTTACTTTTGCACCTAGAATATTGAAATTGTGCACAAATATTCAGCCTACCTAGTAGTATTTATCAGATTTTTTTCAGATCTCTGCATTAAAACAGAGGGTATCCAGAGGGGGAAAAACTGAAAAAAGGGATTTTTAGACCAAAAAAATCCCGTTTTCAGGATTTTCCTGCCTCACATACATGATGGAGACACGTGAGTCATACCGTCTGAAAGGCAGTACCATTCTGAAGAGAATGACGGTTGAATTATTATTCTAGGATAATTAGGGACGTCTCAGTGATTTTTTTTTCAAAATATACTTCTGTATAGGGTAACATGGGGAAATTTCTGAATTTTTTTTCTGGCGGGTCTATTTTTGCACCTAGAAGATTGAAATTGTGCACAAACATTCAGTCCACCGAGTGGTATTTAACGGATTTTTTTCAGATTTCTGCGTTAAAACAGGGGGGGTCCAGAGGGGCTAAAAGTTGAAAAAAGGGATTTTTAGACCAAAAAATCCCTTTTTTCTGCAATTTCCCGCCTTAGATACATGATGGAGACATGTGTATGGTACCGCCTGAAAGGCAGTTCTATTCAGAAGAGAATATGGGCGACACATGACCCTAGGTTAATTAGGGATGTCTCAGGATTTTTTTCCCTGAGATCATAGTGTTTTGTGGTAATTTGGGGCATTGTGGGAAATTTTGATAAAATTTCTCCCTCCCTTACTATTCAAGATAGAAACTTAAAATTTGGCACACGCGTTCAGTATACCAAATACTATTTCTCAGATTTTTTTTAGATGGCTACGTTCACACAGGGGGGTCCAGGGGGGAAGCCAAGGTTCGAGAAAAAAAATTCCCTTCGAAACTTTCACTTTGACATTTTTTTCCCCGCTTCTGGTATATGGTATGAGCATGTAAGTGGTACCATTTGAAAGCCAGCTCTATTCTGAAGAAAATGAAGTTTGAACCATGATCCTAGGATAAATAGTGACGATACAGTAGCTGCTTGACTGAAAGTCTAAAAAATAGCCCAAAAAGCCAGGATCCGGAAAGGGTTAGGAGAGCAACCTATCCAAAACTATAAAGTTGTCCCGCTTTTTCTAGTTGATGATTTGGTCACCCTAGGTGTAGCTAGAGTAGGATTACTGGAAGTCCTTTTTAAGAATGTTGAGTTGATTTTGAGTTTAACATCCCTTTCAACAGCAAGGCTATATAAGACGAGACCTACTGATTAACGTGGAATTCAAACCACATGTGCTCCCGCCGGGGGTCGAACCCGGGTCTCCCACGCCAAAGGCGCGTACGCTAACCGCTTAGCCACGAAGGAGCTCCTCTTCCACAATATCGTCCAATGTCCCGAGACAAATGCGAACGGGACGGAAATTGTTCGTTTCAACTGGTAGTTTCGTAGTACAGTTTTAACGCATTCTTAAATTCCATAGTTGAATCTTTGTTTGAAAGATTTCGAAGTTTTGTAAAATAATTTGATATTTCATTTGTTCCTGATCCTGATTTATGCTAAATATAATAACAGGTAATGTAAAAATTAAAATTGTAATAGGAAAAATTCAATAAAAGGTTTGGCTTTTTGGAAATGCTAGAGACTTCTTCCTCACTGGCATGAATAACGACATACACAGCCATGATTATACCTAAGTGGTTTGTCAAATTGGGTCAGTTTTTCTATTTTCTAAATCTGGTCAACTTAGGTTAGACATGTGCATCCTCGTTAGGTGCTTGGGCACAGTCTCACTCAAATTTATCATTCTTCACTCTTTTTTTGAAAAAAAAGAAGAAGAAGAAGAAGGCAGTAGAATTGGCCGGTTTAGTTGTGAAGAAACTCAAAATAACTTGGTTTTAGGCTAGTTTCTACTCAATTTCGTAACTTCTTGGCGTTCCTCGAACATTATTTTGGTATAACTATAGTTTGATTGTGTCCTTTTTAATTTAAAAAAAAAATGTCTGACCCTAAAATTTTATGGGCGTAATTTGCGCCCTAAAACCCGCCTGTGGGCACTCCTGGGTAGTTCACATCAAACGTTATATACATTTGTTCAGTGATCTTTGATTTTGTCCAGAAGAGAAGACGAAACAAGGAATAAGGTTTTATCATCTTATCTTGTAAATTTTTGTAAAATATCCTCTCGACTCGATCCTCAAAGAATTCTCCCTCTTCTCATCTCGAAATTTTGGTAAATTTATATACAAAATTTATGTCTTGATTCTTTTTGTTAATTTCATCTAGAAGTTATCAAAGTCCTTGTGCGTTAAGAGAAGTCCATGAAGGATGTGATATAACAACATTCAAACCATGTTTATTTTTCAAATATGTTTTGTAATGACTTGCGTCTATTTAAACCTTATTAAATGATCTTTATTATGTTTGTATTTACAATCACGTTAACAAGTTCTTATAACATGAATCATGCAACACTACAATAGTGCTTGTGATCTAAATCTTGCGTGAAATAGAGTTACTTACGAGACTCGAAAAATTTCTCCTCTCCTTTCAAAAATGAGACGAGAATTGTAAAGTCTCTCGCCTCGTCTCGAATTTAAAAATGTACTTCTTGTCTAGAATTTCGTCTAGGGATGTCAACTGGCCGGTTTCACCTGCCTGGCCGGAAATATTACTGTTATTTTGATTAAAGCCTGTGATCGGTACAAACTTCTTACCAGACCCCTTTATGACCGTTTTTTTTTTTTTTTTCAAATTTATATCTAGTTCGAAGCAATTTCATTTAGTGTAAAGCAGTAGTGTCATTCCAGATTTGGTTTGGGGGAGGCAAGACCCTTTGATATAAGTAAAATTTCGCGTTTTTCACTGACTTATTAGTATTCTACTGATAAAATTTATATAAATCTCAAACTCGGGGGGCAAATGTCCCTCCCTGCCTTCTCCCTAAATGACGCCCCTGGTTTGAAGTATTGATTTAAAAAGTAACTTTCATTCTGTAAATCCAAAACTGTCATATTTCACCGTCTATCAACGAATAATATATTTTATTCATCTGTTTAGATAATTTTAAACAGATATCAGATAATTTTAGATATCAGGGAAACATTGAAATTTACTTGTAAGAAATTTTATACATTTATTGAGAGTGAAAAAGGACTTCTTGAAGCAATTTCCTATAGTTGAAGTATAAGCTTAAAGAATAAATTTCTTTTTCCAAACCCAAAATTGTTTGGCAGTTACTGGTAAATAAAAAAAAAAATGATCAATGCAGATTTCAGTTTCTTATTTATAGCACAATGTATCTATTATGCTTATTACTGAATGTACTAAGGATATGCAGAATACAGGTCTAATGCATATTTGTTCACGATAGTACATTTCCTTTCCACGCATGGATCCAAACAGAGATACTTGACACTTAGACCTATATCATAGGAAATTTTGAGGAGGTGCCGGTTTTTTAATTTTCCAGAGTTGGCAACCGTAATCTCGTCTCGGTTTCGAGATATAAATTGAGACGAGACAAGAAATTTCTCATCTCGTGAGCAACATTATCGGTCTTTGTATGATGCTGACACAAAGGCCTGATTACTTCAATTCTATCCATATAAATTGTTCGGAAGAGTCCGTATACGAATGTTTAAAAGAAAAAAAAAAGTAGAAAGTCATCCTCACTCTTGCAGGAATAACTGGATTAATACTAAGTTTTAAAATAAAAAAAGTAACAAGCTTAAAAATAAATACGTATATTTTACGCACAGCAAAGTTCATTGAGCTCATTTTACTGAATCATGCTTATGTTTCAAACCATAGATTACACTTCACGCCTTTCCTTGGCGAAAATTTCTTTCCCAAAAGCCAAATCAATTATGCTCGGACGAACAAGAGTGTAGATAGAAATACTATTAAGATATATTAACGCATATTATCACTTGATGTGTATATGCTTTTGAAAACTAATACTGTCTTTTTTACTCGATCTACTCGACCTGCTTAACAGCGTATATGCGAATGGTCCCGCCCCGTCCAATCGATACTCTCGCACGCATGGAGAGACTCCCTGTCTCCTCGGCAATCGAATTCACGGAAAACCCACGTCGACGCTTCTAGAGTATATATTGTGAAGTACTGGTAGTGTAAGTGACTTCAAATAATAAAGAAGGTGATTATTTTATAGCGATGATCCTGTAGTAGATTGGAGATCGAGAGGAAAGGTTCCTCGTATAAAAATCTCTCTGACTCAGACACTCTACTTAACACACGGACGATTTACAAGAAGGTTTTAGATACAATTTAAAGTGTGTGATTAAGCACCTATCCTAGGAACTGCTATATAATACATTCGGTAGTAAGTGTGTTTAGTTCAGTCCTTAAATTGCACTATGTTCACCCTCTGGTACACTAGTTTGGTTGTAACCGAAGTTCGGTAAGGTAAGAAATTAATTTTCTACTACTCTAGTCAACAGGCATAATTATTAGTATTTCTACTTTGTTATTCTACAACGCTGGAAATATTTTCAAATTTGACTTCATGTGTACGTCTACATTAATAATTTCCATTTGTGTTTGTTTACTTTCTTAATATAGCTCACATTAAAACGTATTTTTTTTTTTTCGTTGAAATAGATTTATTAAAGTTAGAAAACCTCTACTAGTTTCGCTATAGGGGATTGAATATAAGATAATCAGATGTGGGATCACATTGGCTTATTGGAAAAGCACCCACCTTCCATGCTAGAATCTCACATTTCATTCCGATCTTTTTGTTCTGATAGAGAAACCTGTATCTGTGAGTTTCTCAGTGTACTGCTACCTTCCTTAATTTTATCTGAGTAAGATAGCACGATAATGAGACTAATGATACAAAGACTATCACTGACATTTTAGGAATCTAGAAAAATTTGCTGAAACATTTGAACTTAAGTAATATAACTGATTATGGTTAGAGATAGTCGTTGGATGTACGCATAAATAGATTAAATAAGTTTTAAGCTATGTATCGCTCTTATGGGAAGCCATATGATAAGAGTACAGAGAAGCATGTCACGTAGCATGGAGTATCTACCCTGAGCCCCGTCGTGGCTATATGGTTAGCGAGCACGTCTTCTATGCGGGAGACCTAAGTTCGATTACCAGCTCATGTGGGTTGGATCCGACGTTAAGCTATAGGTTCACATTCATTTACCTCGATGATGAAAAGGATGCTAAACCTTAATCCAACCAATCAACGTTGGAGATGGTATACTGATTTCAATATATCCTACAGAAAGGCTCTATAGGCTGAAGCACTCCTTGATCCTATCGGACAAAGCAAACAATTCACAGTAGAGTCCCGGAAACTCGGTCTCACCGAAGGGTGGGCTGAGTTTGTGAAAATGCCGGTTTATTGGGAATGAGGTTAAAAAAGAATATAGAATAGGTGGACATAATAGGTATGAGGGAAAAGTGTGTATTGGTATACAAGTTTTTCCCGCATATCTATTCCGTCTATCAATACAAAACTAGTACACACATTTCTTATCCTCTATAGTATTTTTCGAGAAACATTTGGATTGTGTGCTTTTATCCAGAGCCACTCCAGAGGGGTCCAAAATTGATAGGAGGGATTTCTGGAGGGAATTTTTCTCGACATTCTCCCAATTTTCCCTCTTTAAGTACGTTATGAGCCCCAATACATAGCACCTCTGGATAGCTTGTTTCATGCTGAAGAGAATGAACTATATACCGTGACTTTCCACTGAACAGTGTTGATGCAATAGCTATTTTACTGCAAGTCGACGATTTTCTTTATACTAACAGGGTTAATGGGCCCCAGAGACCTATTCTGTTGTCCATAGCACCTAATTTTTTGTGCATGAACATATCTTTGTTATGTTTATCGAGTGGACTAAGTTTGATTCGGATGTCCGGATGACAGGTTTATGTTCGTTCCTTGAGAGCAACAAACCAGTATGTAGCCTGGCACAGAAAATCTTATGTATGATACGGAACTTGTTAAATTTTGCCACCTGGAATTTTCTATACTAAAGATAAGCCTTTTTTTCAGTGCGTCCACTCCTTATCTCTCTATTCCAAAATAGTTATACAAATTTACAACCGTTTAAGTTCGGTTTTAATATTGATTTCCATAGAACAAAAACTGCAATAGATATCCTGGGACGGTTTCATGACATTAATATACAGTCATAAGAATAAGTTCAATCGGTGCTCTATCGCCTCTATTGAAATCGGAAATAGTAGAAAGCTCTCACTACTTCCAGTTTCAATATTGATCGCCATAGAGCAAAAAATGTACACTCTGCATCAAAAAATCGGGACAGCTAACGACATGCAGCTAGGCCACCCAAAATACACCTTCTTATCCCATAATCGTGTCTGGTAAAGGATCTCTCTCCTCCTTTCATCTCTTCCATATTAAAATCAGCAAATAACATGAGCGCAATTCTAATTTCAAATTATACATGTACCAGTATCGATAAAATTAAAGATTACACCTAAAACCGAGGTAAAACAAAACACATATGTTGATGTAGGGAGAAACTTAAAAACACACACACAAAGGCCGCGGTGGCTCAGTGGTAGAGCGTTCACCACTAAGGTTCGATCCCAGGCCCCCCCAAGTGAACTTTGTGATGGACAAACACCGTGTGTGTGGGTTTTCTCGGGGTTCTCCCGTTTCCTCCCACTTTCTTCATTCCACCATTTCATTCATTACTCATCATCACCGTCTCCTTTAGCCTAACCGGCATAACGTGGGACGTAAAATTCAAATATTTCATTTCATTAAAAACACACAATGAAAAATTCAAACAATAGATGTCTGTTAGAGGTAAAGAAGTGACAGAGAGTAAAAAAAGGAAGAGAAGAAAAAGAAAAGGGAGAACAGATAAAAATATAGAACTTAAAACGTAGTAAGAAAAGAACCTAACACTATAAAGTTCCATTTCCAAAAATCCAACAGTAATATAGAAGTAACGTTTGTTTTTATATACTACGTTTGTTACGTTTGTTTGTATATATTTTTTTCAGGGCTATTCGAATAAACAGAGAATGCTTGAAAAATGCATTAAGTCACTTTCAAAATGAATTGCAAACTTGGTGGTCAAATTAAATACTCCATTTCCAGTGGAACTGTAGAGCTTTGAGAAACACCTAGAATAATGTGTTGATACACATGCTTTGTTTTCACGTGGTTCGGTTGCAAATTCGATAGTGTTCATTGGACGTACTGATCAGAAATAATTTTGATAAACCCAGTAGGTAGCGTAGGTCATACATTCCATTCCAGACTACTAATGCGAACTGAACAAAAGAAAAAAGAAAGAAAGAAAGAAAGAAAATATTGAATGAGTGCTATTTAACTGCTAAATTTCTATCACAAACAGCCTATATTAAATGTTCAAACTGTATCATAATGAAAGGGTACAAATGTTCGAAAGGAAAATTGGATGGTCCTTATAGATATAGAAGGCTTTGCATGTTTCATATTTAAAACGTCAATTATAGGATGGAAATGAATTTTGTGTCAAACTAATATATAAAGGAAACCAAGAAAGTTCTGTCACTTTTTTGGATGTCCGTGTTCAATTGGCCCTCACACCTTAAGTTGAATGCGAGTGGAGATAAGGCGAAAGTCAGTTGCTGGTGTGGTTATATCCAACGTACTACCTGGTTGTGGCAGTTCAGTTACACAGTGAATTTGTGTAAGGACAGAGTAAACATGGGACCTTCAAAGAGCGTCATAAGGGTGTGTATGCTATACGAGTTCAAACTGGGGTCAAACCACGCTGCAGCGGGGCGGAAGATATGCGGGTGAGGCCTTTGATGAGGGTGTCGTGACTACTCGGACAGTGCAGCGGTGATTTAACAAGTTTAAGGATGGTAACGAAACACTCGAAGACGCACTACGTGCCGAAAGACCAACACATGTACAAAATCAAGATCTTCAAGGAGCAATTGACGCGAACAGTGACCACACATGTCAGTAACTGGGACTACAGTTCAGTGTGAGTAGGGAAACGATTCGGCAGCACCTAAATCAACTCGGGAAACATTACAAGTTGGGTCGATGAGTTCAACATGATTTGACTTCGGGCCAAAAGGCAACGCGAGCAGACACCTTTGTTTCTTTGCTGTCTCGTCTGAGGAAGGAGCCATTTCTAGATAGGGTGTTGACATGTGATGAGAAGTGGGTCCTGTACGAAGCTCCACGATGCCGTCATCATTGGTTAGCATCCCATGAACTGGTTCCAAAACAGAAGAAACCAGGACTGAATCAGAAGAAGGTCTCTTATTTGTTTGGTGGACTGCTCGTGGAATCGTGAATCGGGAACAGTTGAGCCGTATTCAAGAAAAACTCTAAACTCTGGACAGCACTTCTGAGACGCAATGGTGACCTTCTGTTACAGGACAATACAAAGCCCCATGTGGCTAGGATGACTCGGGACAACATTCTATGCCTTGGATGGGAAACACTATTGAATCCGCCATATTTCCCGACGTTGTACCCTCCGATTATAACCTGTTCCATTCCTTGAACAATCACCTTAGAGGACGCCAGTTAAAATCCCTAGTAGAGGTCCCAAAATTCTCTTGATGCCTTCTTCGCTTCACGGCCCACCAAGTTCTACCACGATGGAATCCATGGCCTTCCATAACGATAGCAGAAGGTCGTCGATTCTGATGAGGACTATTTTCATCTTCCAGGCACGTCTTAGGTGACGATGTTCGAAAGTGATGAGTGAAAACTCGACAGAACTTTCTTGGCTATCTTTATAAATAAAAGCTTCTTTTGAAATAAGCAAAAGGGGACCATTTTCCAGTCATCTCTGAAGGTTTCCTGTTCCGGACATCAGTTTTGATTTCATCTATTGCAGATATAACGTTGTAATTCATACAGAAGAATGAACACACTAGAGCTGAAACGAGTCATCGCGTCAGTCGGGTGATGAGGGTTAACTTATGGACCACCATTGTTCGAGGATTCGAACCCATAATGACCCGGTGATTCGATTGAGACTCGATAACCCGGAGAATAGAAAAGAGATTTTACTTATTTCTTTGCGCTTAAACAGTATTTCTTTCTGAGGTGACCAGTTCCCAGTTAATTAGATTTTCCAGACCAGGTCCATGGTCACCAGGCCATCAAAACTAGCTCGGATTTAACTCCGGAACACGCACGCGTAGATAAAGTGTGTATGTGTGTGGGAGAAGAGACAGTGGCAAAGACATGGTAAGGAAACGTCAAAAAAAAAAAGAGAGAAAGAGAGATGAATATAAATATGCAAACTATTATCATTGCGGTGTATGATGAAGAAAGTAC
This sequence comes from Thermobia domestica, assembly GCF_964235325.1. Classification (NCBI taxonomy): domain Eukaryota; kingdom Metazoa; phylum Arthropoda; class Insecta; order Zygentoma; family Lepismatidae; genus Thermobia; species Thermobia domestica. The sequence goes on along the minus strand of NC_137457.1, from coordinate 234,338,121 downwards.
ACGCTATTTATTCGGATTCTCGCCAGTGATGCCTTATAAGTTCTCCAAACGCAGATGAATCTGTTTGCAGCCATTATTTTATGCGAAAAAATGATACTACCTGATGGGGAATCAAACACGAGATTTCCCATTTGGAAGTCTAGCACGATTCCAATAATTTACCGTTTGCTGTATTCAAAATTTGCTTAACAAATGGAGTAGTGTTTCTTTCTGAGAACAATATCAGGAAAAATGGATACTTCAGATAAATTAAGTATTCAAAATTGTCCTGGTAATTCCCTTAGATATTATTTGGTCTTTCCCAACCAACATCCGTAAATTGTCTCTATCATGATACAGGTGTTTGCTTCAACATTCCTAAAGATTGCTCATTTAGTGTGAGAAGTCGATTCTTTACGGTCGCTGTGTAAAAGCAATTTTGGCTTGAACAAGATTCTCACCTATGTTGGGCAGCTGTACAACTCGTAAGTCCATTATGTTTCCCCTACACTATCATGTCACTTAAACCTATAAGCCAAATACTACTAAGTACAGAACTGATTTTCGGAATGAATCTTGTTTCTGTAAGGTTATTTACACCAAAGTGCAAGCCGAAATTCATTTATTCGGCGACCTGAAGACAAATTAGTGCTCACTAATAAAGGAAATAACATTTATATACATATAGATTTATAGGGTGTCCCTTATAGAAAGTAACTTCGTATTACAATACGCACACCCGCCAAATGTATTCTGTGACCATAAACATGTATTAGTGAAATAGCAACTTCCTACGAGAACGTTAACCCGTGCCGACACGACGACAAAGTCATGAAATGACGTTTCAACATTATAATATAATTTAGAATGTCCAATCGTGATAATGGAAAAACCAAAGTGACAGAGAATAGAAACTTTGCACGTAGCAACTAGAGAAAGAACGACGCCTGTCTGTGTATTTACGAACATAACCAGATGAACAGTGTTGCCAACCCAAGACAAAGTTATGTTTTTGTAAATCGAATGACCTAAATTAAAAATCATCATTGGAAGTAACAAAATGAATGAAATCTTTGAGTTTTACTTCCCACGGTTATACCCGCTAGGCTAAAGGAGACGGTGATGAGAAATGAATGAAACGATGCAATGAAGAAAGTGGGAGGAAACGAGAGAACCCCTAGGAAACCCACGCACACGGTATTTGTCCACCACAAAGTTCATTTGGCGGGAGCAGGGTTTGAACCCGGGACCCCCTGCACCAGAGGTGAACGATTGGAAGCAACAATGAAAATAAAGACAAAACACATGGTGAAGGAGGTCAGTCTTGTAAACCTTTCGGGAAATAACGTGAAACATGTGTTAAATGCAAACTCCGTTAACGCATACAAGAAGTGAGGTACTAAAGGTCATTACGCCTTAAATTAAATATTGACAACAACTGTTTACTCAGACTGCAAGTCTAGAAGGGTCCATTGAACACTGTTGCCATTAACAGAAGAGAAAAGTTGAGTTTGGAAGCACTTATTGGTGAAGTACTTAATTCTGCGTGTACTGTAAAAACTTCCAAGGTACTCTATCAGTGTAGTGATTTGGGGATCTTTTTCTTTTAGCGGAATTGGTAAAATTCACATTTGTGATGATGTTGTCAATGCACAAACTTATAAACATGTTCTTGAAACGACAATGATATTTGCGGGTCGAGATTTATTCAACGGTGGTTCCTTTATTTTTCGAAACGATTCTGACTCCTCTCATCGTGCCAGAGTTATAAAAGACTATATGCTGTCCTTACGTCATGTTACCTAGCTTCCTTGGCCTGGTAATTCGCCGTACTTAAACCCAATTGAAAATCTACGGAGTGTTTTGAAGGATAAGATTCGTGCAAAACATCCTACAACGGGAGCTGAGAAATCCAAGCAATAAACTACGTCTGGCAACTCTGCATTTCAATAGAGACACTGCAAAACTTAGTAAACTCCATGCCACAACGGTGCAGAGACGTTATTACTAAGCGTGGACATCCAATCAAGTATTAGCTTGAGCCAAAATCAATTGGGTACGCTTCACTTAACTTCACTTACTTTCACTTCACTTAACAATTGACGTCATATTTTGTTGAATATCATCAATTGTTGTAAAGATACGTAACTTATGTGAGTAGATTTGGATTCTATATACAATTTCTTAGTTTAGAACAGTCTGTATAACATATTCAGAATTTTCCATGGATACCATGTTGGGAATATTAACATCTACAATCACTTTCTTATTTGTAGAAATTTAAGCCAAACAGGTGAATTTCTACTCAGTGTTCTTAAGCGCATTTCCAGCAATGTAGTTCTGTAGTCCTCATATATATTTCGAATTTTTAGCAAACAAAATCTTGACTCTCTGAAAGAAGTCTTATGAGGACGCTCTTGGTATGATTATAAAATTCGAATATTTATTTTTTCCTTCTCCTGTATTCTTAATAAACTGAAAAGGTATATTGCTACCATTACGCTCTTCGTTTCGCTATATTTTAGAATTTGTCCAACAGCACTCCAATTCATTTTCCATTCTCGTTTACTTTGTTTCCAGTTTTGATACCAAAAATATACAGTTTATGCTTGTATATTAGCATAGTTCTCCCTTCCTACCCTTCCATTTCCACGAAATTTACCTTCATATACATTGTTCAAATTTCCTTATCCTCTTTAATTCCTCTTGTCACCTTTACTTCTATTGTATATTTCCTTGTCTTTGTAGATGTTTCTTCTTAATTCGCAGATCAACTTTCTGTATATTCTTTTCAGTCTCCAATCTTTATTTGCAATGGAATTCAACTATTGCTCGTTAACCAATGAGAAAAGTGTAAGGCTGCACGCAGCCAAGAGTACTTTAAATAAGTAAGTGTACTGTTGTTGTTGTTTTTTTTTTTTTAATTTTTTCCTTGAAAGTGGTACCTGTTCTGTCTAAATATCCATGTTTCAGAATTCACTGGTACCAGTGAAACGAACACATCATTAGTACTTAAAGGAGTATCCCCATACCTCAGCTTCATTTCTACACTTCGTTTCGCCAATAACGGAAACGGAGGATGGTGAAACATCGACATTTAGATAGAGCGCACACTAGTACCTGTGTAATTCCTTAAAAAGCTTGGGATAGGTCCTATAGTTTCTAAGCCAGGACGTTTTGAAACGTGATTTTTCGAATTTTCTGCGGTTCCTAACTCTGAAAGGAGACGTTTTTCGATTCATGTTTATTAGAACTTTTTTCTTTCATTTCATGTAAGCAATCACCTCCCAAAGTTTTTCGTTGTTGTTATCTTCCACCCTGTATCAAATATACAAGGATTTATGAGGATTTCAAAGAAGTTTCTACCTAGATATGCACAAACATACAATGATATATGCATCAAATTAAAGGAAATTTTATATAGAATCCAAATCTACTCACATAAGTTACATATCTTTACAACAATTGATGATATTCAACAAAATATGACGTCAATTGTTAAGTGAAGTGAAAGTAAGTGAAGTTAAGTGAAGCGTACGCAATTGATCTTGGCTCAAGCTAATACTTGATTGGATGTCCACGCTTATTAATAACGTCTTTGCATCGTTGTGGCATGGAGTTTACTAACAGTAAGTTTTGCAGTGTCTCTATTGAAATGCAGTGTTGCCAGACGTAGTTTATTGCTTGAATTAACTCAGTTCTCGTTGTAGGATGCTTTGCACGAATCTTATCCTTCAAAACACTCCGTAGATTTTCAATTGGGTTTAAGTCCGGCGAATTACCAGGGCAAGGAAGCTAGGTAACATGACGTAAGAACAGCATATAGTCTTTTATAACTCTGGTACGACGAGAGGAGTCAGAATCGTCTTGAAAAATAAAGGAACCACCGTTGAATAAATCTCTACCCGCAAATATCATTGTCGTTTCAAGAACATGTTTATAAGTTTGTGCATTAACAAAGTCTTCTGGTTGGAAAGTCTTCAGAAATAATTCCCGTGAGGCCTTGTTTCTGAAGAACACTTTTATTTGTGTTCCATCATCTACTACTACGAATGCTTGTCGTCCATTCTTTCAGCGATGATTGCTCTGACGTCTTCATTAGTGTATCCGTGAGAAGCACCCTTCATGAAAACCGGTGAAGTGTGTAAGAATGACTCAAGGTCCTTCCCATGGTGTTGTTCTAGAAGCTTCTCCGCTCTGCTATTGTGATCATCTTCATTTGTGTCGGGGTGTCTTCTCAATTTGCTTGCTCCTTTCCCTGGCGTTCCAGAGAACTGGATCTTCTGCTTACGGCGTTCTTCTAACAGGCGACTTCTTGGGAGTGCGGGGCATGGCTCTGATAAGGACCACACTTTTTTTTTTAGCTAAAAAGGGTTTGTTACTCTAATTTGTGTATCGTGCCTCTCTATCCTATCCCAGAGAGATAATATTGCGTTCCCGTCAGCCGACTGTCGCCAAAGGATGTTCAATTTATATGGCCAGCGCGAAGCTTGACGCACAATAAGGGGTCCAGCCGACGTAAAACAATACTTATTTCTCCAGGAAGCGGTGTGTGTATGTGTGTTGTTTCAGTTTTCCCTTTATTATTTACACACAACTCTTCTCTAAATTATACTCTTTATACAAAGAGTAAATTCTTCTTTGCTGGCAACCACACCTTCGTTAACACCGCAAGGTTTCCCGGTATGTCACAGCGTCTTCAAATGCGAAAAACGTCATCTTCAATTGTATTAAATCAGGTGGGTGCTAACTTGTATTTTATATTGAAGAGTTGGTAGCTCCAGCTCCTCTGTACAGGGAACTGCGGCTCTACCGGCCTGGTCTCGCAAAGCTGTTATCGTCGCTGGCGGGCCGCCACGCGAAACAGTTACAAAACTGCTGCGAGCACTTTAGCGGAACAGCTGCTATCGTCGCTGGAGCAGGAAAGAACTACAAAACGGCATAAGCGGACAAGGCCCATATCCCGCCTTGACTACGCCTGTCATGGCAGGCTGCCGCTGAAGTAGGAGGCGGTTCGCCATCGATGGCGACAAATTGTCAATGAGGTAGTTGGTCGTATACATGCTGCATGTTCGTCTTGGAGGTGGTCATTGCCGGGCCCGACTGGGGGTCAGGTGCGGTTCCACCATGCCTAACAATGCTCGATAAGGCTTAGGTCCGGAGACCTAGCAGGCCAGGGAAGGAGTAGTGTTCTGGGTAGAGGCTGATGAGTTCACTTGATGGTATGGGGACGCGCGTTGTGCTGATGAAGCTAGTTGCTCAGATAAGCTCTAAGGGTAACAGTGACAACCCCACAAAGATACGACGTACTGGTGATATTTCCCTGAAGGAAGGAGGATGTATAGCTTATTTTATCTTCCCCTTTGTTATTAATTACCAGAAAATCTAGTGTAAGTCCTATATGAAAATGGGAACACGCTGGATTTTCATGTTCATCTTCAAATTTACATACAAGCGTAAGCCTTTCAGTATCTTCGAAACAAAAACTACTTTCATCACTGAACATCATACTATTCCATATGTATTGCCACTGCAGTCTCTCTGATACCATCGAAGATGTTCTTGACGATGAGCGACTGTCAGGAGTAATCGTGTGAAAGGAACACAAGATGGTAGATCAATCTTCAACAATTCTTATGATCGTATGGAAATCATTGTAACTTTATTGCATTGCCGGTATTGCTGTCAGTTATGGCGACCCAAATGATCTTTCTTTCGAAGTGCACTCGATTGTGAAACCCACCCCCTCCGATCGTATATCAAAGTTGGCGTGGGTCAACAAAAACTTGACCCACTGACCCACCACCCACCGTGACCCACGACCCACTGACCCACCACCCATCATGACAAACTTTGACCCACGACCCATCATGAACCACGACCCACCACCCACCATGACCCACCAGTGCCACTACCCACGGTCACCCACTCTGACCCACCACCCACCATGAACCACTCTCATCCACTTTGACCTACTCTGACTCACAAAAATCCATCGTCATCAACTCTGAACACGATCCACGGCCTCTTCTGAACTGACTAAAGAGTTTACACTTGTAATAAAACAATACTGTGAAATTGTCACTAATCGGAGTTTGAATTTCTAGTCAATCGCTCAAGCAACACTCCGTTACAATAACGGTGGATCTGAACTTTACGATATAAAATGGTAAAGCGTTTGTCAGTGAGGAAATTGAAACAGTTCGAGGTGGGGGGAAATTACTGTGTGCCTAAAATATACTTGTACTAAGAGAGTATTCTTGCAAGTGTTAATTTCTCAACGCATTTCACAAGAAACTTCTATTCGCAGGAAAATACTTGTACTTCTACTTCTATTCGCGACCCACCACCCACAGTATTTTTCTGACAATAGAATCAGTTGTTCATAGGGTATAAAGGTGCTCGGGTATCCTATGTGAGAGCATCTCCATAAAGTATGCTCATATTGTAATTTGTGTAATCACTAAAACACCACGTTAAATTTAAGTTACAAATGTGCATAATTGCTATTATTATAAATATTTATTCAAAGTAGTTTACCTAAAGCATAGAAGAGACTTATTAAAAATTAGGTACAAAGTTGAATAACACAAATAAACCATTAGTAAGTATACATTTTCCATAACTCTTAATTTTCCACCTTAAACCAAATCTGAAATCAGGTTTATTTCCTGTTGGCCTTCGGAACTTTTTCGTGCTAAATCATCCGCAGCGGAATGATGTCTATCCTTCAGCCAAGAAATAACTAGCTCGTCTACTTTGAGCTTGTTTAGCGGTGGGCCATTAACATTGATGAGCAACAAGTTAGACAATGTTTGAGCACTTAATCTATTTCTAATATCAGTCATCTGTAAATTCATAAGGGGAAATCCCCGTTCGTACTCTGTCGTGGAAACTGATAATACTTCTACCCGATTTCTGCAACTTCTCATCGACAATCTACTTGTTAGACGTAAGTCTGATAACGATTTTTCTTGGTCAGGTTTGAAATACTCAGCAAGAAGTATCATCTCTCTATCACCATACATCATCTTTTCCATATCGATCATGTCAGTTGGCAATGTCGACCCATGTAGAACAGAAACTTACTCTACCACGCCTTTGATAGGGAATCTTGTGAATAAATTATCAATTAAAGCCTGATAAACTGATGATTTCTTGTTTTGTTTATAAATTTAATTTTTGTAATTACACATGAAGGTTTGATACCATTACCAAGTTCCCTCCCCCGTCTAGAAAGCGAAAGGGAACGAGGTTTCTGGAAAGTATTCAGAGGTGAATGGGAATTTCCCTCCTTCTTCAACTTCAATTACCACACTGCTGTTTGCCATGTGCCAAATTACTATGAATTTCAATTAAATTATCATAGTGTAATTATTTCCTTGTCGAATTATCAATACTTTTCAGTGAAAAAAGGATGAAATTTCAAAGTTCCAAATCAAAGTAAGTAGACCAACGTAAATGGGAAAAAAAAGTGTAAAATTTTCCATATAGTTATGCGTACGATCCAAACTTCAAATTTCCGTGTAATTAAGCTTACATTACAAATTTTATGCCTATTTTTCTCACAATTTTATGGGTTGATTGCCCTGTGCTGTGAGCGCTCCATATAATAAACATAAGCTTCAGCAGTTATTATAGCAGAAAGCAATGGATATATGAAGCCAAGCACTGTATTTTTTGTTTCTGATTTTTTTTCTTAAATAACATCGATCGTTTTCGATCATTTTTACAAACCAACTCACTACCAATTTTTCATATATAGAAAGTGCCCCCCCCCCCACACACACACACATAAAGGAGAATTTAAAAAAATGCTAGGACACATTCAATAAAGAGTTAATATACTGAATTTCAGCTCTGTAAGTTTAACGGCTTGCGAGATACTTATTTTTTTTTTCCGCAAAAATTCGGATCCTCACCACCTCCTTAGGATATTATGCATTATAATAAAAGCAATATAACATCCCAATTTGGATTAAGGCCTAACTAAATGTACCAAAAGTAATTTCATTTGACTTTGCAATTTGACCGTGATGATCAGGCACACACAGTTACATTCATTTTTTTAATAAATAATTTATATATTACAGTGATTCAAAAATGTATTTTTTTCCCAGTAGTTAGCTCTAAAAACCCACAGGTCTCGAAAGCCAAGTTGTAGTGTAAGTCCTATTGCTATTATTACTATTAAAAATATCAATATCCAAAAGTGCCTGAAGTTCTTTTTTCACTTGGTTAGATATACTCACCTCAGGTAAGTAGACAGAAACAAGTGGAATAGAGAGGGAAATGAAGGTCTTGAAATGAAAACGGAGACAAATTTACCAGTCTTTAGAAGGTACTCTCTACAATGCAGTGTGCAGAGAGGGTCAGTAGATCATACTGAGTCGGTGGGTCGCAGTGGGTCACGGTGGGTGGTGGGTCACAGTGGGTCATGGTGGGTGGTGGGTCGCAGTGGGTCACGGTGGGTGGTGGGTCACAGTGGGTCACGGTGGGTGGTGGGTCACAGTGGGTCACATGCTGTTGACTCACGACCCACTGACCCACTCAGAAAACTTGACCCACCGACCCACTGACCCACTCCATCTTTGTCGTATACACCACCGGAGGATCAGTAACGTCTTGACTCATGCTAGTGGCAGTTCAACAGAACGTTTACCGGTACCTTTCCTCTCATGGTCTCAGTATACGGCTACAGCTACGTTCGAAGACACTTAACTACGCTTGTCTTGTTATGCGAGTACTACATTAATACATGTGAGTACTACATTAATACATGCGAGTACTACATTAATACATGCGAGTACTGTATTAATACATGCCCTCTGTAAACAGTGCCATCATCCTGCTGTTTCCTGTGACCGAGTACGTATTTCGCCCGAATCGAAAGATGTATACGGAGTGAAGTAAAATGTGGTTTCATCAGTATGTTATCTTCACGTCGCATGCAGCAAAAAAGCAGGTTCAAATGAAAAAGTGGACAATGAAATGGAAGTTGAAGAGTTTAATTTGAGAGGAGACACAGCATATAGGTGCAGTTAGCTTCCATTGAATAAAATAGGTGAAAGTGGTTTAGACAAACGAAAGAAAAAAAGTTTGAATATTAAACCCTTAGATCATGTAGTTTTTATTTTCTGTGGTACACAATTATACCTCTGTTAGACCTTGTACTTATCTTACTTTTTGATATACATATAACAAAAAGAAAGAAAATAAAAGATTCGGTGAGAAAAGGGAGAGAAGAGAGAACATTGCTTGTTAGAATTATATTCACAACCACATACGTACATTCTTAGTAGTGATATCAGGGGCTGGTCAAAAAGGGAAATTTCCCCTACAGCTACGAAGTTTTCCAGGGAGCATTTCTCTAATCGTGCTCAACCTGGGTTTCCAGTATTTTCCTAGTTTCATCCCTATTTATTCAAATCTCTCCCTTTGAGAAATCCTCTGAAGTCATCACTGTAGCATACTATTCATTTGTATAACAATGTTCCTTTCTCTCAACTCTGAGTTACATTTGATCAGGATCATGAGCATGGGCGGGGATTAGAAGGGGCAGTTGCCCCCCCCCCACTTTTTTGAAGTTATCTCTTAATGTATATAGTTTCATTTGGAAATGTAGCTTTTGTGTGTATTACTGGTTCATAGAAAGAAAAATGGTGCCATATAATATTATGCCGTTGCATGAGTACGTATTGGTTATTTGACTTCCTGTGAAGTTAAGAACGCTGCAGGAATTGCGTTTTAATTGCAATTTAAGCCAATTAATATTACAATTGCGTATTTCTTTAAATGTCGTAGCATATGCTTGTAGTATTTACTGTCTTTCATTTTCTAAGAGTAGGCTTAATAACATACATTTAATGGTACGTGTGTAATTAAAAATATAAGTTGTTCATTAATCTCCAGTTTTAATATAACTTCTGCAAAACAAGCCTCATTATTATTATTACTATGATTAATATTATCCTTTCTATTTATTTGTTTTGCAAAATTGTTATTAAATAATCTGATCAATTTTCCAGACAGAATGTTAAGATGTTCATGAGCAAGGAATCAAATTTCTTCTTACACTTTCGTTGTTTAAGAGTACAAAGGCCTAGTACCTACTTGCGTTGCTCTTGTCAATTTACTTAATAAAATATGAAATAGCATATACAGTATTTTAACTGAAAAAGATAGTGTCCTATTAGTTATACAACCTTTCGTCAAACAAAGTGTTAGGAAAAACCAGGAAAACTAACATTGATATACAAATATTCAGATCATATCTTCGCCCCACTTTTAACGTCTAATTGCCGCCACTGGGTCTGTCTACTTCTGGATCAAGGTTACATGTAACTTTAAAAAAAAAAAACGTGGCAAATTTACTTCAAATTTAAACAATTTGCTGCAAATCTTAAGAAAATGTATGCAGTAGTTTTGCAATATTTGGAACAGGATAATAATAATAATAATAATAATAATAATAATAATAATAATAATAATAATAATAATAATAATAATAATAATAATAATAATCTCTTTGCGTGCATGGTTCGATCCCAAGTCATGCTAGTTTGCAGTGAACATCGTCTCTGTGGATTTTCTCTGTTTTCCCGTCTCCTTCCACATGATCATTTTACCAATTACTTCATAAGCAACCACGTTCATGAATCATACATTTCCTTTAGCGGAAAAGGGATATCCATGAGATTTAAAACTAGAAATTCCTTTTCCATTTTCAAAATAAATATAATGTACGCCCTCGATCGGTTTAGTAGAAATGCCTGCTAACTGTGGTATTGTAATATACGGGGGCGACTTCAAGATTTTAATTTTAAGTAGGCCCGCTCTCTCGCTTATGAATACATATACACATTTGATTGATTAATAACAGTAGAGAATTAGTTTTACAGTAGTCAGGGCCAGACTAGCTACTGGTTGGCCCCGGCGGCTGACATATTGAGTTGAGTTGATTTTGAGTTTAACGTCGCTTTCAGCAGCGAGGCTATATGAGACGTGGACCTACTGATTAACGTAGAATCCGAACCACATGAGCTCCCGCCGAAAATCGAACCCGGGTCTCCCACGCCAAAGGCGCGTATGCTAACCGCTAGCCACGGAGGAGCTCGGCTGATATATTGAGTTGGCCCCGAATTCTCAATTCCTCCCCCAACCACCACTACCCCAATTACTTATTGTTTGCCCACGATAAAAGCACACTATTACCTTAGATAAAGCACACATTTCTTTAGTAGCCACGCCGTACATTTTACCATAGAGATCATAATATAGAATCATTTTAGCATACAGAATAATATATATTATAGAATATGTATATGTTATGTAACAATATTTATAAGAACAACACAGGCATAATTTTTTTTTTTTTTTCATCTCGCTTTGGAATGGCTGAGATTTGTTATTTGTTGTTAAAGAACTGCGGACAAGCTAATTTCAAGTCAGCACTGGCAGTTTCAGTATTCGTGAATAAGGGATACGATAAGCTGTAAAACAGAGCCCCTGCATGTAGCCCGAAATATTTTTCTCGGAATAAGCAGGACAAGATCTTCTCGTAAGGACATGAATAACAGTAGGCACCTGTGGCCAACGAACTATGTCAAGTACCTAATTGGGTGTATTTATGCAAATTGTGTGCACATATAGGCTGGTCGTAATGCATTTACCTACTGTAGTTGCGACGTGATAAAAGATCAGGAAAGGCATTATCAACAGTAAATCTTAATATTGATATCAGAAAGTGAAGTAATGAATTTTCATTTCAATTTACGTATTTTGTTCCATTTATGTGTATATCCAGTTCTTACTGTAATAACAATTGTGGTTTATGAATACACAACAACCATGAAGTCGGATTCAACAGCACCCACAGTTTTATTTGAAAGAAACACCTACGAACTAAGAATTTACTAATTTTTAATTTATCAATGCTGTAGATTCAAGAAGTCCTAATTTATAATCCACTCGCTATAATAGCACTAACTTCTGTTCCCACGGTAATTTTCGAAACGACAAGATAAGGACATACACTACCTCACAGTGTGACTTTGAATAACTGACCATGGCTAGACTTCCTAGCTGATAAAATTGGCAATTACTGAGAGCTGAAAGCAAACACTGATGATGAGTGACTCAACAATGCCAAAACGACAGGATCTTGTTAGCAGTATCGAGAGGGCGATCGCCGCCTAGCCACCTGGGCCAGCCCGGGCCTGACAGTAATGGTTGATGCTATTTGTTAAATACGATGCTCGTAATTATCTACCATTAACATAAATAGTGGAAAACATATTTACTCTTTATTGTATCTTTTAGCGTTTACATATTTTCCAAAATTTTGGGGTAGGCACTTGCCTACCCGGCCTACCCGCTAAAGCCGCCACTGGTAATATACTCAAATATATTGTGAATATTTTTGTGGATGTGTTTTTAACAAGGCCCACACACGGTCCAAGGTTTGCGCAAACAAGGCTGTTTGTGCAGTTTGACCGTGTGTGGCGATGTACAGTGACTAGCAGAATTATTCGGACACTATAGTGTTTGAACAAAAGATGGGATTTATTTCAAAGAAAAAGCAAATGCAAATAATATGCTATCATTTTCTCTGACATCCAACATACATAAACAATTTTACACTTCGAAATTAAAATAACTTAACAAACAATGTAAAGCAGCGAGATCAACACAAACACAATACGAATTTGGGTGTTGCAAAATTATTCGGACACCTGACCAGATATGACACTTATCGAGTAAAAAATATAAAACTCAATATCTAGTAGGCAGTCCTTTCTGCTTAAGAACTGCATGTAGTCTATTTGGCATACAATTCACAAGTTTGCGAGTGTATGCAACAATAATCTTGGCACATTCTTGACGAAGCACGTCCTTCAGATGCGCCTTCGAGGTTATGCATATTTTTCGAACTTGCTTGTCTAGTTTATAACACATTTCTAACTTGTTTCTCTAGTTTATAACACATTTCGAACTTGTTTCTCTAGTTTATCCCACAAATGTTCAATGGGGTTCATATCTGGAGACTGGAGAGGGGGATGGAATGTTTTTGGGCAATTGTATAGTAACCACAGATTTACAATATAAGCTGTGTTTCGGGTAGAATTTGAATGTATCTAGTATCTACATTTTTCTGCCTTCTTCTTTAAATTATCTTTGAGAATTTGCAGGTAGAAGTGTTTGTTCATTGACTGTTCAATGAACACCAACTCTCCAGACGCTGACATGCAGCCCTATACTATTACGCTCCCTCCTTTATATTTTACTGACGGCTGCAAATTTTGTTCCTCCAGCTCGGTATTGTTTCTTCTCCACACCATTACCTTCCCATCAGAACAGAAGATATTGAACTTACTTTCATCAGAAAAAATCACGTAGTTCCACCAGTTGGCACCCATATACTGGTATTATTTCGCAAAACTAGTCTTTTCTTCCTCTTTGTTTTGTTGATATGAGGCTTTCTGCATGCTACGCGGCCATGAAACTAGTTCTTCTCAGGACTCTTCTAATTGTATCGGGACTCACGTCGATCCCCATTTATTGTCCAACCTCGGCAGCGATTTTTGAAGCTGATTGATTCTTTTTTACTGATCCTTTCGTTGATCCTTGATTCGTTGATCCTTTTTTTTTTCGGACTATTGCGGATTCCCGTCTCTCCGAAAATGTCTTTGGACGTCCCGTGTTGGGGAGGAAATCAACTCTATCCTCAACCTTATATCGCTTGATAATATCACATACTATACCTTTTTCATTTGCGACATCTCTGCAATTTTTCTGCAGCTTTTATCTTTTTCATAATGAAAAATTGCTAATTGCCGCTTTTCAAGTGTTGTGTTCTTTCCTCTTTGACCCATTCTTCGTGTTGACAACGCATTGTTGTATCTAACTGCCACGATAACGACTACAGTACTTAACACAACCCTCAGCACTAGAGCCACGTCTCATAGTGCTCACATTATTTCACAAATGTCGTACTGTCCGAATAATTTTGCTGGGGAAAATTTGGGTATGATTTTCATTGCGATTAATTATATCCGTTCTGTTGACAGCAACTACACGCTTCATTGTGTTTTTCAGGTATGCGTATATAGCTCCTTTTTCTTATGTATTGTTGTGTACAAAATATGTTTTCATTTTGGAGCCATAGCCCGTTATATGTATTTCATTGGATCTGTCCGAATAATTCTGCTAGTCACTGTATGAACTGTTTGTGCAAACGTTTGTGCAAACATTTTCCACATCGAACTCGTTCGAAAATTGTTTACACGAACATGATGTTTGCGCAAACACGTGGACCGTGTATGGGCATGTTTGTGCAAACACGAGCTTTATTTCCGAGTAGGAAGCCTAGTGTACAGACGATTATTTCTTGCGCTATGGCGTCAATGAATAGGAATCAAGAATTCTGGCGAGAATTTATTGACCTTTATAGAAATTTACCTGAACTGTGGAAGGTAAAGAGTGAAGATTATAAAAACAGGAATTTGAAAAATGCGGCATATGAGAAGTTAGTGAATAAAATGAAGGAAATAGATCAAACGGCGGACAGAGAGTCAGTGAGGAATAAAATCAATTCACTTCGTTCTGTATACCGAAGAGAACTAAAGAAGATAAATGCAAGTACAAGATCTGGAAGTGGAACAGATGACGTGTATGTACCCTCGTTGTGGTATTTTTCCCATATGGACTTTCTGAGAGACCAGGAAATGCAATTATCCGGTATTTCGACCTTGGATGAAATAATTGATGTGGAAGAAACACTTTCATTTAATATAAGTAGTGGTAAATTTGTGCATATGTTATGATAGATATTTTCATTTGTGACCTTGTTCTCAACCAAAAAAAAAAAAAAAAAGACATAGTCTTCATTCTTCACACCGCACCATTTTAAACGTGCATGTTGGTAACAACAGTCGCTGTGCTGCTAACTTCAATAGTTTCTGGAGTTCGCGCCTTCGCGGCCGTCGGCGGGGCCGAAGGGGGGGGGGGATCAACACCGAAGCGCGGGAGTTCCAGCAATGACATGATTGATAATCTGCATGACATCACGTAACAGGCATTTTTCAGCGCCCAACGCCACCGATCATACCTCACTGAGCATAGCAGCACGCGGAGTTTTGTTGCATTCGTACAAAAGATTTTGTGTTCTAGTTGATAAGATTAAAAAAAAAAATCCTTGACTGAATGACTGCAGACCCATTTTGCAAGCAGCTTGTTACAAACAGTCGCTTTGTCATTTCATCAAGCAATGAGCCAGTGATGCCAATTGAAGGGAAATTTCCCTTGGCGCAGGGAAATTTTGAGTAAATTTTGGAGAAAAGGGAAAAAGGGAAATTGCTTGTAATCTCTCAATATTGCAGGGAAATTTGAAAGTCTGTTCAATCATTTATAGATTGAATGTATTTACGTATCTGATTAACCTCATTTAAATTCAGTATAAATTCAACATCCTATTTGTTCCAAACATAATCCGTTGCACATATGTCACATAAATTCTCACAAGTTATCTTGCTTTGCATTCGTTAATATTTATCAACATTACACATCGATCAATATATTCAGTTAAATTCGAAACATTACAACAATGCTATTCAAAATCTTTTATCAAAACTAATCTTCCCATTGTTGAATTAAATGCAATGCAATAAGATGAAATATTTCTCAAATTATCACTCCGACTATTATAACAGTTTGGTTTTCCCAATCAGATGATATTTTTCCCAACCAGAAAATTGATTGTGAAGAGGATTAATCGATGTAAGAGAAGAAAATCTGCGTGTCGTGAATGTAAATATGTATGTATGGGCGAATACTGGGTCATTAGTGTATGTGTGTTTGTGTAAGTTTACAAATTTTCTGGTAACTGTGCACACAGAATTATGAATTCTTAAGAATTCCGCATCTCTAAACTTTGTATTGTGCTTACGAATATTCCTCGTGTACAGCCAAAGGCAGTAGCACCTAGAGTTTTCTTTGTAACTGTTCGTATTCGTTTCAGTAAATATGGGAGTGCTCTTCTTAAGTAAGTACATACCAAATATATACTTAATATTTTCTTTGTACCTTAGGTTACATTAATATTAAAATCTATCATGATATCTAGGATAAAAATTAAATTTACATAATATTTATTTTATACTGTTTATGATTTATTTAGGTTGCCCGTCCTGATCGAGGTGTTTATAGGGTTTGTCCTCAGTCACACCAGGCAAATGCACAGATTGCACCTTTAACATAGGTCCTGGCCTACACCTTTCCATATCGGCGGGAGCTCATGTGGTTCGGATTCCACGTTAATCAGTAGGTCCACGTCTCATATAGCCTCGCTGCTGAAAGGGACGCTAAACTAATATCAACTCAACTCAACCTTTCCATATCCTTTCTGGATAAGCGGTTAGCGTACGCGCCTTTGGCGTGGGAGACCCGGGTTCGATTCCCGGCGGGAGCTCATGTGTTTCGGATTCCACGTTAATCAGTAGGTCCACGTCTCATATAGCCTCGCTGCTGAACGGGACGTTAAACTCAAAATCAACTCAACTCAACTTTCCATATCCTTTCCCCTCCTCTATCGCGACGCCTTAGATACCTAAACAATAAATCAAGTTCAAATTCTGCGTAAGCTCAAAAGGCTGTCAGGTATCTGCTTGTATGTGATTATAAGATTGGGGTGATGGGGTGGAAGCGAAAATGATTAAAAATACGTTTACTAAATACAGTACTTGAACGGTTTGGATGAAGGGAAATTTTGTCCGGAAAAGGGAAATTCTGAAGCTTGTGAAGGGAAAACGGCTCTAAAGTAATTGGCATCACTGCAATGAGCTCACCAACACCAAGCGACAAATTTCGTCTAAATACTCTAGTACCCAATAACATCTGCCAGGGTGAAAAACTTGGTCAGACAAAGGTCATAAGCTGACATTGCCAGACTAAAGTCTAAATCAGAGCAATCTTACGAAAAAAAAAAAAAAACTGTAGGGTAGGCAGTGGCAGAGCTACTGCCTCTGCAACGGCAGGGAGGCCCAAGACGTAAGGAGGCCCTGATTATATGTGTTTTATTTTAGTCAGACATGAAATCGCAATCAAGAAAAATAATTTTTGTTACTTCCGTTGAAAACTATACTTACTATTTTACCCTAAGATTATTGGTTTTGAGCGGGTATAACACCTGATTTTGTCATTCCTGATGTGATCAAAGTTGGGGAAAAAGATATCTTTATTTTTCTGAGTAAGTTTAGAACTACTTTCGGAACAATTACAGTCCGTTTGGCTACAAGTCTGAGGTAAATTTAATATATTACAAAATTTATTTGAAATCAAATTAGATTTCACAACAGTATATGCGTATGTAACTCGTAATCAAAAGATCATTAGGAAAATAAGCAACATAATATTTTTCCAGAACTGTCACTGTCAATCAGCCGTGTACACATACATATCCTCGTTGAATTATAACAGTGTAACAATCATGAAAACTCCATTCACATATATTATATTCAGTTTTAAACAATTAGTAAATAATCCTAATTCAAAGTAGCGGTAATATTCTGATTATTACATGTAGTTACTCGTGTTTACATGGTGTCATTCATTGCCTGACTTTGAATGTCTGTGCTGGAAAGAAACATGAAATGCTTAAATTATTTTATAGGTCCTAATAAGTCCTGGCAAGATTTTTCTGTATCTGTGTGTGGGGGGGAGGGCTGATTTTGAAGTTCCGCCACTGAGAGTAGGTGTTATTTATATAGCCTACTATACATTAACGTTAACACGTTCGCTGCTGAGGACGCCCATCGGCGTCCAGTACTGAATTTGGCATATGCGCCGGACGCCGTTCGGCGCTTGTCCCTGCCTTGTCCCTGCAGTTTTATTCACTTTCCCGTCAATACATGCACTAGCGCTGGTGGTAAAGTGAATCAGCTGCAGGGACAAGCGCCGAGAGGCGTCCGGCGCATATGCCAAATTCAGTACTGGAAGCCGATGGGTGTCCTCAGCAGCGAACGTGTTAAACAAGCTGCTTCAGTGGACATGCTTACGCGATTAAACTCAAAATTGAACTGAAGTTTGTGCAAACAGTTGTATCGTGTGTGGCCGAGTGTTTGCGCAAACACGATGTTTGCACAAACATGATGTTTGCGCAAACCGTGGACCGTGAGTGGGCCCTGTAACAGGCCCATTCTAGTTTAGATAAACGTTTCTTAGTGTGTAGTGTTTTCAGAGACTGCACAATGCAGCTCCTCATAAACAACATGTCCAAGGCTACCCACCAGGATGATTTATTTCATTTAACATTGCGTGTAAGCTACAAACAACTGTTGCCTTACGTAATGGTGTGACATGTGACTCTGTCATCACGAAAGGTATTGTGTTTCACATAAATTTCAATCGATTTGTTATACTCTAACGTGAACGTAGTAAAGCAGAAACAAAATATAGCTTACGTTACGCTTGCTTTATCATTTCGTATAGGTCTGATAATTGAAGATTAAAATTTTGAAGGACAAACCTTGACTAACTGAACAATGCTACGAGAAAATATAATACTATTTCTAGCTTTTCATTAAATATCCTCTGATATAAAACCACTAATCTATATATATGAAAGTAAACTTTACTGATTTACTCACAGATTCACTTGTCACTAGATCTCCTAAACTGTTACTGGGAATTTGAAACTATGTTTTGCTTGAAACTTAGATAGACTATGTGTAAGACAGGTTTTACGAAATTCCTTCAAGAGGGCGAAAGAGAGGTTAGACTATATTGATCATCGGGCTTCCGAAACTGTTGGTCTACGAAATTGATAATTTGTACAAATATTTTGCTTAGATACTAAACTCTGAATAAGACAATACTACCATGAAAGGGGACGGGTAATACGATATTTAGATTTTCATGATTTTTACATGCTGGCAACCTGGATATGTAGACAAGAAATTTGATGTGTGATATTTACAATATTTACCTTTACTTACACAAATTTTATAAATAAGTTTAAGGATACGTATAAAATTTTACAAGTATAACTAGCCTTTGGCTAGCTGGAGGGTCCGCCTCGAGACCCCCACATTTGCTCGGCCTACGGCCTCGCACATCTTAAATCCACAATTCTATCAAATTTCAAGTTTCTTTAATATTTCAACTATCTAATAGATAAGATTTTGTATCCCCAGAAAACGCCCATTTAAATAGCGTGGGAATTTATTCATCGCCTCTTTAGACCCTTTAAAAACTAACAATATTCACTTTTGGCAATTTTCCTGTGGGTTAGTTCCGGAAGACTACAATCATACATTTCATAATTCTAATCCTACTGCAAGTGCCTAAACATTTTGAGGTGTATAAGGTGTCCCATATAAATAACATGGGGAAGATTTTTCAGTTCCCCATAAAACCACTCTAAATTTGGAAATTTTTATTTTTAGTGATTTACTTAGGTATCGCTAACGAAAACGTACAAGTATATCGAACTTTAAGTTATTATTCAAATTCCGAGTATCTAAAACTGAGATTATAGGTCCAAGACAGGCCCATTTAAATAACATGGGAAATTTCTTCATCCTACCTTTAAACCCGCTTAAAAAAATTAAAAATATTCACTTTTGGTAATTTTTTTTATCGGTTAGTCCCATGAAGCTACAATCATGCAAAATTTCAGCTTTCCACGTCAACCGGAAGTACCCTTTTAATTTATGCCAGTTCATGTAGTTTTATGTATAGTTAGGATTTTATTTTATAGTTGCCCGCAGAGGAAATTTTCCAACTATTATAAAATTCTTTTAAATTGCTGAATTAAAATAGTTCTCCTGATAAACATCTCTAATCTCGTTTTCAATCGTGGGCAACTACTTTAATACTAGCCCTAACATCGGACCTTCATCATTTCTTATCTAATCTACACACAAGAAGTAAATTAATATTTAAAGTGCACTATGCATTCCGATAATATAAAATTATACAGAAGTGTAAGAAATAGATCACGATTATAATGTATTAAATTGCGAAATTTTCGTTCAAATGATATCTAAAGTATTGTGTAATGACTTGCGCATTTGATAAATGTTTTTACATTGTATTTACAATCACTTTACAACTTAATAGTTTCCGTAGTATTAATCGTGTAACACAAAAACAGTGTTCAAAATCTAACACGTGTAAGAATTGGATGTTGATAAAATGTATGACATTTTACTAAGACTTTTTACTACACAGAACACGAATCTGCCATTCACTTGCACGAAATCAATGTGGGTAACACAAAGGCGAGTTACGAGAGTAGAATCAGCAAAATACAGACTGTTGGATACAGGAGGATTAAAATTGAAATTCTGCTCTGAATTTCGGAAACCTTTCACCATATGAGGTGAGATTTACAGAGTATTGAGCATTCATAAAATTTATTAAGCCAACCCACGGGGTCTCTGACGAGGTGGACATATTTGACAAAATATCTTATGTAGTACGTCAAGATTGAAAGTGCTTGAACAGTGACGGATCTCGAAGGAAAAACTGGGGGAGCCAACCAAAACTCAGACTATGGTAGAAATATCATATCGATAGTTAAAATTAATAATAAATTGTATTTCACGTGAGAATGATTATTACGTAGCTAATATCAACCACGAAATGTAGGTGTGGTTTGCATAATGATAATTGAATACGTATAAACCTTCTGAGACCAAAAATAGTTCAGATCGATCAAGTCGTTATCGAATCTAATGCTTTGAGAATTGTGTTTCTCTGTCACGTGTCTTCCTTTGAACAATACTTGAAAACCAATATATACAAGGTGTTCATAAAGTCCGTTGCTACCCTGTATCTGCAAAACGGCCGCGAATATGAGAAAACGCAAAAACACGTCCATCATTATTGTGAGGAGCTTGAATTTTGAGCTATAAAAGGTCTATCCCAGATATCCCCATGTAGGAGCATGTGGGGTCAACTTGAAAATTTGAAATGGCAAAGGGGGTCGCGTAATATATCGTTGGAAAGCTCTTGACAAGAGAAATATTTTGCCGAAAGTTTCAAGTCGCTATGTTGACCCCATCCAAATTGGCGGAGGCTCACTTTTTGTGTCCATAAAGTCCATTGCCACCCCGTGTATCTGGATATGACAGCGAATATGAGAAAACGCAAAAACACATCTGTCATTATTTTAAGGAGTTGCAATTCTGTGTTATAAATGTTCCATCTCAGAATCCTCAAACAGGAGTACGAGTGTAAACTTCTCTACACTCCGGTAGTACTGATCCCTTTTCTGATGTCTGTTTCGCAGCTTCTTATTCCCACTTTTGACATAACAATTTCGTCAAACCTTACTCTCATGGCAATAGAGTATAACAGCAAAATGGGCCTCCCAAACTAAGCGCAACATGCACAGAAACAATATCTCCACCCACTAAATCATCATTTTCCCGTTTATCAAACGCGTTTACGATACTTACACCCTGTCTACAAATCACAACAACGTAGAAGGACCACATTCACAAGCCATAGATACCTAAAAGTCATCAAAGTCTTTCATTCCGACATTTGATTTCACCGCCAGTTAAAATGTCGGCAACCTAACAAATTTAGAACTTATAGCGAAAGATCTTTTTTCCGAGCCTGTTCAAATTATTTGTCCTTGAAATGCCCTTTGTAATTTGAAATGTTCAAGTTTAACCCCATACTTCTATTTGGGAGAGGGGTCTGGGATGGAACTTTTACAACACACAATTGCAACCTCTTAAAATGATGATGGACGTGTTTTTACGTTTTGTTCATATTCGCAGTCGTCTCCAGATACACGAAGTGCTAACGGACTTTATGGAAACGAAATGTGAAGCCCCACCATTTTGGTGGAGTCAACATAGCAACTTGAAACTTTCGGGAAAATATTTCTCTTGTTGAAACTTTTCCAACGACATATTATTCGAGCCCCTTTACTCTTAGAAATTTTCAAGTTGATTCCTCGTAACCCTATATAGGGGTGTCTGGGATGGATCTTTTGTAGCTCAAAATTCAAGCTCCTTACATTAATGATGGCCGTGCTTTTGCGTTTTGTCGTACCCGCAGTCGTTTTGAAGATACGCGGAGTGGCAACGGACTTTAATGACACCTGTATAATCCTTCCCACAGGCACGTAGCCAGGATTACGTGAAGGGGGGGGTCCCTGACATGAAATACTGTGGTAATCACACCAGGGACTCGATCATTCTAAACAATTTTACTGGAACATATATTGGTTCGTTTAGCCAGGATTTCGTAACGAGGAGGAGGGGGGCCTGACATGAAATTCTGAAGGCCCAGGGGCTCGATCAATCTAAACTACTTTACCATCAACATATATTGGTTTGTGAGGATATGTTGGTAAGTATTTTAATAAACTATGAAGTAAAAAAAAAGTATTGAAAAAGATTATACAATATTTACGTCCTTCCTCTGTTTATTCAAATATAACAATTTTCCTTTCATTATGATCTCAACTATTTTAAAAAGTACATACTTTTGTAAAATATTTTGCAATATCTGCGATCCTTTTTCTGTGGAATCAAATGTTAACAGAACTTTCTTTCCACATATATTTTTGTTTTTATTATTCCGTCAACTACTGTCTGTTTCAAATGGCAGGTTAAAGGAGCAGTAGATAATTGTTTTTGAAATAACATGTTTGATACTACAAAGATGCGATGAAGAAAAATTATGATAAAAAATATTCACGCTGTTACAAAACGGCACTATGCTTTCGGAAGCTTGAAATCTCCCTGACTAGTAGCAGAAATTCTGAAAGTTCCGTAACTTTTCTAGAAATTTCAATTTCCCTAACTCTTCCAGGATATCTCGCTCACATGTATTGCAAGTAATACAAATCTCCTCATAAGAAAGAGTAACCAAAAGCTTCCTGTAGTTTATTTTTAACGCTGATCCTTCTTTTTCTCATTTCATTTCATCCTTCCTTAATTTTTTTTTCATTTGTGGTCTCGAAGGTGCGGGTCCGGCCCCTCCCCCCTTGGCTACGTGCCTGCTTCCCAGACCGAATGCCTAATTTTGTGTCAGCAATGGTTCAAATCGGTCAAACTGATGAACGGATAAACAAATACCAATTCAATTTTATATCTATGTATCGGATTGGTGTGTAAAGTCACTTCGAAAACTTGATTTTGAAATGAATGAAACTTCAAGTTCGCTCTTTGCACTCCAAAACCCATGAAATCATGAATTACCTCGAGATACACGGTCAAGTTCTTTCACAACTAATGACAATATAAGATGCACTTCTATACACACTGTTGTGAGAAAATATTGGATGTCTTCGGAGATATTAACTCAATTTTCGCTATTTTGGATAGACCACAATTTACACAGAGGATCACAAATTATTGAAAAATGACGTAAGTAGAGAAAGCGTGCCCCGTTTACAAAACTTGTAAACGTATTATTTGGTATGCAGATAACGTTGTGTGACTTCTTATAGCAATTAGTCATGCTTTCCCAACCCTGTCCTCTTCCAAAATCATTCCCCTACTCTTGTTATGCCCGGGTGCTTATTATCATAACTTCGAAGAAATACATTCTTTACGTTATTAGATGCACAATTTCTTGCTCTCTGTTCCGTCTACCTTGTGAGGATCAGTGAAGACGTTGTATTAATACCTGCTCTTTCCAGCACAGAAAAGAAAAAATCGTCATTTTCATCTGTATATACCAGGTGGTCCATTTGCGCCGTACAATTAGTGAAGTTGGATAACCAACCATGCAGTGAAGTAAACAGTTTTACCTGCATCCAAGGGGTAACATACTTACAAAAACACTTTGTCTTCGTATAAAGAAATGTATATCATACATTTAAGAATTATATTGAAGGTATTGTGCGAATTGCTATAACTGATATTCGTATAGCATAAAAGAGGTGGAAGTTGTTTAGAATTCAATTAGTGTTCCAAGAAAGTATAGATTTAACGACCATCTTCATTGACGATAAATTAGGTTAAAAAAAGGAAAATAATACAAAGTTCGAGTAAAGAAAATTGCTGAGGCCGGTTATGGTTTTCAGCAATTACTTTATTATGGGGTCGAGCTTCATGATAAAAGGTCTGTTTAGCATCAATCAGGAGCGATTGTTTGTAATGAAGTTTTTTTTTTTTTAAATTATATACTAACAATTAGTAATCAAATGCTTAGTAATCAAAGCAATGATCTAATTTGTTCACCAATTAAACAAAAAATATTTTAGAAAATCTAAATTACACTTGTAGCTTCCAATTGGCAGAAATCAGTAGGTTCCGAAACAATCAGTAAATAAGACATCTTCCATCTGAAATAAATAATCTCTTGTTAAACATTTAAATCTTCGATGCTGACAAATTCACAAAATCTCCTCTTTCATTCAACTGACAATCCAGATATGCCAGTTAATAACTTCAAACAGATCAATATGAATATCAGAGATACAATTAAGTCCTATAGAAACCGTCTTGTTTCTCAAAAGACAATTTAAAATTGCACGATTTTCATTTGTTAAACGTTCCTAAAGAAGCATTCACACCGAAGCGAATGATAGAGAATACTAGCAAACGAATATTTGGAGAACATACGCTGATGTTCGTTACCATTCCTCATTCGAATCCGTCAGTGGCGTCGCCTTGTGCAGTTCGCAAGAGCACGTGAACCACCAAGTATCGTGGGCTGTTTGTTGCTCCTTAAGATATTTAATAATATTTAAAATATTATTATATTTTCGTTTCGTTTCTATTCTTCGCTTGCGTATATGCATTCCATCATCACACCACCACGTTCACAACAGAGCAGCGATCTTGATAGGCTGCTCTGGGTGTAGTACGCAAGGGAAACGCGGGAAGCTGAGGGGGAGAAACTGCGGTTTCCTGACGTTCAAATCAAGATTTGCGGGACCAGCGTTGACAGCACTGATGTTGGCTTATTTCCAGTAACGTGGCGCTTTAAACAGAATCAAACAATGAACTGCAACTTAAAATATATAGAAGAATATAGTAATACTATACAACTCCTTCTTTCAATTAGTTATCTACATTTCTTTTTATCTAAATTTCTCGTAATGAAAATACCTCTTGTAGACACACCTTTAATTAGGAACGCTTTATCCATGTACTTTTGCATTGTTATCTGAAGACACTTCATTATTGCCCCCCCCCTCCCCCCGATCTCCAAAGAAAAAAAACTTTTCGGGTTACAGCTAAACGTACGTTACTGCAAATCTCAATACTCGTCTTTTTATATTTTGCATGTGTTAAAGATGAATATTTGGAAAAAAAAATCAATTCCAAAATTTCTGGAATTTGGAACAAACAAAATTATGGCTTTCCGAGGTAGTACCAAGGGGAATGGGAGGTTTAAAATCCTTGCCAAGAGATTTTTAAGTTCTTGTATTTTAGAATAAAATTAAATTTTAATTTATTTTCAAGACTTTTTTTTAATATGTCTGATGTTTCTTTAGGCTACGGTTTTTTCTACCTAAATAAACTAAATGTTTGTAAGAAAAGCGAATAGCTTATCAAAACATGCTGTACTTGGTAATATTGCTACAATGGTAAAATCTTACCTTCTGTGTTGTGGGAACCTGAAAGAAATTTTGGAATTGATTTTTTCCTAATTAAAGGCGTCTCTGCAACTATCATAATAATTTGATACATTGCATGTTTCGTGTAGACTGTTAACAGTTCACTAAAGAGCATACATGGCAATTCAAATATACGAGTTCAGTTGATTTTGAGTTTAAGTCCCTTTCAGCAGTGAGGCTATATGAGACAGGACGTACTGATTAACGTGGAATCCGAACCACATGAGCTCCCTCCGGGAATCGAATCCGGGTCTCGCATGCCAAAGGCACTTACGCTAACCGCTTAGCCACGAAGGAGCTCTTCAAATATACGAGATAACAGACGTTTGCAGTTTTGATACTAATGGAGATTACATTTAGTATATTGTGAAATTGATGGTGGGTCTGTAGGAAGAGAATAGCATACAACAAAATTCGTGATAAATCATAGCAAATAATCCGAAATTGACTTCAAAAACTGAAAGTTGTGTTACATATGAAAGCATTTAAAGGAGTACGGGGCTCAAAATAGTGCATTAGCTATAGCAGGGATGCAAATAACCACTCATCCGGGGCGAGTGGTTCATCGGTACGGACGAGTATTTAATATCATAGCAAAGGTAAGCAAATGATTTCTATTGTGAGATGTGGGCTAGTAGCTTTTCTTCTTGGGCGAGTAAAATGTTGTTGCTTATTTGCATCCCTGAATAGTATCAACAGAGAAAAAAATTTAAAAAACTAAACTTCAGAAGAGTTATTGAAAAGTTGATTGCCCAGATCATCATCAGAAGTGATTTCATATACGAATGAAATGGAAATTGGTACTTCTTATATATGGTTACTTTCATTGATTATTTATAGTTTTTCTTATTTAGAATACTGAAAGAATTCTAGAATAGAATTTTCTATCGACTGTGAACTACCGAAAAAATATGTCACTAGATGCTACTGAAATTTGTACGTTGTTTACACACAACAACAACTTAATTTGAATCAGTGTTGTCATAGGCAGGTGTCGAAGTGTGTTACACAAGTGTCTTTCAAAGTGTACATAGTTCCTAGATATGTTAAATATGCTTGGAATAACCCGAAAAGATAGGAAAAGAAATACACGGATCAGAAAAATGACAAGAGTGACGGATATAATCACCAAAATTATGGGATTGAAAAGGCAGTGTTCGGGACATATTGTAAGAAGAACTGACAGCAGGTGCGCAAAAGAAATACTTGACTGGATGCAAAGAGTCAAGAAACGACCTACGAAATGTACTTATACAAGGTGATGTGACCGTGACGATATTGAGATGTATTGTGGATTAACTTGAAAACGGACAGCCCAAGATAGATAGTTGTGGAGAAATACTGGAGAGACTTCCCTCCAACAATAGATCGACATAGATTGATAATAATGATTAACAATAGGTCTAATAATAATAATAATCAGTGGCGCTTTCCCTTAATGTTTGCATGTTTGTACAAACCTCCTTCCAATATTTTCAATTTTTATTTGTGCTAAATCACTTTTTGTCTTATTGTCAACATCATCTTTCCTTAAACAAGTGCGTTTGAAACGGGTCTGGCTAGTTGCTTTCTGCTTGAGAGTTTGCCAAACTCCCCAGCTTAACAGCTTCTGGGCCACTGCGGGGGGTTGCGCAGTAAAGGGAAGGTTATCATGCCGTGCACTACCTCATAAGGATCTATATGCTTGCAGATCTTTTGCAAACAAGTCTACCAAACACAAACAGCTTTTCCAAAACATAACGCTTTGGAACTAGAACTTTTTCACCGCCCCTTCCCCTGCAGTATTGGTTGACACGGTTCTCGCCTAAAGAGGAATAGTCTGTTCCTTTGTGACAATGTTTCATACCGTAACCAAGTCGCTACAGAGGAAAAAGAAAAACCTTGCGCCTTGCCTAAATGCGAGATTGCCAAGTGGTCATAACTATTGCTTCTGTCAACCAAGTAAGGTCAAGGCAGCTATGGAGACAGTAAAGGCGGCCCCGTGAAGAGTGAAGACAAATTGAGGGTGTCGATATTTAATGCACTCGTATCTGAATGAGTAGAAATTTGACAGCATAGATACAATGTTTTCCTTTTCATGTGTGTGTATGGGTGAATGAGAAAGTTGGAGAGCAGTTTTTAGAAAAAGAGCGTTTAAGGGGTGAGATTTTAAAGCGGGTAGCGGACTTTGTAGTGTTGTATGTATGTTTGTGTGTGTATGTGTGTGTGTATGTGTGTGTGTATGTGTGCCGGTCTGCCGGTGTTGCTCAATGGAATATTGTTGTAATTGCATAATTATGTGTCTGTTCCTGATATACGTGAACTAGCAATGCAGTAGCAAAGAATTCTGTAACGTCTCTGTTGATTTAGCCGTTAACGAACTTCAGAAGCAAACCTACTTGAGAAAGACATCGGAAGACCGATTCCGACTCTTAATATAACGTAAAGTCAAAAAGCGAACATTTACAAGGAAGTTTAATCTCAATTTATAGGAATAGCATAAGTGGTTATGTTAATGTGAAATTAAAAATGCTTAGTTTTGTTTCCCCTGAAGATGCATGGAGTAAAAAAGGTGCAAGTATCCAGCATCTATACGACAAAATAAATTTTAAAAATAATGAAAATTCGTCAGCTCATATAACACACGTTCTAATCTCACTATGTTGGGAAATGTGAAATTGTTGCTGAACTAGATGCTGGTTATAGGTGATCCATTGAGAATCACAATCAAAAAGTGACGCAAAACAGGTATGTGCTCAATATAATCTCAATTGCATTTGGTTTCGTGGCACCTTCGATTTGGCTTTAAGAGGACATAATGAAAAACAGACTCTCCTTCAAATCGAGGCGTATTTCGTAGATTAATTAATTTCAGTGCAGAACTTGATAGCGCTCTCAGGAGTCATTTAGAAAGCGCAACAATTTTCAAGAGTACGTAAAAAATCATACAAAATGAGCTTCTCCATCGCATGCTTGAAGCATGCCATGAAGAAATCGCTATTATTATTTATACTAACTATTATTATTATTATTACTATTATTATTATTATTATTAAACTATTATTATTTATAATAATAATAATGAAAAAGGAGAGGTCATCTATTGTGTACCACCTAAAATTCAAAGCACGAGCCGCCACTGATAATAATCTTATTGGATGAGTGCTGCGAAAATAAGAAATAGGCCTAGTAGAAATTTATTAAATTACTGTTAGTTATAAAGGTAACCAAGAAAATTGCAATCGAAGCCCAGTCTTCTGCATGCTGGATATTTTGCTTAACCATTAAGCAAGTCTTTCATCTATTCTTGCTTTTCAAGCGTGTGTTATTCGTTTTCCATATCGTGCCGGAAACGCTACAGTCTTCAACTACTCCCCCTGCTTTCTTTTTCGAGTTCCTCCCAGTAGGAGGTGACCACATGTTTGTATACAAGATACACTAGTATGTTTTCATGTTTTGTCATTTTTTGGTTTTCCAAGTGTATACGCATTTTGCTATCTTTCCAGTTGGAAACGTGTAGTTGCTCAAGCTCCAGGACAGGAAGTTGTGGACGTGGGAATATTACATTTAATTTGAAAATAAGTTAACGAATATTATTTTCCAGATTAATGAACGTCCGCAATCCTGAAGCCCATTTATTATTATTATTATTTTTTTTTTCAGGATG
Source organism: Thermobia domestica (assembly GCF_964235325.1). Lineage (NCBI taxonomy): Eukaryota > Metazoa > Arthropoda > Insecta > Zygentoma > Lepismatidae > Thermobia > Thermobia domestica. Next base: position 234,308,902 of record NC_137457.1, on the reverse strand, counting down.
ATATTCCATAAGAATAGGGACTAAAATGAGAATCCAGTTGTGCTGAGCAACATCTTCAGAAAAGTACACACGCAGTTTACTTAAATAGCCTTTAAGAGCCTGCCTTACTAAAAATGATACGAAATTTACTATTTTTCTTTTGCTTGATTATTCATCAGTGAAAGGAGATAATGAAATGCAAGTTACCACAATCATAGATAATGATATTCTACAACAGAAAATATGAATCTGAAGAATGTTCAGTGTTGCAATCCACAGAAATTACAGTGTTGCCAGAAAAACAATTTCCCTAAAACCTAAGTTAAGGCAGCGAGTAGAGGAACAAACTCAACTGCATTTGGTTACGTATCATATTGTTTTATTTTCCTGTGAACTACTTTTTAAATAATAGTTGTATTTAGTTTGTAATAAACAAAATAGATTTAACATACAGTTATTAAAACTAAATAATAAATAGTCAAAACGGTTATTGAAACCTACCCGACGTACATAAGTATATTCCAAAATTCATTCCAAAATGCTCAGCCATTTTCCAGCGATGTGATCACAAACAACAGACAACATGACTTTCCTTTATCTAAAATTGCAAATAATGGACTAGTAGGCTTACCATACCGATTAAAATTTCATAATCGCCCCTTTCCTCTTAAAATGGGAAGATTTAAAATGCTGGGACACGTGTTTCCTTATTCTTAATTAGGAGTTTATGTTCCATCTCTCTAACTTCAGGGATTTATATGCTCTTTTGGACGTCTGTAGCAAATCCGCGACATACTTCTTATGCGTGGTTCTACGAGACGATGTGTGACGGTGGCTGCAGATGCCGATTGCAACGAATTCGCGATCTACCAATCAACTAATCCTTGCTTAGTATACCATCTATGGACGATTTTGTGTCCTTCTGTGAGTGGGAGGATTTTGGCGGTAGCAGAACAACGAGTTTTTGTGCTTTGCTGTTTTCATCTTTCGCTCTACTGCATAACAGGTAAGTGTTCGTAACATAAAAACTGTCTAACACTTATGAACACTCAACGGTTATAGGAACGTAATATTGTCCATTTTGGACGAAACGTTTCTCGAAATATCGCAATAATGTGGCATGTCGCTTTTTCGCGACATTCGCCAGTAATGACTAACACTTGCGGTTGTTCCGAGTGGTTTGAATCATTTTATTTATTTTGACAATTGGTTTTCATCGCCACAGTTGTTCATCATGGCGACTTTTATTTCGGTTTACAGCAGTAGAAGAGCTACTCCCAACTATTTCAGCTGTGTTTTTCTGCACAGGTTGCTACACTATCCAACATCTGTGTCATATACATTTCCCTCAGTGACGCCATTGATAGCCAGGTGACCTCACAGGAACATACACTTCAAGTAAGTTACAGGTTGCCTCGAAACACTTCAGTTTTCGTTCGGAGGGAGTCGGTGAAGATCGTAATACGTCACCCGTAGATAGTGATGTGAGGCGGAAAATTTTCCGAGGAAAATTTTCCATTTCGGAAAATTTTCCGCTATATTTTTCCGGAAAATTTTCCGTTCTAAAAAAAATATCAGTAATCAAGTAACAATTCCTCAGCTATCATGAAATTGATTGAATTCATGTATAGAAATGTTAAAAACTGAAAGATCGTTTAAAGAATTTGAAAATTTTCATGGCTCAGACAATTTTCAGTACTATGTAGGAACAAGTTAAACAATTGTTCATTAATCGAAATATTTCCTGCCTTATATGGAAAAATTGAAGAATTTTTTTATGAGTCGGAAAGTTTTCATCATTTCGAAGCAAGAAGTAAAACAACTGTTTTCTGAATTGGAAAGTTTTATTGCTCTGTAGAAACAAGTGAGAGGAATTTTCATAGATCGGAAAATTTTCATCACGATGCAGAAACAAGTGGAAAACACTTTTCATAGGCCTGACAAATTTGGATATTATGTATAGTGATGTTAGGTGGAAAATTTTCCACTATATTTAACTGCACATAGAGCTACAAAATTGAATTTCAGTAGAGGAAAGTTAGTCAGCAACAAATTATAATTTTCCAATTAGCTTTCGGGAACCGGAAAATTTTGTATTTCAAGTTGGGAAATAAACTTTTACCACAGTTTTTCTCTCTATATATAGAAGAAATTTTTCACCTCACATCAACGATGTAGGAATAAGTGGACTATTCTTTTACGAATCGGAAAATTTTCCGTTTCAAAATTTTCCGGAAAATTTTAATCACTGTACAGGACAGACAATTATTCGATTCATGGAAAATTGTTCCACTTGTTCCTACATAGTACTGAAAATTATCTAAACCATGAACATTTTCAGATTCTTTAAACGATCTTTCACTTTCTAACATTTCTATATATGAATTCAATCAATTTTATGAATACTGACGAATTGTTACTTAATCACTGATATTTGTTAAGAACGGAAAATTTTCCGGAAAAATATAGAAGAAAATTTTCCACCTCACATCTCAACTAGGAATAAGTGGAGTATGTTTTTATGAATCGGAAAATTTTCCGGAAAATTTTCATTGTACAGGACAAACAATTTTTCGATTCATGAAAAATTGTTCCACTAGTTCCTACATCGTACTGAAAATTGTCTGAGCCATGAAAATTTTCAGATCCTTTAAACGATCTTTCACTCTTTAACGTTTCTATATATAAATTCAATCAATTTTACGAATACTGACGAATTGTTACTTGATCACTGATATTTGTTAAGAACTGAAAATTTTCCGGAAAAATATAGAAGAAAAATTTCCACCTCACATCTTAACTAGACAACGATGTAGGAATAAGTGGAGTATGTTTTCATGAATCGGAAAATTTTCCGGAAAATTTTCATTGTACAGGACAGACAATTTTACGATTCATGAAAGATTGTTCCACTAGTTCCTACATCGTACTGAAAATTGTCAGAGCCATGAAAATTTTCAGATTATTTCAAAGATCTTTCACTTTTTAACGTTTCTATATATGAATTCAATCAATTTTATGAATACTGACGAATTGTTACTTGATCACTGATATTTGTTAAGAACGGAAAATTTTCCGGAAAAATATAGAAGAAAAATTTCCACCTCACATCTTAACTAGACAACGATGTAGGAATAAGTGGAGTATGTTTTTATGAATCGGAAAATTTTCCGGAAAATTTTCATTGTACAGGACAGACAATTTTTCGATTCATGAAAGATTGTTCCACTAGTTCCTACATCGTACTGAAAATTGTCAGAGCCATGAAAATTTTCAGATTCTTTCAAAGATCTTTTACTTTTTAACGTTTCTATATATGAATTCAATCAATTTTATGAATACTGACGAATTGTTACTTGATCACTGATATTTGTTAAGAACTGAAAATTTTCCGGAAAAATATGGAAGAAAATTTTCCACCTCACATCTCGACTAAACAACGATGTAGGAATAAGTGGAGTATGTTTTTATGAATCGGAAAATTTTCCGTTTCAAAATTTTCCGGAAAATTTTCATCACTGCCCGTAGACCAAACGCTTTGAAGACACTTGAGAATTCTATGATCATCCTACAGTTTTAAATGCACTAAATAGAATTGGAATGATTATTTTAGGCAATAATCCTGGCGTACTGAAAATTAACAAAAACACAAATACTGTCGAAAATTAAGAATTTATTTTAAGCAAATTTCTTTAAAAAATTGGTGTTGTATGTAATGATGAAATGCCGAAGACAAAGAAAAATGAAATGAAATCTTTAAGTTTTACGTCCCACGGATATGCCGGTTAGGCTAAAGGAGACGGTGATGATGAGAGATGAGTGAAATGAAGATAGTGGGAGGAAACGGGAGAACCCCGAGAAAACCCACGAGCACGGTGTTTGTCCACCGCAAAGTCCACACGGCGCGAGCTGGGATCGAACCAGGGACCCCAAGCACCGGAGGTGAACGCTCTACCACTGAGCCACCTTGAACAAAAATTTTTGTATACACATCGTAATCAAGGTGACCAGAACATTTACTTTCAAAAACGGGACGCATACGAATCGGCGACGGGGCGGAAGGGGGGGGGGTGACTTCCACATTGCATTTTGGGACTCAGCAGTGTTTTCAATTTACAAAATACACGAGTAAGAATGATAACACAGCATTTCTAACTTAAGTACATCCCAAAAATACTTTTAACTACTTGAACACTCAGAATTCCCACTCAATTCCCACTTGAACCACAAAACACTCAATTCTCATTTGAATATTCAGAAGTTCTGGGCACAGCTGTACCTTCCCAATGAGTGTTAGTAAGAAAAAGTATAGAATTTGCATTGACCATTTATATTTTGAATAATAATTACGGGACACCTGGGTCATGTTTGCTTAAAAACGGGACATTTAGGCGTCCCGTTTGAGAATCAGGAAAAAAACGGGACAACGGTTGAAAATAAGGGACTGTCCCGGCTAAAACGGGATTTCTGGTCACCTTGATCGTAATAAAGTAAATATATTTTCTTCATAATACATTGTTAAACGAGGGATCATACACACAACAGACTTACACACAAACCTTTGCGTACTTCTCTGTCGTATAAAGGATATCGCATAAACTGTTAACGGTGTTTGGTCACAATTAAAAAAAAAAAAAAAAAAGCTATCAGACAGTTTGTGATAGCCTCCTTAATTTCACCTTAATTAATTCTGTGCAATATTATGTAGGCCAATGAACATCTTTTGCAAAAGCTTAGACAGACAAAACGTTAAAAAAAAAAAAAAAAAAAAGATGAAGTGGCACCCTTAGATTTAACCTGTACCTTCTGCTTGTAAAAATATTACAGTAGAGCTTATCGTCTACTGAAAACAGTGAAAGAAAATAAACATCTTTACATTCAAAATAACGTATCATCTCCTAATATAGCAGCTCCCTGGAATAATAGTTATAGTTTTGTTTGTGTTGTAGTAGTGGGTTGTTAGAAAGGAAATAAGATTCTACCTTCTTGCCAAGATATATCACAGACGCCTTTAACAATGGACGAGGAAATTAATTTGTAAGTAATATATACCAAATTAATCTCTTTCAAATTGATAATGGAATTTCTAGAAAGATAAAGTATTGAATTAGCACTCAAATAAGTATGTGCTGTCAAGATCTGTGTTCCAAAAGTATTTTCTTCACCATAATAAAGTCTGTGTAACTGATAGAATCATAAAATGTATTCTAAAAGTGGTACAGACATAGTTTATGGGTCCATAGATGAATTCATTATGTATATATATGCACTTTTTAAATCAGAAAATGGACTTCTAGTATCTCGAAGCATTGTTTCTTGTGAAAACAGTTGTATTCCTGGGTAAATATTTCCTTTAAGAGTGTATAACCGTTATGCATATAAAGGGTTCACTCGAATGAAATTAAATCTTTGAGTTTTACGTCCCACGCTTATGCCGGCTAGGCTAAAGGAGACGGTGATGATGAGAAATGAATGAAATGGTGGAATGAAGAAAGTGGGAGGAAACGGGAGAACCCGGAGGAAACCCACGCACACAATGTTTGTCCACTACTACTACTGAGCCACCGCGGCCCCAAGGATTCACTCAAGATATGTAAAATAACAGGTAGTACCAGTTCGCGTTTAGCGTCCTAATTGGTTCCTTGTCCGTGACGTCATGTGGAGGTATCGGTGAAGATTTTTTCGCTCTTGCTTGTTACACTTTGCGCTTTACTCGTAAAATGGGATTCAAAACAATATAATTTTGAACTTCCTTGTCTTTCCAAATGCAAAGAAAGAGCTTTTTCTACTCACAGGTGACAAAATATAATTTACTAAATAACTAAATAAATACCGTCAATAATGATTAATTATATATACAGATAAAAATTAATATAATGTTTGGTTGCTAACTTTTCTTAGACCTTTGGACCGATTTTTATAAGTATTGGTACATGAGTTGATCTGGATTAACTAAGATTTTTGTCACACTCCTTTGATTAAAGAGTAAATCCTAAGGGGGTAGAAGGATTCAAAATATATATATCTAAAACAGGGATGCAAATAAGCATAAAAATTTTACTAGCCCAAGAAAACTAGTAGCCCAAATCCCACAATAGAAATAATTTACTTACCGTACCTTCGGTATAAGATTAAATTCTCGCCCGCACCGATGGTTATTTGCATCCCTGATCTAAAGTATAGTATCTGAGGAGCCCGTCAAATTAGAAACATCAAACTCGATATATAAACTATTCATTAAATTTAAGGGAAAGCATGTCCCGTTGTTTCTGAAAATTTCCGTTTTAAGGGGAAGAGGGAGTATTTTCTATTCATATAAATAAAAGTCATTGTAACAATGTTTGACAGCTAACTCCTCGACCAATTTTAATGATTTTTGGTACTTTAATGCATCCAGGCCTAACTTAGGATCTTATCATATTTTCGGCTCGGATGGGCGAGAAGGTAGGAAAGAGACGACAAATAATCGAAAACAGCTGAAATTTGGTGAAAGAAATCCAGTCAATAATTCTCGGGATCAGAGAGGAATGGTGACCCCTCGATACCGTTCAAATCCAAATTCATTCTCTTTGGGCGTGGGGAGGGTGTGGCATTATGGATTTTTGTCATTGCACTTTCATTGAAAAGTGAATTCTAAGGGGGGATGGAGTTCAAATACTTTCCATAAACCTATCATCTCCATGAGAGCAGTTCAGGTAGTAAAATACATAAAAAATATATTCAGAGTATAGAGTGAAAGCAAAGGACAAAACCTATAATGCTTCCACCATAACATCTATAGAAAGAGGATGAATACGTACTGGAAAGCTGTTACAGGCGTAAAGCACGTTACTTCTAGTATGCAATAACAAATTAGATTAGGTTAAGATAGGTTAGAAATCTAATCTATCATAACCTAACACAACTGAACCTACCTAACCTATTGTATTTAGTGTGTATTAACCGAACTGTCAGATATCATCACTGCAAAATATTTCCTTTAAATTATTAATATTCGTTTATTGCTATTAATACAATGCACTTTACATTATGTATTACAAGTTACAAGATACACAGATATCTATACAGTGATATACATAAATAAATGAACCACCTTCATAGGGGAAAATTTGCAGCTATTTGTCCTACACTTTACCCTTCGATTTCTTGGAATTTAGTTTTTGTGGCTTGGTCCCCTTTCTTGTTCAGTCCTTCAACCATAATTGTAAGAGTGCACTTTGAGTAGAATAAGTGATTTTGTCAGAGGATGTGGCATTGGAGAAGGAATAAGAGCAATGAGATGAGATAATTTTGGAACTGGGGGACCAAAATCAGGTAAAAACACCATATCTACAGGAGAAATGAGTTGATGTTACGTAAGGGTAATTACTAAGTATTAATATAACCTAACCTAGCCTAAACCATCAAAAGCAGAAAATATACGAAGAAAGTAGGAATTTTAAGCAAAGAATTCAGGCCCTCCAAATCCAATAATCCTAACCTAAACCATCAAAAATACAGAAAATGTAGCAAGAACGTACGAATTTTAAGCAAAAAGTTCTGGTCCCCAGTTCCAGAAATATGCCAATCTGATATTTGCGCTATAGGTACGGTTCGGTTAGACAAGATTAGGTTAGGTTACATTACGTAAGGTAAGGTTAGATTAGGTTCTGTTCGTAATAGGTTCCTATGAATGTTCTGCTCAAAGTAATGTCCACTTTTGCCAGAATAATGATTCAGATACTGAAGGGAACTTAAGAATATCATTTAAACTGAAGAATATATAAGAATATACATTTATATTCACGTTGGTACCCCCTTCCAACTCGCTTTACGTGCATAAACTCCTTAAGTTTCAGGCCCTCAGAAACAAATATCAATAAAAGTGTAATAAATTATAGTTGTTACACACCTCTTCTCCAACTTGACTAGTGTTTAGTTTAGTTTTTTCCCCCATGCCAGATTGGTATCAATAATGAGGCAACAGTGTCAGATCTTAAACACTTCTTTTGCGGCAAACCTAGAACTCATTTTTCAAACCCCTTTGATAATCCTGTGGTGAAAAGTGAGCAGAACATATTAATGCGATATCCACCTTAAAAGTGTCCATTCGCTTACACTGTGAAAACGATGTTCACTGAAGTTTCATTTGCTGTAGTGAAGTTCCATACTCATTCACTTGAACAAAATTTCATTCGCTTTACTTCCTCTATTCTTACAATGAGCTACTGCACAAATAAGATGACTTTTGCCCATCTTGAAACAGTAGTGTAATTGTTTATGCAGTATTTCATTTTGTTATTTAAAAATACCGCGATACCTCCACGTGACGTCACCGACTGCAATGTATCCTGAGAAGATGAGAGCAGAAAGGCTAACCCGAGAGTCCCCTGAAATAACGGATTCACTCGAGTAGACGGTTCGGGTTAACTGCCGCAGATGGCGGCCCCGAAATACAAAATTTACGGAGAAATAAACAGAATCAGACTAAGTGTGATATTGAGAGTAACAAATGTTAGAAAGGCCATTACGTAGGGTGATTAATAAAGGAGAAAAGTTAAATTGTGGACTGTATGTGTTTACGGATTGATGCGATATGAGGCAGTGTTGCCACAGTCCTAGCTCTGGAGTGGGCTGAAAAATAGTACCAAATTGAAACAAAAGGGGCTGAATTTATTATTTTATATTATCTTGGGTAAAAGTGTGGTGGAACGTGGCGGGACGCCATCTCTCCACTTCCAGAAGATATCTATTGCATCCCCCACTTCTAAAAAAATTACAATGGGCAAAGATAGGCACGGAGGACAGCATGACGTCATGCGTCCCCCTACCATTTCAGATCCACTTTTACTCCTGAGCAGGGTTGATATGTTTAAAACAAAATGTTTAAAACAAGTGTTTAAAACATGTTTAAAACGAGGGCTGTTGTTTTATTCAGTTTGTTTTAAACGTTTTAAACAAATTGTTTTAAACGTGTTTTTTTTCGATGCTGGTTGGACATGTTTAAAACAACTAAAATATCAGATTGAAGAAGCTAATTTAATTTTCTAACAAACAACCCATCCTCCGCAGGGTTTGTGCATGGAGTAAATTACAAACAGAGTTATATTCTTATTATAACAGCAATTACTGAACGAAATTCTGCACATCATTCTGAACTAAACCAACAGAAGTTCAAGTGAAGTATTTGAACATTTCATGAGATATACACCATTGAAAAGCTTATAGACCACAAATTCCAACGAGATATTATGCGTGAAATTCCCGCCGTATTCATAGAAAAAGAACAGACATAAAATATCATTAAAAATATGAAAATATTGACTTTGCGGGGCCCTGGCAACCCTTGCAGTTACCTGCGCTGACAAAATGATGCTAATGTGAAGGCCACATACTTGTGACAATAATATAAGAAATGGTAGCCATTGCTGCCATTGCGTAATGAATTCGTTTTATGTAGGAAATATTTTTTAAAAAAATATGCGCAGAAAAACATTCATTGAATTAGACATTCTCTCCCCTCCCCCACTATAGTACCACGTCTATATGCAAATCATTTTTGCTGCACACATCATATATACGAACAAGAATTATGCTTCTAGACCACTTCAGTGAAATATATCTTGTGTTATACGGGACCGTCCCGAAAATAAATGTAAATTAACCAAATTTGACCCCCTCTTCCTCTATAAACAACAAGTACACATACAGGTTACTATCATGTAGGGGACTACTTCATTGCTTCACATACCAATTTTTATGGATGTACCACACAGAGGGGAGGAATACCCGCCAAAACCTGATGAAAAAAAATTGATGAAAAAAAAAATACTTCATCCTCCCTCTCTCGGCCGTACATACGTACCCCGTATATACATAAAATGCAAGTGACGGAAAGCTTTATCTCTCAAAAATACTTTGGTACCAAATCACCTTTCTAGCTTAATTAAGGACTGAGCTATTGATGTTTGTTGTAAAAATAAATGTAATTTACGTCAAAAAACTGAAACTCCAAAAATTGGCTAACTTTGTCCCCTCCCTGCTCCCCATAATAAGCAAGAAGTACAAATCAGGGTTGGCAAAAACCATGGTTTTTATTGAAAAAACAAAAAACCGTTTTTTTTTGGTTTAAACCAGGTTCTTTTGGTTTAAATAATTTGCTCTATATATTCATATCATATATGGACAGAAATAAGTTTGTTTCGCCTTGATGTTATTATGCAACTACCGGGTTTATGCTGGAAGGGATCACATAAGCTTAAAGCGGAATAAAAATCGTTTCTCGAGTTATATCCGAGAGAAATTGTTCTCCATTTGAACTCGGAACCAGGACTAATTGGCCACAAATTCGATACGTCTGCCGACTCACTCACGAAGGAATCCTGATAAAAATACGTTGTACTGATCTTTACATGCTTCTTAATATAACTGTCAAGAGTCATTTCAGAAGGACAAAAAGATAAACAGTTGCACAAGTGAAACCATTATACAGAATTACATATGAACAATTTCAAAGTACTACGGAGTACAGAAGAACTAATTTAGTTCAAGTTAGTTAACAACGACTTCTGTAAGTCCAAGTTAAAAAAAAAAAATACAACTTAATTTGCATATCAGTAAGAAAAGTGAATAAAGATACGAATTATTTGAGTCCACTTTGGCTCAGACTCATTTATACATAAATAAATACCAAAGAGACTTCTCATTTCACTAAATGTCTCTCGTGGGGTCTGACTCCCCCTCCCCACACACACAAAAAGTACGGCATTTCGATGTATTTTATCAATAGTAAACATTGAAACGAAACAATATTTAGAATTTTTCTTTGATTGCAATTAAATAAAAACAATAATAACAACTACAAAAAAGTCACAAAACAAACATTTATAAACTTATATATATATATATATATATATATATATATATATATATATATATATATATATATATATATATATATATATATATATATATATATATATATATAAAGTTGCTTATGCAGTATAATCTTTTTGAGTAATGAATGGGGAATTTAGGTCTGAATATAATACGAATAATATACGGGAGTAAAACGTGATAACCCACAAACGTGTGTTCATCAAGATTTTACAAACACTTACACTTTTAGGAACATTTTTCGTTTTTTGGTTTAAACCAGCCAACCCTGGTACAAATACACGATATTACCATGTAGTAACCTACTTCATTGCTTCATGTAACAATTTTTATGAATCTATCCCCCAAGAGGGGGAACGGCCCCCCAAAAACTGTTGAAAACAAAACAAAAAAAACACGATATTTACCCTCCTCCCACATACATAAAATGCACACCAGGAAAGTTGCATCTTTGAGGAATAAATTAGTACCAAAACCATCTTCCATCCTTAATTTGAGGTTTAAGACTGAGCCATTGAGGTTTAAAGCCCTGACACAGCAGTTGCGTCAATGGGCGTTTAAAGATTAAGAATGCAGACGACCAGTAGAACGTAACACAAAGAAACTAAACTACATATTCTGTGAACGGAGATCGGGAAAATCCCGATTTTTTCTCCGGAATTGAACATTTGGGCGGATCGAGATTAGGGAAGTTCCCGAAATTTGATCTAGCGGTTGAATATAGATGGCAAGCAGTACCTAAGAGTGTAAAAATGTAATATATATGCTTATGTAGATTATTGTTTTAAACAAAATAAACGTTTTAAACATGTTTTTTTCTTGTTTAAAACAAAGTACTTTGTTTTAAACGTTGAAAACGTTTTAAACATAAAAAACATGTTTTAAACATAAAAAACGTTTTTTATGATTTTTTTTTAAAAAAACATGTTTTTTTTCAACCCTGCTCCTGAGTATAATATATGGCTCTATCACATTAAACTATAAGAGGTAAAGTTCTATAACACTCCTTCCTTTTCCAAGAGTTCGAATGAAAAAAGTGCTCTTTTTAAAAATTATTTTTTAAAAAAACATCCAAATAGGACGACTAAAATTTCTACCACACTGCTTCTTTCTCGTCTTCTTCATGTGTGGCGCGGATACGCCCATCTAGCGTCATTTGTTACCCGGTATAGTTCGAATTACGAATATTGTACACAACGTTCGTAGCGTTATGCGGTGTAACGTCATAGAAATGAATGTTCAACACAATTTATTAAGAGTCCAACACACATCATGAGTAACGTGAGACGTAGGAAATGTGTAACTGACACTTGAAAATGTTACAAGTATTTGTTAAATAGTGCTGAATTGGGTAGAATTGTACCAACTCTTTCACAAAAGGGGCTGAAAATGCCAGCGTGGTACCAACGGGCCGATGAATGACAAAAATGGCTGAATTTGGTACAATTGTACCAAGTGTGGCAACACTGATATGAGGTGAGGTAGCAAGAGCATAATCTGACAGTGTTTCAAACCCAGTGTGTTAGTAACTAACTTAGGATATGTATGTTGCTGTATTATCATGGGGGTCAAGGCAGGCCCGTATCCAAGGGGGTTTAGCAGTGGCCGGGTCCCCCTAAATTTTTACCGGCCCTTAAAATTTTCACGGTAGGCTTGCAAATGAACTATAATATGGTGATGAACTATAGTATGATTGGATCGGCCCCCCTATATTTTTGGGCTGGCTATCGGCCTGGGTCAAGGTGGAACAAAACGAGCCCTATGGGGCTACTAACCCGTTCCTATTCCTACTTCTACTGGTACATCTACTATGGATCCGTATAGTAAAACTGTAAGTACTTTTTTATCAATAAAGTTAAGTGTGCAAAGTAGACTAAATACCACGTGACATTACGTAACGCTCGGGTGGTGCAACTTCAATGTAAATTTAACCTCTCCCTTTGAGAAGACAATCGGCCGCATTGTTTGTCATTAGTGAGTAGTGTGTAGTTTGCAACACTTAACAGTTTCAAGGTACTAATTTTGCGCAGTGATACTATACTCATGTACTCGGATTGTAGGAAAGAGCAAAAGAAGCATGAAAATAAGAAATATTTGTGATCAATAGTGAATAGTGAAACCTAGAAATGAAACAGGGATAATTGTAGGTAAGATATATGAAAGTAAGAACAGATAAGTTGTAATACAACGTTGAAAACAGATTTATGTGGGTTTCTATTGGGACCGCCATCTGCGGCAGTTTAGACGACGGTTTTACCAAATAGAAAATGTATAGGTAATATACGATGTGAAGCTTTTTCGTGAAAGAACGAGGGTGTGAATGTAAGTAATTTCTGTCAGTGTACAGCATATTGAAATGAACCAACCTGAAAGCTCTAACTTGACCCAAAAACGTGAGAGATCTATAAAAATTTGGTAGAACCGTCTGCTCGAGTAATCCATTTAAATACAACGTACGTAGGGTTACAACATAACATTTAAAACAACAACAACAAAATATTCTTTGAGATTTCACAAAAAGATTAATATTCTTCGACAATTCTCATAGGTCATAGCATTTTATAAATTTAGTTCTATAAATTGTATGTATATAACACATATAACTAAACTTTTTCAACAATGACACGGATATATTAACGCAGGTTTCAGCAAACATCTATTTTATATAATTAAAATGAATATACTTAATATGTCGTTACCCTCCACTTAATCATTTAGTACTTCAATAATAAAAATAATAAAGGGTAAATTTTACAAGGGTAAGGATGCCCGCTCTCGTTTATATCCTTACGTAAATACGAGAAATGATATTCAATTAACCTTAACAAAATGGGTCGAAATTTCCCTGAACGTAAGCTAATCCTACCCTACTCTACTTCATCCTATGCTATCCTACTTAACCCTTTTAAAGCGATCTTGCTTATCGATACGCAGCTGGAGTGTACGTACATTTTAAAGTTTACACAAATAATAAAATATTTTGATCGGTACTCTTATTATCATATTTTTAATTTTTAAACTTAAACTATAGCATAGGTAGAATTGTTCACATTAGAATCATATTTAGGGTTACCAACTGGCCGGGTTTTTACCGGCCTGGTCGGAAATATTGCTGTTATTTTGTAAAAAGCCGGTGACCGGTACAAACTTCTTACCAGGCCCTTTATGACCTTTTTTTTTAAAAAATGCATCTTGTTCGAAGCAATTTCATCTAGTTCGAAGTATAGATTTAAGAAAGTAACTTCCATTCTGTAAATCAAAAATTGTCACCTTTCATCTTCTATCAACGATTAATATATATTTTGTTCTCAGTTTAGATAATTTTAAAGAGATGACAGGGACTGTATCAGGAAAAATTTTAAATTTACTTGTAAGGAATTTTATAAACTTATTGAGAGTGAAGAAGTACTTCTTAAAGCAATTTCCTGTAGTTGAAGTATAAGTTTAATGAATAAAATTCATTTTCCAAATCAAATTTGTCACGTAAATATTAATATACTTTTGTTCATCTGTTTTGATAATTTTAAAGAAGTGGCAGTTACTGGTAAATACAATAAAATGATCAATGCTGATTTCAGTTTCTCATTTATAGCAAGCTTATTAGTAAATGTACTAAGGATATGCAGAATACAGGTGCCTGTGCACTTTTGTCCGCGGTAGTACATGTCCATCCCATGGATGGGTCCCAACAGAGATACTTCACACTTTGTTAGACCTATACGAGAGAATTTTGAGGGGATGCCGGGCTTTTTATTTTCCAGAGTTGGCAACGCTACATATATTCTGTGTTCTATACATATAAATATCCTTGTTCAAGTTCAATACTAGATGTGTTATGATAGCAAGTCCTAAGGGGCAATCATCTTTCTCTGCATCATTAAACTAAGATATACTTCTTTGATTATTTAGGTAGGCCTATTTGTTTAGCCACGCGATTTCAGAAAATACTTTTTTATATACGGTATAGTTATATACATATACATACGTATAATCGCATTTTCCTTAAGACTCAAAACTGAGTTTTTTCTTATTCTTTGTCCAGATAAGTTATTTTTACTTACATTGTGATTAACAACAGAGAAAGAGAACTCTGCAACTTTTAGTAGCTCAGAGAAACAAGCAATATCCATTTCATATTGGAAATATTTTTAGCAGTTATGCAATAAGAGCTGATCTCCTTATATATTGGGAATCAAGAAGTTGAGTCAGTTATTTCTACCCTCGAAAAAGAGAGAGAGCACTTTCCCATTTTCCTAAAAGCCCGGACGACTATTTTTAGTTTCTGAGAAAAAGGATGTCTAGTAACAATAAGCGTGCGCTTATATCAAATAAAAGTTACAATATAAAATTGATAATTTTCTCAATAAAGAAAAATACAATATTGACAGTGGCGTAAGTCACATTTTATTTGTTTTCCAGAAATTAACCCAAAAGGTATCGTTATAAATTCGGGAACAAAACAGCTGGTTCCTTTACAACAAAACCTTGCACTCTGTAGCTCTGGCTTGGGTTTTGTGTTAATAGTTTGACTTATCTAGGTCTAGTTTCTGTTTCTAAGTCTCTGTTTTTAGAAAAGTGAGTTATACCACTGCAACTTTATAGTAATCCTTCCATATGTTACTATGCGTACTTCAAACGCAAAGACATTGAAGAATATAGGTAGACTTCTCACAAAAGTCATACAAGATCGCAACTCGTAGCTCAATAGACACAAGTTTTCTTAGTTTCCAACTTCATAAATGTTCACCCTATAAAGAGGCAGATTGTAATCCGGACAAAGCTTTTGGTTCTAAATGAAAGAAAGGCACAGAAACTATAAATAAAATAAAAGAAAATGCGAAAAAAAAATACTTCGAGAATGGTTTATAATGGTAGATAATAGATTTCAAGTATAGCAAGGAGTGGCTTATGAAACAAAACAAAATTTAAAAGAACGGATGTTGTAGAACGAGAGGAAAACATCTAAAGAATTATGGGAAGAAAAACGGAGAGAAGCTTAGGATGTATAAAGGTCGAAAAACGAAAACGTGATCCGTTGAGGTATGTAAAAGCGTGAGTGAACAAAGGAAGAGATCAGATTAAAAAGCTTCACTAAACACGGAATAATTCGAAAATAGTACTTTATTAATTCCCTATTTTTAGGTATGATAAGAAAGAATATATGAAAAATGTAATCATCAAGGAAAGTTGTAAACACAGGAGATACTTATTTAGAGCAAGAATACACTCATAAGGCTTCTACTTGGACTGATCCCAGACCTTGCCGAACTATACGAACTCGGCTACAGGGTCTTTGTATGGTAGTCTACATTCCTACACATGAGTAGGCAGCCTAAATATTTGAATTTATAGCCTTTTCTTTACACTGTAAATATGTATATAAGGATTAGTCAATTAGTATCTGCAATCAATTTTTATTATTTATTACCACAAAAGTACGATGCTTTTATTCATATCATTTTTCAACATAGTCACCCTGTTTGTTTAATGCACCTGGTCCACCGTTGCACAAACTTTCCGATACCCTCTGAAATGCCGTGAGTGCCCCACTTCCTTCACCCGTTGGATAGAGCTGAATCGACGGCCTCTCAGAGAATCTTTAAGTGGACCCCAAACAGATGGTAATCAACGGAGTGAGATCGGGACTATATGCAGGATGCTCCAACACCTCGGAACGCAGCGTCTGAAGAGATTGAGTGGTGTGGACGGCGGTATGTGGACGAGCATTGTCATGCAATACAATAACGCCTCCGAAAATGATCTCTGCGTTTATTACGAACTGCAGGCCTCAACTTGCTTGCCGCATATCACTGTAGCTTTTACTGTTTGTTTTTGACCATTTTTCCATTTAATGTTCCAGGATGGGCACTTGTGAGTTCCAAAACATTGTGAGCACCACTTTCCCTGCAGAAGATTGACTCTTGAATGTCTTCTTGACGGGAGATCTGGGGTGTTTCCATTCCATGCTCTGGCGTTTGCTCTCTGTTTCAACGTGATGAATCCGCGTTTCATCTCCAGTAATTATTCGTCTGAGTAACGCTTCACCTTCTTTAGCATAACGGTCCAGTAGGCTGACAGATTCTCACTCGGTATCGCTTGTGCTCTTCATCAAGTTTATTCGGAACCCATCTGGCAAAAACTATGTGAAAGTTGAGCCTGTTATGCATGATGTCATATGCAGAGCTATGACTAATCTGCATATATGTTGCCGTTTCATCAAGTCACTCGTCTCCCATTGAGAATCAAGGCACGTACTCCTTCAATAATGTCATCAGTAGTGCTCTCAACGGGTCGGGTCGGGTCGGGTTGAAGACCGACCCGACCTGACCCGTGACCCGAATTGACTGACCCGACCCGATGACCCGACACGACACGACTGACCCGAACCATGATCCGACCTCATTGACCTGACCCGACAACCAGACCCGATTGACCCGACCCGAGCTGACCCGAATGACCCGACCCGAGTAGCCTCCCGACAACCCGACCCGAGTTGACCCGACTGACCCGACCCGACAACCCGACTCGAGTTGACCCGACCCGAGCTGACCCGATCCGAGTCGGGTCAACCCGATACGTTTGAGAGCACTATGGTCACGAGACTGGGTGAACGCCAAAATGCACTCCCATTGGGAATTAAACCCGGACCACGTGTACCGAAGTCTTACACGTTAACCACTAGCTAGATCAAGTGGGGGATTTGTATATGCATCTTAATGAATATTTGGCACTTTTGAGGTTTGGTTATTTCTTTTTATAACTGATACCAATGTCCGACGTGGGAGAAGTATATTTTTTTTTTCTTGCTTTAGTTCTATGTGACGAAGTTTTTATTCAAGGTCAGTGTTCTCACCTGGTTGGACGGCAGGGGGTCTTTTCGGAAGGCAATAGCAAGAGTCTCTTGGCGGAGACAAAAGGAAATCGTTTAACTACAATGATAAGGGTTGAGAAAACAGGAGAACACTTGTGATTTTTTCCAAGCCTTCAACTTTCATTCCAAAATAGGTTCTTATGATTCCGGGACCCGTGCCACTTTGATTTTTCCTTCTTGGTAATTAAAGCGTATTTTACAGTATATATAGTTGCAAGTAAGAAGATACATAATATGAATTTTGGAATTTAAAATTTAAAAATACAGTATGATAATTAAAGTACTAATTTTATTTCATCACTTTCAGCCCAACAAATGAAATTCAAACAAGTCGCTCCCTGGGTCTTGGTCATCAATACTGCGTCTTATTCTTTGTCTTGCAGTCAAGTCTTGGTCCTGCATTTCGTAGTTTTGGGGGTCTTTCATGCTATACAAAAGCCAAGAATGCTCGCTTCTTCGGTACAAATGAAGACCAAGTGTGATTTTGATTATGATCTTTCATACTATACGGAAAGCAAGAAAATATGCTCATCGCTACTTGGTGATCACCAAAACAAGGCCAAGAGCAAGATTACTATGTAATTCGTCTTGCATATCCAATCTTTATCTTGTTCTTGTATCGATGTCCTTGGGCTTGGTGAAATAAAATGAAATATTTAGTTTAAGGTCCCTCGATTCTGCACCGAGGCTAAGGGATACGGTGACCATGAGAAATGAATGAAATGGTGGAATGAAGAAAGTGGGAGGAAACAGAACCCCGAGAAAACCCACTTCACGGCGTTTCTCCACCACAAAGCCTACTTAGCACAAGCTGGGATCGAACCATGGACACCATGCACCAGAGATAAATTCTCTACCACTGAGCTACCGCGGCCCTACTTGGGCTTGGTCGTCCATATCCAATCTTTCTTTTAGCCTTGCTTAAACAACTTCTAGTTTTGTTCTAAATCCAGACTCCATATTAGCGTAGATATTAATATTATAGTCGATTGGTAAAATCAATCTTCCACATTTATAAATTAAAGTACACACAAGTACAAAAATAAGCATTTACCATAAAAACACTAGCTGCAAGTGTTCAAAATAGGTTTATGGCTTCTATAAAATCAATTGAAAATTGCTATTTTTAATTAGGCAGCTAGTGAAAAACAGCAGCTTTCGACTCCAGCCGAGTTTAAGCTCAACCTGAACTCAGTTGACCAAAGTGAGCTGACCCGAATAACCCGACCCCAGCTGACCCGATTGACCTGACCCGAGTAGCCTGACCCGACAACCCAACCCGAGCTGACCCGTGACCCGACAACCCGACCCGAGTTTACCTGACCCGTTTGAGAGCACTAGTCATCAGTTGTTGCTTTAGCCGATCGCCCTGCTCCTCATCCTTCACTCTCATCCGTCCACTTTTGAACTACCTGATCTACTGGTAAACACTTTGCTGTGGTAACACATTGACCCCGTATTGTACTGAAAGCCTTCTATGAATTTCCGCTCCGGGTACACCTTCAGACCACAGGAAACGGATGACAGAACGCTGTTCTTTGCACAGAGTAACATGGCCATCTTTACTTCGCAACAGCTCAAAGCGGACTGATGTGATAACGCTGCAAACTACCACAGAAAAAACCAAAAGTGACACCTAGCGTCTAGTGAGCACAGAATGCCATAGAGGCAAGATGAAATAGAAAAATATTGTAATTACTTATTTACTTACCCTCGTATTTTCTTTCAACGATCATTATTTTCTGAGAATAGGAACATTATTACTTAAGTATTGCTCATTCTTACGATCCCCCAACTTGACTTAATCGAATTCCGTGATGTTGGAACAGAGAAACATTAGATCAATCGTGTCGCCTCTGCCCCAAAAGCATTGGTTATGGCTCTGCTCTTATGCAAGAACTAGAGTGTATCTTGTATTCTTCAGAAACCAACGATTGAACGGGATGTGCTGTCTGAAACTAAAGAAAGACCCTAAGTGATTGGGAGCCGTGAATATTCACTGAAACTGCTGAGCCTTTGAGCCTAGTCTGCTGTGTTTAAATAGTGTGGTAGTTAGGTTTTTTGGAATATAAATGATCCTCGGGAGCTAAGTATCTCTACCTGTTTTATATTAACTTAGTTGTAGGGTAAAGTTAAATCAAAAGGTTAATACCCTTTCTCTATAACATGCAAGGCTTTATTTTCATAAATTTAAATAGATTAAAGAGATAAAGTGAAATAACTTTCCACTATTACGTGGGAAATCAATTCGTTTAGTTTAAAGCCTAAACAGGACAGCATTTGATATATAAGTGAAAAATACAACTTACGGTAATAATAGCACTTGTTCACCCATGTTCAAGTTAAACTATTTTGTTGGATTAGAATCTAAATGAATTTTGGATGATTTTTGGTTAATTTCTGGCCCAGAAATGTGCACGAGTCGAGACATGTTTCGAATCTCGAAAGTACTCATTCAGAAACACTCGGCACGAGAATTTCGGAAACTGCAGGACTTGTCAGGTGTTCGAGGAGTGCTGCGGTGAGTGTCTTCAACAAGTGGCGAAACCAAGGGGAAACGACGTGCAAACGTCGGATGTGTTGGACGCCTCCCACCTCATTACATATGTCGGACGTTGTAGGCTGAGCAGACTGGTAAAAGAGGACAGACAGCGAACTGCGTCGGAACTAACATCAGAGTCTTTCCGGGTGCAGAATAAGATAGGTTCGATATTACAAAGACGTATTGGGCCCCCTCCTAGAAAACATTTCTGGGTGTAAAACTGGCAATGCTGTTTATTTCGACGTTCTTTGACTTTTGGCTTCTGTTACATGCTGAACCTACATCTGGCGGGCTTCAAAGCTTGCTTTCCAGAACGTAGGCTCTATCAGATTAATAAGCATTGTTTCACCTCGTGTGGAAGTATATTGTGTTCATCATGCATTGTTTACAACCAAGACGGATGTTTGGAATGTAGTTTTTCTTTTACGCATGTGTGTGGGTTGGTGTATATGTGACATTTACAATTCATATATATCTCTTTTGTATCAGCTTATGTGGTTTATAGTTATTCGATTTATTTGAGTTGTGTCTACTCTAATTCTATAAATAACCTACAAATTCTGAATGAATTCTATACTATGCCTTCTGTATATAACTTGCAGGAAAAAAAAAATCAATTTGCCCAGCTCTCCACTGAGGAAAAACTTACAATTAAGGCTTAGACAAAATAAGCGAAGGGCAATTTAGAAGAGAGTTTGAAAAAAAATCCGGTTTAAATTCACAGGACATCTTATGGCACCAATATTGTTTGCACTAGATATATTTCCACAATTTGTTTTAAATTTTCCAAGATAAACTGTGAATAAAGTATGTTTAATTTACATTCTTTTTATAACACTAGTCTCTTCCACGAACTGTCTTAAGTCTACTCTGTAGAGGAATTTGGATCACTTCAGGGACTGGGTTTGCTAGAATGAATTGTTCGCAATAATCCAGAGAAATTATGTAGTGAATCTACAAAGCTTCTGAAATTAATATTAACCCTTTAATTGGCAAGCATTGATAGCATTACCATTAATATATTTAGTTTGCTTTCACGGTTGAACGAGGCATGTAGCCAAGGAGACCAGAAATGAAAAAAAATAAGGATGGATAAAACGAAATGAAATGAGAAAAAGAAGAATCGGCGTTAAAAATGAAAAATAAAACTACACAAAGCTTTTGGTTACTCTTTCTTATGAGGGGATTTGTATTACTTGCAATACATGGTAGCGAGGTGAGTGGGATATCCTGAAAGAGTCAGGGAATTTGAAATTTCCGGAAGTTACGCAATTCTTAGAATTTCTGCTACTAGTGAGGGAGATTTCAAGCTTATGAAAGCATAATGCCGGTTGTGTAACAGTGTTGACATTTTTTATTGTAATTCTTTGTCATCGCATCCTTGCAGTATCAAACATGTTATTTCAAAAACAATTTTCTATTACTCCTTTAAAGTTAATCTGTCATTTGGAACAGACAGTTAGGGATGCGCACGAGACGAGTTGAGACAGAAATTTCCTGACAAAATTCGAGCCGAGACACGGCTATTCCAATAGTAAAATATACATTTTTCGAGTCGAGCCAACACTTTTACAGCACATTTTCAAGAAGAGACAACCACAAATCTTGTCTCGTGCGCATCCCTACAGACAGTAGTTGAAGGAATAATAAAAACAAAAATTTATGTGAAAAGAAAGTTCTGTTAACATTTCATTCAACAAAGAAAGGAACGCAGATATTGTAAAATATTTTACAAGACATTATTGAGTTTGTACACTCATGTCCCAAATTATTGTCGCATGTCTATAAATATGTTGTTGTAGAAGTATAATTTGATAATGAATTTGCCCGGAATTTCTTACAATGTTAGTATGTGTATAATCGGCAAAGACATGTAAGTGGCAAATTTTATCAAAAAAGCAGTAAATAGGAACAATCAAACAAAAATAAAACTTTCTTGTCCATTTAGCAACATTTTGTTTTACTCTCTCTAACTTTCGTATTTATAATTCTTTTCCTATGAAATTTACGACAAATAGGTTTTATACATTTCCCGATTATACAAATGGTATCAGTATTAAAAGTACCCTGCAAAACCATTATCAAATTATATTCTTACAAGAAGACAGTCACAGACATGCGACAAATGAGTGTACTTTTTATAATAGTGAATATGTACTTTTTATAATAGTTGAGGTCGTAATGAAAGGAAAATTGTTATATTTGAATGAATAGAGGAAGAACGTAAATATTGTAAAATCATTTACAATACGTTTATTATTATTATTATTATTTTACTCGAGATTTCATCGTAGTTTGTTATAAAATACCAACATATCCTCATTTTATTGTTGTAACAAACCAATATATGTTGATAGTAAAGTAGTTTAAATTGATTGGGCCTTCGGTGTTTCATGTCACGTCCCCCCCCCCCTCCTCGTTACGAAATCCTGGCTAAACGAACCAGTATATGTTCCAGTAAAATAGTTTAGAATGATCGAGTCCCTGGTGTGATGACCACAGTATTTTATGCCACGGACCCCCTTCCCCCTTCCACGAAATCCTGGCTACGTGCCTGGGTTGAACCATGTCTTCCTAGTCATAATTTCGTAATTTTTAAAGTGTTTTTACAAAATAAAGGATGTTTATTTCAAAGCAACGTTGCCATAAAATAGGTCGTATGTGTCGCTACTGAACAGCAACATTGCTCTAATATGGTCAAATACAGGTTGCGGCACGTAAAACCGGCCCGTAAAGTGAACACATAAAATGAAATGTAATGTATTGAATATGATTAACTACAACACATAAATGAAATGTAATGTATTGAATATGACTACTCACCTTCACAGCAGGTGCTGAAAGTGTCCTCCGCCCACTTCAACACACATGTGAGCACGATTGAGGAGATTCATATATACCCTTGTCAGTTCTTGTGTTGTAATGCTATTGGTGACAACCTGGATCCTGGTCTTGAGTTCTTCAATTGTGTGTGGATTTGTTTCGTATACTCTTTCCTTTAACAGTCCCCATAAGTAAAAGTCACACGTCGACAAGTCTGGTGACCGAGGAGGCCACAAGCCTTTGCTGATTGTCCTCTCTGGTGTAAACATCTCATGCACAAGGGACAATGATGCAGCTGATGTGTGGCATGTTGCACCGTCCTGCTGAAAGTAACATAACTGACGCTCCTCTTCGGTCAAGTGTGTATAAAACTTCTCCAGGATTCCCATATATACGTCACTGTTCACTGTCGTCTCAAGGAATATGGGCCCAATAACGCGTGTGGCGGAAATGGCACACCAAACACCAATCTTCTCATCATGCAAGGGTACCTGGTGGATTGCGTGTGGATTTTCTGTCGACCAATACCGGTTGTTTTGGGAATTTACGTACCCAGACAGGTGGAACCACGCCTCGTCACTCATGATGAGCATTAGTGGATCCAAGAAACCACTGGCAACATTGCTCAACAGCCATGAACAGAAATGCACCCTCTTCTGCAGGTCAGGCTCCTTCAGTTCTTGCACAACACTTATCCGGTACGGTTTTAACTTGAGTCCCCTTAAAACACGTCTGCAACTTCTCTCACTCGCATGAACCTGTTGATTCAATCTCCTGGTTGACTTTCGAGGACTTCTTGTCATTATCTCCTCCACCTGCATCTTTAATTCAGGTGTGCAGACAGATGGTCGTCTGTTCCTGGGAGCATTTTGAACCGATCCTGTACGCCGCCATTTTTCAATCAATTCCTGAATGGTGCTTTTTGCTGGCACAGAACGTCCTGGAAATTTCTCCCGAAACAAATTCTTTGTTTTCACAAAAGATCCAGTGAGAATGAACCCTTCAACAATGGCAACACGCTCGGGTATCGAATACGGCATTATCACACACTGACACTCACCCGGCTTAACACAACGAGGCCTTTTTCTCAACTGGTTTCGACAAGTTTCACTGGCTGCGGCTGCACGTGACTGCTGCAGGTCACGTAAGTCGACCCGACCTCGACACGCCATCTCTTGGTAGGAAGGTAGATTATTTAAGTGTTGCCAAAAACACAATATACCAGAATATTACGACGGGCCGGTTTTACGTGCCGCACCCTGTATCATAAGAATACTTTCAGTAATTAGCAGCAGTTTGGTTGAAATATATTCCTAAGAAACCACAAATAAAAAAATATTAAAAAAAGAACTTTCACGGAACGTAGGAGATAAAGCTTCTACAATACTAAGTTTGTCTGTCTTCTGTTGACAAAAATTAGAAATATCTAAACAAGCGACCCGTAAATCATGTATATGAATATTGTATGAAAGCAATAATGCCAATTAAATGATCACTGAAGTTATAATTCGTGCGGATAACGCAATAGAATACGATGTTGATTGAGAGCAACAGTGCCAAATAAAGGGTAAACTGTACCTATGACGTCAACAAAAGAAGACAAGCGTTTTTCCACATCGAAAAGAATTGACACTTTCAAGGAATTGAATACTCCAAGAAAGGTTATCACCATTGCTTATGCTTTCCATCGAAAAAGACCTGATAATGGGAATACGAGAGTTCAACCAGCATGTATTAGACAAATTTACTCCAATTAAAGACAGGAAAATGGACTTACTAATTAAATAAAGTGACTAACCGAATAAAATGTTCTGCATTATTTGTTATTAAAAAAAACAGAATTTTATTTAATTGAACATGCCATATAGCATTTGCATCTAAAGTTATACCGATTAGTCAATGAGTCCAGTTTATATCTTCTGTCTCCGATCATTCGTACTGCAACACACGAAACCATAATCCACCGCCCGCCACTGAAAAATGTTTAAATTATTCTGATGACTCGATGGCTCCAGTCTCAGACATTTCAGAATTTGCAAATTATTACCAGTAGAGTAGTAGTACTGTACAGAAGTAGCAGCCTCAGTTATATTCAAGAACTGTACAATCGAAAGTTCGAAAACACCAAACGAAAAAAGATTTTGAGAACTTGAAATCGGTTCATATATTATTTCCATGTAAAGTAGCAATGCTTACTAGGAATGGGTATTTTCATTAATAAATGCTGCTTGGACAAAAGAACGCAGTCGACTTAATATATCCACAGTTAAGTCCGAACGTCGAGCTTCTCCGTGGCTAAGCGGTTAGCATACGCGCCTTTAGCGCGGGAGAACCGGGTTCGATTCCCGGCGGGAGCTCATGTGGTTCGGATTCCACGTTAATCAGTAGGTCCACGTCTCATATAGCCTCGCTGCTGAACGGGACGATAAACTCAAAATCAACTCAACTCAAGTCCGAACTTCAAGTTTGTTTCAACTTTGAAGGAAAAAAATGAGAATGGAACGTGCAGTGACATATTTAAAGAATTCTTGAGAACAAGCGTCTATTGAAAGCCACTCGAGGAGCAAAGAAATATCAATGAGGAATAGAATATGAAATATCAAGAATTTTAACATGTATTTGTAAACGTAGCTTTCCTAGCTTGTTTGAGGCAAAAACGCCTAAACACAATTAATGAATTAAATTGTCAAATGTGGAGAAAAGGTTTACAAATTCATGAAGTCCGATTTTCTAAGCCAATACGTCCGGCTTTTTAATCATTGCCTTCTGGCCACCCTATCTGTACAGTCAGTGGCGGCGATTGGACGTTAAAAGTTGGGGGGCAAGACATGATCTGAATATTTGCATATCAGTGTTAGTTTCCCTGGTTGCTTCTAACACTTTGCTTGACGAAAGGTTATATAACTAATAGGATACCGTACTATCTTTTTCAGTTAAAGTACCGTATATCGTATTTCACATTTAAGGTAAATTGACAAGAGCAACGCGAGTACTAGCCCTTTGTACTATGGGTACTAGCCCTTTGTACTCTTAAAGAACGAAAATGTAAGAAAAGATCTGATTCCTTGCTCATGAACATCTTAAAATTCTATCTGGAAAGTTGTGTGATCCAGGGCATTTTTTAAGCTACCTTTTTGTATCCAAATGGATACCCAGTCCCAGCACTTGGATACCCAGGCCCAGCAGTTTGGACACACTAGTGTACTTCATAAATCTTTAAATTACTGGAAAAGTACTTGAACAATAAATTACTTGAATTACTGTAAATTTAAAATTACTTCAATATACTTTAATTTTGTGAGCACATGTCTTAGCTTGTATTCTGTGGATAGCTATAAAATTGGAGAACTTCGTTCTTGAAATTTCCAGATGTTCCTCTTTCCTTCGTTTTGCGTACTCATTTGTCCACCTATAGATGTTAGCACTTTCATTCTACTCTAATACAGAGAAAGTTAATAGACCGACTAAAGAGGCAGAAAGGCTGAAGCCAAACTCTCACATCAGTAACGATCCAAATGACGTTTGGATTATATACCTTTTGTATAGTCTCTGAGAGAAAATAACAAAAGAAAACAACTTGCTATTTGGATATTTAATTTTTATGAAATGGAATTTTTACTTATCCTTAGCTTACAATACTGTTTTGGTTCGTTACAATTAAGACTCATTATTTCTGATAAAATATTGAGAATAGAACGTTTACAACACTTTTGGGGAACACTGCGTTGCGACGATAGCCACTTAGACCAAAATCGGCAATATGTAGAGCAAGAAGGAGCTGCTGATTCAGTGCCGACGCCGATGGCTTTTTAGTGAAAATCTCCCATGTCAAATGATTAATGTAGCTACGTGAAGTCAAATCCAGGGTCGTCGTCTATCTATAAGGTAGGCCCACGTATTACAACATATTTGAGGCTAAGGTAACTTGCCTATTGAAGAGGAGGTTATTGTCAAGAATTGAAGAGGAGGGAGAAAGTAGAGCGACAGAATTAGTTACGCTAGCTATGTTTGTTTGCTTTGCTGCTTGTATGTTTTCTGGAGACAATTGAATATCGGGTTTCCTAGCATCTATTTCCGTTTTATTGAGAAGAGTCGATCACAGACAACCTTTCCTTTAAAGTCAGATTGTGTTTTATTCTTTACCATAACGTGATTGTTTCACACATCCTACCATCACACCGATCTACTATGCACTATATTGTTGATATTCATTTGATGCGACGCATATTTGGTTATAAACTTTGATAAAGCAATTTTGATTTTTTGCTTAGGTTGGGACATATTGAGTGCATACATAATTTTGAAGTTGTTATTTTAGAAGCCTGTTGAGGCTAACATTCAGCTATTCCTGAGCTACGCTCTTGCATTCGTATTGGTTCGCTTTCCAGAAATTCCCAATTCTCATTATCGCTGAATTCCAGTCTTCTCAAAGATTGTTGTCTTTAACCTAATCCGTTTTATCCTGACCTAACATTTCTTGGCAATCAAACATTTCGTGCCTTTTATGGGCAGTATGGTTAACATATTTGTTCACGGATTTTTTCTGACGCAATTAATAGATGGCACAAACCTGTAAGAAAGTAAGGGATTGTCCATTAAGTACAAAGTGCTATTTTTAACACTTTTTTTAAAACCCAATTTGTTGCACAGTTACCGTCAGTGGCGGATTTACGCCGGAGGGAAGGGCTGAGCCCATCCAAAATTTTAGGATTTCTATAGAAAACGAATCAAATGTTACTCATAACCTTCAAGCCCCTCCCCTTAAAATTAAAAATTTCTAAACACAAAGTATTCCTAAAGAGAAGCCCCTACTAAAATATTTTTTTTTTCTAAATCTGTCGCTGGTTGCCTTCGTGCCCATCCCCTTTTTTCCTTATACTCAGATGTTAGAATCTCTAATACTCAGATTATAATCACTGTCCATTTTTCCGTTTTTTCTTCAGCGCAAGTTTTTCTTAAATATTGCCAGAAATATTTCCTTTTCTTTGGTAATTTTACGATCAGTGAGATGCCACAAAATGATTGAAAGTTTGTGACAGTTAAATTGTCAAAAAAAATCCCTTATGTCACAAAGCGTAACAAATTGTAAACCTTTCTCATGCTCTGTAGCGTTACATAATTAATGGACTGTCCTAATAGTATCTATAATAGTACTGGAATCTGCAATACACCGCATGCATTCTATTTTCATAGGAAAAGTAGGGTTACATACAATGCTCCTGTATTGATTGCGATGTGTTGAATCGGAAATGAAATGGTTAGCAGAAGTCTGACAAATACGTCATTTTGTATGTCATTATTTCAAAAGTGTACATTATACAAAAATGAACTTTAGAAACTCTGTCAAGGGCTCTCTTGTGCCTGGATACCCAGTAGCGATTTCTTAAAAAATGCACTGGTGTGATCAGATTATTTAATAACAAGTTTGGAAAACAAATAAATAAAAAGAATTATATTAATCATAGTAATGAATGATGCGGTTTGTTTTGTAAAAGTTATGTTGAAACTGGGGATTAATGAACAGCTTATATTTTTAACCAGCTGAAATATCCATTCTTCGCATGGGTCAGATAAAATATCTATGAAAACATACTGAACAAGAAAGAAAAAATATCAGTCATTTTCTACTACGTTTGCATGTCGCGGTAAATGCTCCCCCTGAGACCCCCTGGTTCGAATTTTGAAAAATGCTCCGTCTTGGTCTGGGGCCTGGACCAAAATTTGGTAACTCTCAGTCCACTCGTCTGGTCCCCAGGCCGCACACAGACAGACAAACACACAAACAAATTCTTTATTTTATTTATATTAGAAAGATTCCCGCATTCTATTAAACGTATCTTATTACTCTTAGAAAATGAAAGACAGTAAATACTACAAGCATATGCTACGACATTTGAAAAAATATGCAATTGCAATATCAATTGCTTTGAATTGCAATTAAAACGCAATTCCTGTAGCTTTATTCACTCCACGGAAGACAAATAACCAAAACATACTCACGCAACGGCAAATATTATATGGCGTCATTTTTTCTATGAACCAGTAATACGTACAAAAACTTCATTTCAAAATGAAACTATATACATTAATGGGTTATTTCAAAAAAGTGAGGGGGCAACTGCCCCCCTTTGCCCCCCTAATCGCCACCCATGTGTACAGTTTCCATTTTCTTCAGGAGGGAATATACAAGGTTACTAGGGAATATACATACATACATACTATATGACACTATCAAACATCATAGATTTGAGATGTGCTTTTCAATACCACCAACAGATGGTGTCCATGTGCATGCCCGAACGGCAGCAACAGTCGGACTAAGCGTGCATACGAATTCTTTACTGGAAAAGAAAAAATACAAAAAACGATACATACACAGTGTTGCCATTCAGCCGGTTCGCTAGTCGAGTTTGCAGAACCGTTTGTTATACCCAGAAGTCCCCTCAATATTTTGAAGTACAAAATATTAAATATTTCATTCTAATTTAATGTATTTACTAACGACAGAATAACATACAAGTAATAATAATAATTATATTTATTTGGAATATAATATTCAGGCTGTGAAACGCTTATAATCGAGTTCTTGATATACCTTAGGGGATCCGTGAAGGTAAGCAGAAAGGTAACAAAAGAAATTGAAGATCATAAACAGGTTGGGCTAGGTAGTACCATTTAAATCACTTTCTTTGATTTCCCCCTCCAAATTTTACATGCCAGAGACGCCAGTGTAAACCTTTATAATCTTAAACAACGAAGGTCTAAGAAGAGATTTGATTCCTTGCTTATGAACATCTTAAAATTCTGTCTGGAAAATTATGTGATCAGATTACCGGTATTTAATAACAAATTTACAAAACAAATGAATAGAAAAGATAATATTAATCATAGCAATAAATAATGAGGCTTGTTTTCAAAAAGTTACATTGAAACTGGGAATTAATGAACAATTTATATTTTTAATTGTATACATGCTATTAAATGTATGCTATTACTCTTAGAAAGGCAGTAAATACTACAAGCACATGTACAAAATTTTAAAAAGTACTTTTACAACTTCCCGAAACATGTTAAAATGAGATGAGAATCTTTCAATTTTACGTTCCACGATTATGCCGGCTAGGCTAAAGGAGACGGTGATGAGAAACGAATGAAATGGTGGAGTGAAGAAAGTGAGAGGAAAAGGAAGAACCCCGAGAAAACCCATGCACACGGTGCTTGTCTATCACAAATTTCACTTGGCTTGAGTGGGGATCAAACAAAGGACCCAACGCACCAGAGTTGAACGCTCTACCACTGAGCCACCGCAGCCCTTCCGAAACATCTTCGTTGCCATTAACTGCAGTTTTCACTTTCTTGGAACACATCAAAACGCAATACTTACAATCAGTCCACACTCCAGTTATACAAAATAATTCTAAAACCTAGAATTTCACTAAACTTAATCGTATATACAGACGTACACCCGTAAACGCATCCCTTTACTCGTATACTACACATCAAAACAATCGAAAAGGTACAAGTTGTTTCTTATTACTCTATTTTTAATCAATATTTGTTACTATTAGAAAGAAGAAGATACATTTTAGAAACTGTCAATTTTTGTGCAATTAAAGAATAACTCTATGAAAGACTTTTTTATTTTGTGAAATTCTCTCAATTAGTTTCAAAGTGGTTGACTAATATATCGAGCCGACTAACATTGTAAGAAGAAATGAAAGTACGCTGGAATTGCGCTTCTTTGGGCAATTTTCCATGGGTTGGGGAAAACTCGCGGGCCCTTTTTTCCTTCCCCATTTTGAACCGGAACATGAAAATGCGATTTTCTTCATGTTCGCCTGGGCCGATTTTGAAAATTCCTTCACTAATCGATTTCTCTCGTCGAGTACTACAAGAATCAGTTAAAATCTCGCGGGCCCTTTTTTCTTCCCCATTTTGAACCGGAACATGGAAATGTGATTTTCCCCATGTTTGCCTGCGGCGGTTTTAAAAATTCCTTTACTAATCGATTTCTCTCGCCGAGTATTACAAGTATCACTTAAAATCTCGCGGGAAAATTTTTTCTTCCCCATTTTGAACCGGAACATGAAAATGCGATTTTCTTCATGTTTGCCTGAGCCGATTTTGAAAATTCCTTCACTAATCGATTTCTCTCGTCCAGTATTACAAGAATCAGTTAAAATCTCGCGGGCCCTTTTTTCTTCCCCATTTTGAACCGGAACATGGAAATGCTATTTTCCCCATGTTTGCCTGCGGCGATTTTGAAAATTCCTTCACTAATCGATTTCCCTCGTCGAGTACTACAAGAATCAGTTAAAATCTCGCGGGCCTTTTTTCTTCCCCCCAACTGAATGGTTATACATACTCACCCAACAGCAAATATTATATGGGATCATTTTCTTCTATGAACCAGTAATACATACAATAACTTTACATTTCCAAATGAAACTAAATAGATATATACGTTTAGATATATACATTAATTGGTCACTTCAAAAAAGTGGGGGCAACCGCCCCCCTTGGCCCCCCGTAATCGCCGCCCATGACTACAGTGTTAAACATATCCTCTCTCAGAACAAGGCATAAGCGTGTATATGTTCAGATATCAACAATGAGAACTTTTTTTTTTACATGAGTGTAGTGGCGAGGGTTATTTATATTTTAAATACATACATATAGGGTTGCCAGATTTTTAAAATAAAAAAGGAGGACACTTTGACTGAAAAAAACACTAAAAAAATTGCTTTTACCGAAACTTACGTTTGCTTCCAGACTATATATCAAACAGCACATTTTAAAGAAAAAGAAAAAAAAATATTACAGAAATTAATATATTATTA
Source organism: Thermobia domestica (assembly GCF_964235325.1). Taxonomy (NCBI): domain Eukaryota; kingdom Metazoa; phylum Arthropoda; class Insecta; order Zygentoma; family Lepismatidae; genus Thermobia; species Thermobia domestica. The sequence goes on along the minus strand of NC_137457.1, from coordinate 234,276,972 downwards.
AAGTAAACTAATACAAAAGTACAACTACAAAATGATGACTGGACTAGCAGGCAGCAATACTAATGATTCTTTAAGTCATGGTATTTAATAACGTCATGGTACTAAGAACTTACTTATCTTATTTCCATTCTGGCAATATTTTATGCATCTTGAAAACCTGTTTCACTGATTAATCTTCTGACTCGTCTTTGTTTCATTAATTAGTTGACCTGTTTTATTAATTAGTCTCCAAACTCGAAAAGAAGGACAAAAGCGCGTCCAGCTTGGCTTCAAAGCCGGACCAATTTTTATGTCCAAAAGCCGGACGTCGGGCAACCCTACATACATACCATTGTCAACAATTGTCGATCCATTGCTAGGTTAAGGTCTTTCCAATACCTTTTGACAACCATTTATCTTGGATAATTCATTTCCGAAATAGCCCATTAGCAGTACTACCTAATTTCGTCACACCACTTTGTATTAGGATGCTGTGTAGGTCTCTACTTGTCACTTGTGTCCGATAAAAAATTTGCTCCTGCCTAACTTGTGTCATGTTTGCTAAGAAAGTTATATCTATCTATCCATCTACCATCTCTCTCTCTGTACATATACCTAGTATATACAGGGTGTTAATGAACTATACCGACTAACTGTAAGAGGTGATTCCTCACATCAAAATAAGAGAAAAAGTTCATATGGACCTATGGCGAAAAGTGCATAGTTTCAGGGGTAGGGCTGTCCAAAATCGCGAAAAAGATAAATTTCAAGAGGCCCTATTTCGAATTCCAGAAACTTTGGATGGTGGTCCTTATCAACGTAAAATAAGCCACTCATACACAATTCACAAGTGCATATTTCGTTAATTTTCAATGGGTGAACAGGGCATTCCCTACAGGGTGTAATTCTCATATATGCTTTCAATAGAGTTTTCAGATATATCCTGATTTCAAGGAGGATCCAAAGTAGGTAGTAAGTAAGCCTTGACAACAATGAATATCCAATGCTTCGGAGGGAAGACAAAAGTGTTAGAAACCGGCAGCTCCATGTTTTTTGTGTTCGGAATAACGTGTGATGATATTTATTTCGCTACGGTATATTTCACGTTTTCTCCATTTATAAGCGTGAAGAAAACATTACAGCATGCGTTTTCCGCAGTACGAGAGACCGTGCTGCTTACGACCCTTAACACTTCCGACATCGCCCCAAAGGATTCCGTGTTCACTGCTATCAAGACTTATCATTTGCCTATTTAAGACCAATTATAAATTCAGAGCATATCTCAAAATTCGGATGATGGCATGTCTAGGAATTTAATACTGCAGGGAATACTCTGCAAACGAATTGAACATTAATGAAATGTGCATTTTTGGACTGCGTACGCATGACTTATTTTATGCTGATAAGGACCATCATCCACAGTTTCTCCAATTCGAAATAGGGCCTCTTAAAATTTGGCTTTTTCGCGGCTTTGGACAGTGGTAGCTCTGAAACTATGCACTTTTCCCCACAGGTCCATATGAACTTTTTCTCTTATTTTGATGCGAGGAATCACCTCTTACAGTTTGTAGGTTTAGTTCATTAACATCCTCTCTCTCTCTATATATATATATATATATAACCGATTGTTAAGAATAACATCACTGTACGTACACGTTTGTACACTGCAAACAGCTAAGAAATAGTCAGTGACACCTCCTGAGTTCTACAAGGGGGAAGTTACATCGTTGCAAACTAAAAAAAAAAAGGCTTTTTAGTGGCTATTGGTGGGAGACCATTGAACATATTGCTTACGGGTTTTCAGATTCCACCTTCCACCTGCCTGTGGCTACGTGCTAGCAACAAACAGCGTCAACGTCTGGAAAGAAAGAAGGAAAGGTCGGTATTTGATTTCACTTACAACTAAAGATTACACTTGTGAAAACATGTTGCTTACGCCTTTCATGCTTCTCGTATTAAGCTTTTGACAAACTCATAGAACAATCCACAAACAATGTCACAAGTAGAAGAATCTGAAGAATGACAAAATAAAGAAAGAATATTCTACGAGAAATGCGTAGTCATTGCAGTTGATTTTACTTATGTATTGTGTCAATCAGTTTCTGAAATTTCCAAGAATTACATTCCCCCGCACTTCCGTTGATGGGTTCATTTCGCTACAAAAGAAGGAACTTTATTGTCAAAAGCAATGGTTGTGTTAACATATCGCTTTGGAGTATCGTGTTGGAAGCTTCATGCTTTCTGAATGCGTTTTTCTTTTGCGAACTAACGACATACTAAATATTTTTATGACTCTATAGGCCAGAGATGTTCACCCTCTCGAGGGCATTCTCACAATCAAATTCCCTCGCCCACATTGACGCGAGGGCGAGGGCCAACTGTCACTACGAGGGTGAGGGTACTCGAGGGCGAGGAAAAGTTTCGACAGCGATTGCGAGGGTGCGCGAGGGCGAAGAGAAATTCCCAATACGAGGGCGAGGGCGATGTACAACTCCCTTCGCGAGGGCGAGGACAAGTCTTCAGCACGAGGGCGAGGGCGATGGACAATTCCCTTCGCGAGGGCGAGGGTGAATGAGGGCGAGGGCCACCTGTCACTGCGAGAGTGAGGGTGCGCGAGGAAGAGGAATAATTTCCTTCGCGAGGGTGAACGAGAGCGAGGACCATATGTCACTGCGAGAGTGAGGGTGCGCGAGGGAGAGGAACAATTTCCTTCGCGAGGGCGAGGGTGAACGAGGGCGAGGACCACCTGCCAGTGCGAGAGTGAGTGAGGGAGAGAAACAATTTCCTTCGCGAGGGCGAGGGTGAACGAGAGCGAGGACCACCTGTCACTGCGAGAGTGAGGGTGCACGAGGGAGAGGAACAACTTCCTTCACGAGAACGAGGACACGCGAGGGAGAAGGACAGGCTTTCTTAACAACAACTATTTTGAATTTGGTGTTTGGCCATTTTTGGAGGAATATAATATTTAAAATAGCATCTGCCATGTCCCCTAGATGAAAGTTGATGTCATAGCAATATTATAGATTGGTCATATTCTTCCTTTTATTTAATTGCAGTAGACAATTTCTCTTGTGTACTTCTACATAATTATTAAAAATAATAATGCTATTGAATATAATATTTGCATGTTTCTCATGAATGTTTCCGAATAGAAATAGCGCAACGTTTAGAAGTGAGTGTGCCTCACTGTTGCCCTGCCTGTGGTAGAGACTTTTTAGATAAAAATGTGTCTACACTGTCCAGGGGCGGCTCTAGGATATTATTTTATTCCCAGGGCGAAAAAATGTCTTCACCCCCATAATCATCTTCCCCAAACCCAAACCAAAATGAAGACTTGTCACCCTTGACATTTTCAAATCATCACAACGTTAGCATTTATTTAGACATAAAATAAAATAAAACTTACTTCCAATGCCTCTCTCTATGCTATTAACAAGTAACCTATAAACCAATTATTAAAAAAAAAATCTTTAGCGCTGTGGAATTTGGAACAATATTTTACTAATATAAACACAGGGCAACAGGAAACTAAAGTTTTATTGTAATGTAAACCATATCGATGTTCATTTCAAATATAAAACAAAAGATGGTTAAAACGAAGCAAAGATGAAGTTTCTTAATTCGTTTTTAGTTATTTTGAATTTGTGTAATTATTCTGTAGTTTAAAAAAATATCAAGTGATTATATAAATATGGTAAGAATCTTTGAATAATCGACAATCTGCGGTGGAAATGGTGGAAGAGGTGGGTATTTGCTGCTACACAGATAGGAATGTGAAGATATAATTCTTGAAGTAGGGCTTCAGACCTTAAGTTTTCATGGACTACCTTATGTAGAAACTTGAGCTCACTGATATTTCTGCGAGCATCCATAGTCTGGATATTCGGAATGCAGGAGATCTTCTTTAGTCATAGAATGAACACTGGTAACACGGAAACGTATTATGGACAGATGGATGTTCTTCCACTCCATATAGGTGAGCAGTAATAGGAATGCGCACGAGACAAGATTTGTGGCTGTCTCGTCTCGAAAATGTGCTTTAAAAGTGATGTCTCGACTCGAAAAATATATATTTCTCTATTGCAAGAGCCGTGTCTCGACTCGAATTTTGTGAGGAAAATCCTGTCTCGACTCGTCTCGTGCGCATCCCTAAGCAGTAATCGATCTTGGGTGATCCCACTTTCCATTAATTCCTATTCCTAAATGTGTAGGGCGCTGGTGCACGTACGTTTTGGCTAATGTTGATAAACCGCACGTAAAAAACAAATAAAATAAAATAAAATAAAATAAAAAAATAAAGTCTTCCATTCCGCCCCTAAAGGTTTTCGCCCTAGGCAGCCGCCTAGGTTGTCTATATGGACGAGCCGGCCCTGACACTGTCATGTTTAAAGAGTACTGGTAGACACACAGTCACTCACGTCATTCAACAGTAAATGACATAATCTTACGAGCGCTGATATCTGAACTAATACAATCAGTGAGAGAACCAACAGAATGCAGTAGATCAGATGGAAAAAGACTAGATGGAATGACTTTTGTTCATAGATGGCCATTTTGCACTGGGGTCGCTTAGGCTCATTTCTTTCAACGGAGCTCGCGCTCAGTTCCCTCAGTTCGGCTCGCGTTTGATTATTAAATAAATAGTTTTATTAAGTTTCTGGAAACAAGTAATATGTTCTGAAGTCGATTGAGCAGTAGTTTATTTCTTTACGTTTCCAACTTATATTGTAAAAATAGCTATTAAGTGATACGATACATCCATGAACACCTAGATGGTATAGCCTCGGTGCGATTTCTCTGTTTTTTTCTCTTCTCCCACCCAAAGTCAAAAAACACACACACAAATACACACACACACACACACACACACACACACACATATATATATATATATATATATATATATATATATATATATATATATAATGTGTGTGTGTCTTGGGGCAATATAGTATATCCAATATATATAAATATGTTAGTTGGAAACCTGGGGTCCGCAATACTCTTCCCAATTGGTCCCTGCACCTTCTAAGTCCATTAGATTACATTTTTTCCCTTACTTTGAAGCAAGAAAACATTAAATTTTTAACTATATGACTTCCCTCAGGAACAGCCTCTACTTTTAATTATGTGTTTGAAGACATATTGTCCTGCTAAAATACACTAAATATGATAATTTCTTAATTACTTATAAAGTAGTAATAAAGTTCGGTCTGACACATGTTATCTTTATTATTATTATTATTATTATTATTATTATTATTATTATTATTATTATTATTATTATTATTATTATTATTATTATTATTATTATTATTAGACAATAGACAATATTACCTACACACCAACCAATACGTATTTCTTGGAAAAATCGTCCGAACGAACGTTCAATTTACGGTACCCGAAGAAAAGCTTTTATCTGCAGCTGTAACGCCTACAGGTAATTTAGGCCTAGATTCCAGGGGTGGAATCCAGGGCTGGATTCACGACGGGCTCCTGCAAGGGGGTGGTGGTGAAAGGTTTCTCTAATGATCTGAAGCTGCAGCAATATGATGTCGCTAGGGGGAGGGACAAACGACACTTTTTCCTGTTCTGACGCAGAGATTTCCTTGAATTTAGTAGAGGTGTCTTCCTCATTACCTTACTAAAAATGGAAACTAACTTCTACACACAAAAAAATATGGGATTAGTTTTGCACATAAGAAATACTAGACTATATACCACATATTACAAAGAGTGTTATTGCTGGAATTGTAAACAAATTCACCAAACTAATTTCGTGAAAATAACTAACTCAATCTTCTACGTCTTATATATCTCCTTATATGCTTATAATTATAAGAAACAATATGCTGAAAACAACACTTCTTAAATCTCATCACCGTTATCATTCTTATAATTTGCACCATGAGACAAGACGAGCGAATCTTTTGAGCAACACTAGTAGTTCACCCAAATCTTAGGTCTCAAACACTATTTTAGTGCTAAATGATCCTATAGTACGCCAGGTCCGTATCCAGAGGGAGTCTAGGGGAGGCCGGCCCCCCCTAAATTTTGGCTGCCCCCTAAAATTTTCACGGTACTCTGGGAAATGTACTATAATATGGTGATGAACTATAATATGGTTGCATCGCCCCCCCTAACTTCAGCCGGGTCCCCCTACATTTTTGGGCTGGCTACAGGCCTGTAGTGCGCAAAACCTATAAATTGATAAAACTGATTGTACGATCAAAATGAAGAGCATTTATGAACGTTTAAGATACTCAAATCATTACACAATGTACTCCAATAATAAATATGGTTTAAATGTTGTTAGACACACCCTTCTTACACCAGTTGTGACGCAGAAGGATTCTGAGAACTTCTAGATAAAGGAATAAATTTTGTACGTAAATTTACAGAACGAGACGAGAAGTGAGTCGTCGACAATTGAGACAATAAAGAAGATTCCGAAAATTGAGACGAGACGAGACTTCTATAAAATTTACGAGACGAGATGATAAACCTTATTTCTCGTCTCGTCTCGTCTCATGGGCAACACTAGTTTACACCGAAACATCTAAAGGAAACTATTCAGATTTTATCTAAACAATATTAGGCGTGCAGTAATCAATGATTTGTTCCATTTTAGGTGATCCGGAGTAGTTATACGATGGTATGTTTAGTTTTCTTTCTTTAGGACGTATGTTAAGAAAATAATTCGGCAAATAGGCTGGAAAATTGAGGATCTATTCCTCGCGAGGGAGTCCCTCCCGAGGGCTCCCTCACCCTCAATGACATGAGAGTGAGAGCGAGCGAGGGCGATGGACAACTCCCTTCGCGAGGGTGAGGGTGAACGAGGGCGAGGGCCAACTGCCACTGCCAGGGCGAGGGTGCGCAAGGGCGAGCAGAAGTTTCCAGCACGAAAGCGAGGGCGATGGACAACCATCCTCGCGAGGGCGAGGGTGAACGAGAGCGAAAGCCAGCTTTCACTGCGAGGGTGAGGACAAGTTTGCAGCACGAGGGCGAGGGCGACGGACAACTCCCAACGCGAGGGCGAGTACCAACTTTCGACGTAAGGGCGGTGGGTGCGCGAGGGTGATGAACAACTCCCTTCGCGAGGGTGAGCGTGCGCGAGGGCGAGGACAAGTTTCCAGCACGAGGGCGAGGGCCAACTGCCACTGCGAGGGCGAGGGTGAGTGAGGTCGGAGTAAAATGAACCTCTATGCTCTAGGTTTCACCTACCTATCCCATCAGTTCAGGTTATTAACATTACTTAGCTACTATATACACGGTGAGCACTTAGAAGGGGTAAAGGACTTTGGTTACTCTGTATAAACATTACAATGGTCGGCTTAAAAGAAAGTAGATAAAAGGGTTTCAAATGCTAAAATTATAACTCCATTGCAGCTAAAAGCGGTCGTGATGACTGGTGGTCGGCGATCAGAGAGGTTTTAGAGTATTTGTTAACCCTTATTTTTTAAAAAGTAAATTTTCCTATCAGTTTTTCTTGTGATTGGATACTTCATTGTTCTTTGTTTTCTTTGCTAAGGAATAATATATCTATAAGGGTTTCCTTATGTGAGCATAAACAGCAGAAAATTTAAGAATAGGTCGCAACAGTTGATGTAACGTCTAAGCCTCAGCAGAAAGAGGCACTGTACAAATTATAACATGTATAGGCTATACAAAATACCACGAAGTTGAAATTATCAAAAATTCAAAATGCATTTTTATTAGGGGTTGCGCACGAGATGAGATGAGACAATTTTCGTAACGAGTTTCGACACGAGACAGAATTCTTCCAATAGAGAGAGATACATATTCCGAGCAGTGGCGGCTTTAGTGGGTAGGTCGGATAGGCACAGCTCTATCCAAAAAAATTTAAAAATATACGAACGCTAAAAGATACAATAAAAAGTAAATATATTTTCCACTATTTATATTAATGGTAGATAATTATTTAACAAATAGCATCAAATACTACTGTAAAAGTAATTTTCTACTGTCATTAATCAATCAAATATGCATAAGTATCCATAAGCGAGGGAGCAGGCCTACCTAAAATTAAAATCCTAAAGCCGTTCCTGATTCCGAGACGATACATCACTTTCACGACACATTTTCGAAAGACGAAAGAATCTTAACTTGTATAATGCCCATCACTGATTTTTAATTTCACATATCTTTTAGCAATAAGTTTTCACTTTCACAATTCATTAGGAACAAATCCTTGGAATGATATCATTATTTAATACATTTTGTCATGTTTTATTGGGCATCCTGTGTTTATGAGGACGAAGATAAATGAGAGAGCAAGTTAAGCACAAAGGGATAAAGAAATAAATATTAGATTTCTTTTTTTCATTGCATAAATATTCATCTGAAGAAACGGAGTCTGTGCCAAGAAGCAAAGAAGCATATTCTTGTTAATCTTTGATTACTATAAATGACAGCTGTCAGAGAATATTCAATGTATTTAGACTCGCGCTGACCCTGCTGAGGCCCAAAATATCCCATTCCGTGAATATTTCTGTTCTCAGTGATTGCTGCGCTTTGCTTCGATTGGTTCATTTACTTAGGGTGTGGTACTCCTTGCAGTTTCCGAGTGAAAGCTTGCCAGGATAATCCAAAAGTATCATCAAGGACACCGTTAAAATTTCCCTGTGACTCTGTTTGTGTTAATGATAATAATAGTATCTTAAGTATTATCGCAACAAATATACATATAAAATATTCAATTTGTAATATCGTTACTCCATATTTTTTCATTGCATTAATATAATTCAAGAAAGTTCTTTTATACGTTTTTAATTTAAATAGTCATACTAAGAGAATTGCCATGATCATTGACGACTTTCTGAAGTGTTCGTCGTTCGCCAGCTAACATAAGATAAATGGGCAAAATTTTGAAATGTATTCAACCGTTTGTCTTCTCGCTCTGAAGTTCGTTGATGGGAGTTAGAATTCACTGCAAAATTACGCCTAAACAACTGCTCCTAAGTCATTTCATAAACCTGAACAGATAGCTTCACCTCAATGGAAATCATTGCGCAGTCCTAAACAAAAGTAAATAAGTTATTCTTTATTTTTCATACCTGGGTTTATCTTTTATTTTTTTAATGAATCTTTTTTTTTTAAATATAAACGTGATGGTAAATAAACTGTGTCTATTCTGATGTACAGTACATCCAACATGTAGTGAAGAAAGGTATAAAGATACTCGGATAGAATATTGAAACAGCTAACGAATATTTGTATCTAGGGAGGCTAAAAATATCGAGTGGCAAGATGTATGAGGAAATAACTATATGTAAAATGTCATAGAGTTCATTAGAAATATTGAATTATTTTCCAAAGCAAGGTATCAATTTACTTTTAAAATAAATGAATTCTACGAGTGCTTCTGTATTGATCTAAGGGACTACAAACAGCAAAAAGACTGGGACTTACGCAAAAAGCAGTGGAGAGATGCATGCAGCGGCGAACTGGGACGTAAAGCGTCCAGACTGAGATTAATGATGGGGCCTATATATACTATATAGAGGGTCTGAGATTGAGATTCATGGGGACTAGGCCAAGTCAGAGTTCCTTTTAGAAAAACTTTCAAATTTATTAGCATTAAAATACACAATATTGCAGTATATAACACTTCCTAATAAATGTCATGGCTCAACCTTTCTCTCTCCTGACACCTACATATCTCGACAAACATAAATGAAATGAAATGAAGTTTTACGTCTCACGGTTATCTGGGTAGGCTAAAGGAGATAGTGATGGTGAGAAATGAATGAAATGGTGGAATGAAGAAAGTGGGAGGAAACGGGAGAACCCTGAGAAAACCCATGCACACGGTTTTGTCCACCACAAAGCTCACTTGGCGCGAGCTGGGATCGATCCAAGGATCCCATACACTAGAGGTGAACGCTCTACCACTGAGCAATCGCGGCCCCCTCGACTAACATGATAAATGAAATGAGTGAAGACATGCTGCTACGTAGGATGTGATTTTTCATCTTATATCGCACATTTTGTGTATACATTTTGAAGTTACATTAAGGTTATTCACTGTCGTTAGTATAATGTCAAATGCGGATAGGATTACTGTTCAACAAAATGTTATAATGTATGCTATAATTCGATGTTTTCTTAAGATGGCCATATTTCGAAATCCTTAAGATTAGAGACATGTTAAGGTTATGAAACTTGATATTTAAATATAAACTAATTATTTGCTGAGCAAAGCTATATATTTTCATTAAAATTCAACACGTGTTACAGTTTCGCCAACTATTTGGCTTCATCAGACACTATGGGATACAGAGAAGAAAGATATATTAACTGTTGTATGTACATACGATTGTACAGTTATCCTGTATAGGCCACTTAATTGCAATTGAAATGAAGTATAAATCGTATTTCTACTTTTCTTAGGAGTTGAGTTATGTGCGTCTTCATAAAATCATACAGTTTTGCCAGAGGAGGAAAACCTTATGAAATGTAATACATTTTTCTGACAAACCAATGGTGTTCGAACTATGAAAATTAAGTGAGCATTTATTTTGACATGTTAAACATAAAGAAGAAGAAATCAAGCCTTTTCTGTCCCCATCAGAACTTTTATTTGTAAGACAGTATAATGTCCACACTCGGAAGACAGAAATTATTATTATTATAGAAAAGAAAAGGAAAGTAAGAAAGAGAATTTTAAAAAATACGAAATAGAAGAGTGATATAGTAAATAATTAATCTCTGTAGTACTGAACATTCCCATGCTCACACTTGCTTGTGAGTACTGCTCACTGACATGTGTATAAAACTTTTGTGTAGGTTAGATAGAATGATATTAGCAGAGAGCGGATGTTTAGGCAATAAAAACCTGGAAAATAGGCAGGCAAATAGGCACTAAAAATTTTTAAAAATAAGCACTAAAATGTAACACGAAATAATGAAGATAAATACTCAATACCATTAAAGAATAGATTCAAGTCATAGATAATGTTCAAAGAATATAGAAACATACTTGTTTGTTAATATTAATATCTTCTTTTATTATATATATATATATATATATATATATATATATATATATATATATATATATATATTGTATATTGTATATATATACTGAAAGATGTGCTCATACTTCGGGTGGTGATTCGTGACATTCATGAGGACGTTTTGTCTTCTTTTCATGTACACGACACAGAATTCGACGAAACACAAGAGAACTTTTTGTCTTCACTAATCACCTCCCGAACTATGTGCATATTTTTGAAGTTCACCCTGTATATATATGTAACGTACCACGTGCTTGTGTTTACAAACATCTAATATATATTCACCCTGTATATATATGTAACGTACCACGTGCTTGTGTTTACAAACATCTAATATACGTATATATGTGTGTGTGTTATTTATGTTATATAAATTATATATTTTCCCAATAAAGGCTTATTTTGAAGAAAATGCATAGAATAGGCAACATTAGGCATTAAAGCAATTATTTAGGCAGTAAAGGTCGAAATATTCAAAATAGGCAAAATAAAATTGGCTGAAATCGAAACTATAACTTTAAAACATTTTTGATCATATCTTTAATATTAAATAATAGGCATTTTGCCTAACATCCGGTCTCTAGTTATTAGATATAGGATATTAATAATAATATTTGAATTCTGCTAAATTGTGTCTTCTTGGTTTGGAACGTTTTCCTCTTATTAAATTAAAGTTGACGTATTGAGGAGTGCTTTTATTCCCGTCACCTTCTGTTGGTTTTGGACTTTTAATCTGACAGAGAAACTGAAATACTTTCTCTTGGTATTGTGCCCCGTATTTATATTGTTAGGTTTGGCAAGAAACTCTTACAGCAAGTTAGCCAACATCCTGAGTTAGCAACTAGTAGCACGGTCCATCGCCTAGAAATAAGAGGAGCTTCTTTTAAGAGAATGTGCATTGGTGAAAATGTTTCAGAAAGAAAGAAAAAAGTTTGTTGTATTTGTAGGTGACAGAGACTTAACTTACGGGAAAAAAAAAATCCGTAGCTACAAGAGTTAATGACCTGTAAACAGATTATCGCGATAAATGATGCTACATTATGGCATTTGTCCTCAACATACTGAGTTCCGTTTTTATTGCGTTTCATACATTTTTGGTGGTTTTCTTGGGTTCTGTTGAAAAGCTAAAAACACATATTATAAATGAAGGAAAACACTCTAATTAGAACAGACAGCATAATAATTAATATAAACACTTTTATTTTATGTTAGTGCACCATCTCCCTAGTCTAAAAACCTTGAAATCTCATTAGCTGTGCACAGATCTGTTTGCTGTCTGTAGTCAAGTGCAAGAACGAGACAACGGAAATGTTCTTCATTTTTTCTCAGTTGAAGATTGAGGGGAGCCTGTTGTAGAACACTAGGAAAGAAAGCTAAAAATACAAATGGAAGAAACAAGAGGTCTGGAAAAGAGAAATTTAAGTAGTACCTAGAGACGTCAGTAGAGCTTGTAAAAATAGAAGGTGGTAGAGAAAATTACGGAAAGGCTGCCAAGAACAAGCTGATAAAGACAACGAAAACGAAGATTATTTCAACTATAGATGCTTAATCCGCTATTATTTTTTTTTCTAACGATACAAAATAATTAGTATAATTTGCAGAATATAAGTCATTCACTTAAATGTACAATATTCAAAAACATTATAACTGACAGAAATGTTTCTCTGCTGCTATATAAGTTGATCGCCGTGCCCTGTTGGGGTTCGGGCTGTCATGTTAACTTATAACGGATATAAATCTTCGATTAGACAAATTATATGTGTCAGTGAGAAAGTTGAAAAGTAAAAACCTAAAGGTTCGCCGTAACATTTTACTAGTCTCATGTATAAAGTCTATGAGAATGTAGAACTATCCTACACTCTAAATAATGACTTCGTGATGAAAATACAAGTTCTCTATTTTTCCTAAAGCACTAATATTTCCAGCTCATCATTACTTAAAACAAAATATAGTCATTAAGATTGATGTTGTCACAAGTATTATAATCCCAGTCGTTTTTTTGTGTCGCTGTGCAAGGAACAGGCTCGGAAGCGAGATTAAGTAAAAGTATTTGGCAGCTTTATTCCAAACTCATAAACAAACGCAGAAACAACAGAACTTTGACGATAACTCATTGTCTTTTTCGCTTACTCTTCCCCTCTGCCTTTTTTTTTTTTTTTTTTTTTTTTTTTTTTTTTTTTTTTTTTTTTTAATATCTATATTGACAGTTTATGCATAATAGAAATCCTACTGATGGTATATACGACAACATAAACCCGTTAGTCTTTATTTCAACTTCCAGATCGATTTTAATGTATCCTTTACAAATGTCTTTATTCTATTCTTAGTGAAGTCAGGTATGATGGAAAAAGCTTTTTAAGTTTTGGATATCAAGAAACTAGGTATATAAGGGCTATGTGACATTCACTTACACAAGTTCGAGTAAATTATACTTCGAGGGAGTAAAGGAAGTGAGAAATGTATTATTTCGGTTTCATTCTGAACCGTTATACATAAAATCACGAAAGATACGTGTAAGTTTTTTTCATACACAGAATACAAATGTCATTTCCTTGTACATTTTTTTTTGAAACTTGGACCTCTAAAAGAGTAGAAGAAGAGAATTTAAGTATTATTATAAATTTCTTCTGCTTCGTCGGGCAAAAGGGGGAAAAAATAGTATGGGAGCTATTCGAGAGGCAAATGGTATCTCCGACAAATCATTCACTTACACCAATTTTGGAAATTCCAACCAAACCCTTGGAGAAAATATGAAATTTTTCATTACAAGTTTATTCTGAACTGCATTGAAAATAAAAGCATGAGCTGCACATAGAATTTGTTTAATACCCAGAACACTATATCTCATTTAATTGCACGAATTTTGACATGTATGCCCCGAAAAGGATGGGAAAAGGCAAGCAGAACTAAATTATTATTACATGTATCTTTTCTGTTAGTTTTAGCTTAGCGTCTTCCTTACTCTTAGCTTTCTAAACCGGAGCTCACTGTGTCTTAATTCAAATAAATCTATTGCCTCACGATGGTGACTCAGAATTTTTTTAGCAGGTAGTTAAGTCATTACATATTACTTTTCAATATCCATATCTTAAAATAATTTAATCTTATTAGGCAATAAGAAATGCAGTAACTTAGATCAAGCACTTGTCAACTCTTTAAATTAATGAAATTTTAATCAAGGGTGCTTTCCGAATCAGTAAACGTCAAAGTGCAATGATTTTTGCTCTTGCTGCATGATTGTTCCATAAGTAGAAGAGAAGTGAATTGTTTTACTAACCACGGCCGTACCCAGATTTTTTTTTTTTTTTTTTTTTTTTTTAAGGAAGGAAGATATTTACGTGCTTAAAATACAGTATTTTCTACGGAAGAATATCTCAACTTGATGTACCACCACAAGTATAAGACTACTTCTGTCGTTGCAATATTAATTCGGGAGTGATCATTAGTGCTATCGTAATCTTGATGACATGTCTGGGCTATGTGACCAATTTTAAAATCTTTTGTTAGTTGTGTAAAACGAAAACATGGCTCATTGGGTCTTCATTTATGTATGATCCCTGATAACAAATGGCAAGACTGACTACGCGAACACTTTAAAGAACAACATAAATATCATTTGCGCGTTCAGTGCACCAGGGAATCAAGTCCACTTTTTTAGTCATTTGGACGTATTTCATCTTCAAGATCATTTCTGAAGTTCTCTGGTTCTCTCTCAAGATTCTCTCAGAGGTTAAAAGATTCTTACCCAGATATTGTAAATAATTCGTATAATGTAATAACCCTATAATGTAATAACCGCCGTGTAACGTGGGTTCCTGTCACCACGGCATGGCGCGTCCTCAGGTTGCGGATCGAGGAGAAGACCCCTAGATATAGAGGTCAGCTGCGAATATACTGAATAAGCAGTCGCGGACAGACGACTAGGAGTTGTCCTCCAGCTTGGGGGTTTGGGTAAGGCTAACAACCTCATTCTGTAAAAACCACTTGTTCAGAAATATTCACAAAAGCCTCGGACAAGGACTGATAACTTGGCACGACCTCAGCAAAAGAAAATGGACATGAGATTTGGAACTTGGAATATTAGAAGTCTTTATAGGGCAGGCACGTTAAAATCCGTAACGAGTAAGTTAGAGAAATACAAGATGGACCTAGTAGGAGTTCAGGAAGTTAGGTGGGAAGGAAATGGATCTATTAATTCCGGAAATTTTACGTTCTTTCACGGGGAAGGAAATA
Organism: Thermobia domestica; assembly: GCF_964235325.1. Lineage (NCBI taxonomy): Eukaryota > Metazoa > Arthropoda > Insecta > Zygentoma > Lepismatidae > Thermobia > Thermobia domestica. The sequence goes on along the minus strand of NC_137457.1, from coordinate 234,261,721 downwards.
AAAAAAAAACACCAATTAGAAACAGGGTTTTTCCTTCACAAACGAATAATATCAGCAATTAAGCGTGTTGAATTTGCTACTCACAGGATTTCTTTTATTCCTCTTAAGGGTCGGTGAATGGTGATAATATTGTTTTAAATGTACATGCCCCAACATAAGATAAGGATGACGATATGAAAGACAGTTTTTTTTACGAGGGAGTGGAACGGACATTTGACCAACTCCCGCGATACCGTATGAAAATTCTATTATAGGGATTTCAATGCGAAGGTAGGACGAGAGGATATTTTCAAATCGATTATAGGGAACGACAGTCTGCATAAGGAAAGTAATGACGGTGTTAGACTTGTGAACTTTGCAACATCCAAAAACCTTATTGTGAAGAGTACAAAATTCCCATATCGCGACGTTCATTAATACACTTGGTCCTCACGAGACGGAAAAACAGATAATCAAATTGTTCAAGTTTTAGTAGATAGAAGAAGACAATCTAGCATAATTGATGTTCGGTCGTTTAAAGGGGATGATCACTACCTGGTAGCAGCGATAATAATAGAAAGATTATCGTTCAATAAAGGAAATATTCAATGTCTGAAAACGGAGAGATTTAATTTAAAGAAGTTAGAAGACAACCAGGTAAGAGAGGAATACCAGATTGAAGTTTCGAATATATTCGCGGCTTTAGAAGATTCAGAGTGCACTAGTATTGAGGATCCTTGGATTGAAATTAAAGATAGCATTAAAATGTTAGCAAAAGAAAAATTAGGAAACGCGGAAATACATAGGAACAAACCATGGTTCGACCAGAAATGCATGAAACTAGCAGAGAAGAGACAACAGACAAAATTACGTTGGCTACAAGATCCGAATGAAATAACTACACAAAATTTCGTAGACATCAGGCGGAAAACTTCCAAAACTTTTAGAACAAAGAATTGCGACTTTTTGAAAGCTAAAATTAAGGAAATTGAAGACTATAGTATAAATAGAAACATTCGGGACATGTATAAGGGGATCAATCAATTTAAGAAAGCCTATCAACCTTCTACTTATATATTAAAGAAAGCTAACGGAACAGTTCTCACTGATACAGATAGCATCTTAAATAGATGCAAAGATTTCTTTGACCATTTGCTTAACACGCAGCCAAAAACAAATGTGCGTGGAGTAAAGAAGATACACACCGCAGAACCGTATATTCCGGAACCCAACTGAATAGAAGTAGAAATCGCTACCAAAAAAAAAAAAAAAAAAAATTAAAGAAACACAAATCTCCGGATGTAGACGAAATTCCGGCTGAGTTAATTTTAGCTGGAGGCGAAAAATTGTGGAACAAGATACACAGACTCATTTTCCTTATCTGGAACAAGGAAGAATTACTATAAGAGTGGAAAGAATCAATCATTGTTCCAAGTCACAAGAAAGGCCACAAAACTGGCTGTATTAATTATCGAGGCATTTCTCTTCTGTCAACATCCTATAAAGTCCTTTCGAACATTCTATTAGCAAGATTGATCCCATACGCAGATGAAACTATTGGAGAATTTCAGTGCGGATTTAGGAGAAATCGATCAACTATCGACCAAATATTTACCATTCGACAAATACACGAAAAGAAATGGGAATTCTTAAGTGGGAAAGAAGAAAGAAGTGGCTTACGACTCGATTAGGATAGAAACATTGTACAACGTCCTTACAAATTTTGGAATACCGAAAAAGCTAATTAAATAAATTAAGGAATTTTTAAATGAATCCCAAAGTAAAGTCCGGATAGGAACATTTTTGTCCACGAGCTTTTACGACGAGAATGGCCTGAAATAAGGAGATACGTTGACGCCACTATTATTCCATTTTATCCTTGAATACGCTATAAGGAAATTCAAAGATAGCAACCAGGGCCAAGAGTTGAACGATGTTCACCGGGTTATGGCATATGCTGATGATGTAAATTTAATAGGTGATGATAGGAGAACAATAGAAAGAAATGCAGAGATCTTATTAAACGCTTGCAGGGACATGGGTTTAGAAGTAAATGCAGAGAAAACTAAATACATGGAAGTGCATTGGGATCGTTATACGGCAAATTATGGATGCGTTAAAATATTAAATAATACTTTGGATAAAGTGGATACTTTCAAATATCTAGGATCAATATTAACAGACGAAAATCATATTCACGAAGAGATTAAATGTTGACTAAAAGCAGGGAATTCGTGTTATTATTCAGTTCAAAATCTCTTGTCATCGCGAATTCTGTCAAGGAATTTGAAGCTTAAAATATAAAAAACGATAATCATGCCTGTTGTTCTGTATGGTTGCAAAACATGGTCGCTTACTCTGAGGGAAGAACATAGACTGAAAGTATTTGAGAGCAAGATCCTGAGACGAATATTCGGACCCAAGAAAAACGGGAATGGAGAATGGCAGAAACTTCATAACAAGGAACTACATAATTTATACGGTTTACCAAACATTTTTAGGGTCATCAAGTCTAGGAGGCTTAGGTGGGCAGGTCATGTGGCTAGGATGGAAGAAAGTAGAAACGCTTTGATGGTCTTGACTGGAAGACCAATCGGAAAACGACCATTAGGAAGACCTAGGCGAAGATGGGAGGACAATATTAAGATGGATCTCGCAGAAATAGGAATACAAAGTAGAAACTGGATGCAATTGGCTAAGGATAGAAGTCAGTGGAGAGCTTTTGTGAACGTGGCATTGAATCTCCGGCTTCCATAGGCCATAGACTTACTTAGTTAGTTTAATGTAATAACCGACTTAGTATAAAATAATGACGAAACGCTGAAAACCAAAGTTATTCAATATTCGTATATAATGAAGTCTGTAAGTCAAACTACTTACAATAATGTATAATACAACATATGAGTTTCATCTCACAGTGTAAAATTATCATGGACTTCCAAACTATAAGAATACGGAACCTATTTTTAGGACAACGAATTAATTGAAAAAAAATTACGATACTTTTACCGTTTTTGTTGCGTGGAAATCAATATTGAAACCAGAAGTATTAGGAAATTTCAACCAACTTCCGGTTTTAATAGTGTTGTGGATGGTCCTGCTATAGTGCCTGGGGATGCTGAATCGTTTTCAATAGACAGTTCCTCGCTACATATTTCTTACTGTTTTCGCTCTACGGATATAAACGTTGAAACTGGACATGGCTAATTCGAACCTCTTCCGGTTTGAATAGAAGGTTAACAAAAGAGATGGAGCCTATTCTTGGGGCGCTGAATCGATTGCAGTAAAACGCTTCTCAGTATATCTTACCATCATGGGCACCCGAAGAAAATTTCTAGGGGAGGCTCATCTCCCTGGTTGCTATATTACGTTTGATATATTTTATTTGTATTAAGATATACTATCCTAATATATCTTAACACTAATATATCTTAATATCTAATAGACTATATCTTAAGAAATTTAATACATTTTCGTTAGCCAGGGGTTCCGGGCCCCCTCTGCCCCCTTCCTTCGGGTGTCCATGCTTACCATCTTTGCTCTGATACCTGACGGACGGTCAAAGCCATTTTATAAGACTTCCGATACTTCTCCATACCATCATTTGGAAGGCAACTTTCGATGGCAATTGTACTTTCGATGGCAATGTTATAAGGCAGTGGTTCTCAACCTAATCCCTATCACGACCGCCATTTTGTCACATCCTCTTGCCAGCGACCCCCTTATAATTTCTGTTTATAATAAGTTTGTGTGGGACTTATAACTATTGCAGAGATCTCACGATATCAATCTATTTCTACAATAGTAGAGTCTATTTCTTGTCTATAATGAATACAAATACTTTTCTAAAAGCGAATGGATTAAAACCAAATTTGGTCAGTTTATTCATATTACAAATATCGAATCCAATTCGTCATACTGTTCCAAAATGGAGGTCGTTTGAAATTTTTAAAACTTCATAATTCCCTTAATTTTGGGTCATATGAGAAGAAAAAGTGATTTCTAATTTTGGTTTAAAAACTTGGACAGTTGTTTAAAAAGTTATTGAGTATTTGAAATGACTTGCTAATGTGCGTCACGAAGATTGAACCGGACATTGCCGCATTAGTAAAATCACACCATGCTCAGGTATCTCGTTAGCTTTCAATTTTAAATGTATTTCAATACGCAGGTTTTGTTGAGTTTGTATTTTTCTGGTATTTCAATATGCAGTTCTCATTAGTTTCATATTGTATCTCTTTCATTTCCGGTGCTTAGGATATCTGTTTCGATCCCAGCTCGTGCCGTGTGGACTTTGTGGTGGACAAACACCGTGATCGTGGGTTTTCTTGGGGTTCTTCCGTTTCCTCCCACTTTCTTCATTCCACCATTCCATTCATTTCTCATAATCACCGTCTCCTTTGGCATAACCGGCATAACCGTGGGACGTAAAACTAAAAGATTTCATTTCATTTTCATTTAAATTGATTTTTAAACAACTGTGCAAATGTTGAAAATGTTTAGTAGACCTATTTTTTTGTTATTCTAAACAGTATGTATAAAAATAAAAATATGCCCATCAGAACAAAATTTCAAATAATATTTTAAAATATTTCCGGTATTAGATTCTAATTATATTTATCACTTCCGCTTATCTTCGCGACTCCCAGGTTGAGAAACCCTGTTATAAGGTATTGCTTGCTTGGATTGGCACAGACTTCAATGGGAAACCTTTGTTCGATTCATAGTGGGAGGCCATTGTTCTGTTTTGTATTGTTATGTTGTGAAAATAATTCGTTATGCTTGTTTTATTGCTTATGATGTTGTAAGGTTCAAGTGTAAAACGGGGAGGAAACTATATAGTTCAAGGAATTCCTTTTTAACAAGTAGTTAAATTTATCAAGTTGTGTAATAAGGTAATATGTTCATGCTTGTTAATCTGCGTATATATAAAATTGTTGACAGGATTGAGATCTGTTCTTCACATTATTAATGGTTTTGTTTCTTCTCTTACAGTTCAAATAAGTACAGTAAAATTCCAGTATGGTATGTAGTCTGTAACAATTATAGCCTACTAGATAAAATTTTAGTGTGATATGATCATTAATTTCAAGTAAAGATTGATCTGAACTTCCTCTTGGAGAAAAACATTACAGGGATTGTTAATCTGTAAAACAGCATATTTCGTTGAAATTAATTGCTACAATGAGTTACCAAACTTTTGTGAGCATGTGTAACTGTCTTTCGCTTGAATATCTGTCTGTGAGCGCAAGGTTCTCTACAAGTAAATGGATTGTATTATACGTATATTTTCATCCATATTTAACTCTGCGTAAAAGAAGAAAAGAAAGCAAATACATGGAACTTTTTGAATGTAATAGGCACTTGTTTTCCCTAACAATTAGATTTCCCTATTAGAGCATAATTCAAAGCTATGGAATAATATGTTCTTAAATTTTTTCATTTCGCTGTCTGTTCTTATTAGCTTATAATAGGATATTTTGTTCTACTTCTTTGACCTAAAAACGAACTATTTAGAAGCATCTAATGATTAATTAGAGGATATGAACATACTTAGATTCATCATTACTAATCTCTTTCTTTTAGTATTAAATAACATACAGCTGAATTGCCAACGTATTTTACAAAATAAGACAAATAATGAGAGAAATAGCATTCTTGTAAAAGATTTCTCACTTAGCAACTGAACAATGTAATGGTCTATTTCTTTCCCTAGACCCCTAACTGTATTTCAGAAAACATCAGGAATCAATTTAATGAGAACATTGTGATTTTGACATTCATAAGGAATTACAGTGCTGATGTATCGCATGTTTACAAGCATATTCGTCTTATCAATATATAAGCAAACATTTCACTCCATATATTTCTCGCAAAAAAGTTCTTAATATAAATTATGATGAATTATTGACAATTCCTCATGTGAATAGGAGACGAGGAGCTTTACATAAGTTATTTCATGACACTGAGTTTAGATCAATCTCGAAAGTATTGAATTTTATATTTTGTAAAAGATCTACACTTTTTCTCTTATTTGTGTGTCAAATTATCTTGCATGTATATGTATAGCTTATTTTGCGCATGTTTCTTGTTTTCAGCATTTTAGTTATGTGTTATAAATAGGGGGCGGAAGTTCATTACCTCAAAAATATAGATATGTGACCTATAAAATGCCCTAAAAACGTGTAAAAATTACCTAAAAATTGTGAAAGGATTTTAAATTTGTAATTAGCTTTAAAAGAGTACAACAAACACACCAAATGATAGTTATCATGTTCGCGATACCAGAAAAAATAAGGTAGGTTTTTCAGTTAAAACATGTAAGTTCGATTTTAAACGAAAATTACCAAATAAAATGTAAATTTAAACAATTTAATGATTAAGACGAATGCAGCAAAGTATTCAACGTAAAATGTACTTATTTCCCGTATCTCGGCCTACCATGTAGCATGGGGTGTTTCCATGTCCTGCTGCAAACATACAGAAATAGTGCTTTATGTAAATCGTGTAATAATTGTTCAGTATTAACAAATTGTATATGAAAAATAAGAAAGTGAAAATCAGGAGCACATTTGGATGAGAGGGACTTCCTAGACACTCTGCTTCTTTTCGCCACGATACAAACCGTCAAAAAATAACAAATTTAAACGTCAGAAATGATTTTAAAATATGATACACACAAATTAATTTTGGAAATATTTTTTTAATGAAAATAAAAACTCCAAGTTTCTCCACTTACTTTACATGTAATTGCAGTACATCACATATAATTGCAGTACTTAAATATAATTACAGTAGACAATATAGGAATTAAGACTAACGTCGTAGTTCAGATTTTCTATCTTTTGCTTATAAATTGTCACCTTATGAGAAAATGTGTTTACCTCGGTGCAAAGTCTTGATATATTGCTAAAATCAAAAGAATGTATATATATATATGTAAATTCTAGAAGCAAATTAACAAAACATACCAAAAATACGGAAACATTACTGAAACTTAAGAAAAATTACAAAAGATTGCCTAGAAGCTGAAAATTGGTAAAATATGCAAAAATATGCACTTTAAAATTACCATTCTTTTTAGAACAAAGTGTAGTATTATGTGTATTTGATGTACACATATGATGTGTATTTGAAGTGTATTTGTGTCCGCGATATCAGTAAAAAGGTGCTATTTCATCAACTTCCGCCCCTTGTTATAAATACTGTATGTTGACATGTTTTAATAATGTATGTGAATACGAATTAATTTGCTTATTTGAAATACAAATACAAACAATTTCCACATGAAACAGATTACATTAATCGTGAAGCACCAATAGAATATAAACTATTGTCTGAATTACTCTCGTCCATTTGAAAAGATAACTTATTATGCGCAATGGTTAAAGTAAGGTTGAACTCTCTGAAATTATGTTTCGGCAAACCTATTTGTACTGGTATTAAATTTTGTTCTTAATTTTCTACTAGAAAATGATGTTTATTTAAATACCACTTAGTAATGAATTGACAGTCCATAAAACTCATAAAGTAATGTTATTTCTCGTAAGCAAGAGGTTTTTGGTCCTTAGGATACTTAAGATGAAAAAGAAAGAAAACAGGAATCAAGTTAGTTCGTCTGTAAAATGTCTCGCTATTCTGACGGACAATTAATAACACCGTGTTTAATCTAATTTGTTTTTTCCCTTTTGTTATGTCTTATTATCGAAAGACACAGCTTGCCATGAGATACCACCACGATTAGAATTAAAAATGCAATGGATTAGTATCAAAAATTACATTTTTTAATGGTTTTTCTAGAAGCAAATAAAAATTTGGAGAACATAACATCCACACGTTTTTTAAATTACGACAAACACAATTGTAAGATTTTATAACACAATTACAGCAGTGAAATACATCATTAGAACGTGGTATCATCACGAGATAACCATGATCTATTCTTTACGTATAAACAAGTAACAGTGCCACGTGTACATCAACTGAAGGAGTTTAATTTGTATGGCGTGGTATTTTCTATTATCGTTTCTACTCTATAGTGTTCAACGTTAAAATCAGAAGTGTTTGATTTCTGCTACTTGCGATTTAAATGGAGGGTTCAGAGTAATGATGATAGAACCTGTTTATTCTTAAAACGCTAAATCTATTCCAAAATGCCGCTTCTTGTTATCTCTGTAGATCAATATTGAAACCAAAGTCTTAGTGGCTTTCTATTACTTCTGGTTTTAATAGAGAATTAAAGATAAAGATAAAATGAATTCTTGCGTCGCTTAACCGATTGCAGGAAACTCCTTCTGGATATCTATTATCGTTTCTACTCTATAGCGATCAACGTTAAAATCAGAAGTGTTTGATTTCTGCTACTTGCGATTTAAATGGAGGGTTCAGAGTAATGATGATAGAACCTGTTTATTCTTAAAACGCTAAATCTATTCCAAAATGCCGCTTCTTGTTATCTCTGTAGATCAATATTGAAACCAAAGTCTTAGTGGCTTTCTATCACTTCTAGTTTTAATAGAGAATTAAGGATAAAGATAAATTGAATTCTTGTGTCGCTTAACCGATTGCAGGAAACTCCTTCTGGATATCTATTACCGTTTTCGCTCTATACCTAGGTAGTGACAACGGTAAAGCCCGAAATTGTTGATTTTATTATTTCCAGTTTGAGTATCACCTCCATTAACAAAATTGATGCCCAACTTTTCAACCTCTACACCTTGGCTTGAAATTGATGGTGATCTATAACAGTAGATCTTGAGATTTTTTTGTCTCCCGGACAGACAAGGTAAATACGTGAAAGATTTTTGGGAAACCAAACTCCTTAAAAAGAAGTTAGCAACTTTAGCACAATAATTCATTGTACTTTCTAGATTGTAGGATCACAAAGAACGTTCTTCCAATATTGCTTTAGACTATAAATGAAGTATTCTCCCGAAAAATAAAATAAAATGAAATCTTTTAGTTTTACGTCCCACAGTTATGACGGTTAGGCTAAAGGAGATGGTGATGATGAGAAATGAATGAAATGGTGGAATGGAGAAAGTGGGAGAACCCCGAGGAAAACCCACGCACACGGCGCTTGTCCACCACAAAGTTCACTTGGCGGAGGCTGGAATCGAACCCGGGACCCCATGCACCAGAGGTAAACACTACCACTGAGCCACCGCGGCCCCCAGTATTCTCCCGAATAACACCGTGTGGCACATTTCAGTGAAAGAGAGAAAAATGAAGAAAACTGTAGTATGCTTGCATATACAGCAATGCTCTGCTCAAAGCTTGCTAGTGTACTAGTGCTATATCTTGGGCAATGAAGAAATGAGCCTTCGGTTATGCTCTGTACAGCATGAGTTCACTTGTAACTCATTAAAATTCAAAATGTGCCATACAGCGTTATTTGGAGAGTCCTTAAATTTTCCTCAGCAAGCAAAGCTCTGCATGGTACACTTTTGCGTTGTATGAGGCTTTTTGAGTAACATTCGCCAAATTTAACATTATGTTAGATAGACCATGGACGTCTCTGGCATATAAAAATTGAGGGGGATGACTAGAGCAGTGAATGTTTATAGACTCTAACTAAACTTTCGTCAAAATTGTGAGGTAAATGGGAAGCTACTTGAATTCAAAGCTAGCGCCCACCCAACACAAGTACATACTGATCATGTGTAAAGAATGTTCCTCGAGGTACATTGGAATGTACATGATAGGTACGTGAATAGAGCAATCATGTGAAATACACATGTAAGGAATAAGGTTACTTCCGCCCAAAAGTACGTGCATGACACATACCGAGGAATGTATCTATTATGTGTATATCACGTACCGTGTATGTACTTGACACATTTACTTGGCATTGGCATGTGCCAGGAATGTACTAGGCATGTCAGTAATGTTCCTTAGGGCAGTGCTATGCAACTGGGGGTGCGAGTACTTAAATACTAAAACCTTAACGCTTCATTTTTACGTTCGAATTTAGAAGCTTGTACTTTTAAAAAAAAGTCAAGCAACTAACTCTGAAAATATATGCCCTCCTCCGGCATCTGTGTGGCAATTTAACTATCTATTAAAATACTACAGTAACATTTACGAGCGACCGAGCTCTAACCTATAATCTTAGCATTCAACTCTTTGATTTACGGTTATTTGTGATTTCACGTTTATAACAAAGACAAATATTTTTAAAAGAGTGTAGTTTAAATAAATTACTGAAATAAATATTTTTCACAAAGTTTATCCTTTTAAATTATTGTTCAAAGGCCTTTGCCTTTAGTAAGCCTTCTCCGTAATACATGCAAATGAATTGTGCTGCCATCTTTGGAGCTCTTTTAAAATACACATATATGTTTCTCGACAATGAGATCTCAGAAACTACAGGCTCTAGAAAGATGACGTTTTCACTGATCGATTGCAAATTTCATGTAGATTGTCCAGTTCTAATTGAATATTTAAAAAACATGGGCACTATTTCTTTAGTACATTTTTACGGGTACATTGGAAGTGTTGAACTTTCAAAAAAATAAAATAAAACATCACATCCTAATCATTACACATTCCAACACCACACTGTTGTATATAGCGGTTGTATATGTCTCCGGCATTTGTTTCATAGCCAAATAATAATGGAAAAGGAAGGATAACCATTTCTCCAGTCTAAGATGAACTTTTTTGGGGAGTGTTTTTCCCAATAAGCACCATATATAACTGACAATATATTAATTTTGTATGTAATGTATTTGCTTATTACATACTGCATGCAAGAAGAAAGAAAACACTGGTCGTACATGAATTAGAAACTCCAACCGGAAGTAGGCTCAAATCTTGCAAACGGTGCGAGATATTCAGAAAAATAATCGAAAAATCCCCCTTTATGATACCCCTTGGCTATTTTTAAATCAATACGTCTTTAACTTGTGTCTGTAAAGAGACATGTACAGATGTTGTAAGGAATGATAAGGCGATATATGCTCATATGCGAATAATGCGCTGTGTAGAGAGCGCAGGTTCAGCTAGTTTCTTGCAAAAATTCTTCAATCGAAGATTTATAATCGCCACTGATTTTCAATTTTGTCGATATTATCTTCAAATTCCACAGAAGGTGAAAGAAGAAGCTAAATCAGTAAAAGATGTTTCACCGGTTTCAAGCTTATTGCCATTGAAAAGCGACATTTCCTGAAGGATGTCTATATTATCAGGCTGAATTTCTTTAAGGAGTTAGTTTATACTTAAACTTACGTCTTCCCGAAAATTTTATTTAACGTCTAGTTTTAACGTACAGGTTTTGAACTAATTCTCTGCTGTGTAACGTCACAATATAACCATCAATGCTAATTTTATGAGGACAATTCTGACAGTGGGGTTTAGAATGTTACAACCTAGAGAACGCATCAAACGTCAGAAAATTGCAAAATGACACACACAATATATTACAATGTGGCTAAACTCAGAAAGTGGCTATAGAAGTGAAAAGCATATGGCTAAAAAGCCACTATTGGCTCTTTGGAAATTATGTGACTAACGACGTTCTCAAAATGGCCAGATCTCGTCACAAAGTGGCTAAATTGGCAACCCTAGTCGCAATACGAAGCAACTTACGCACAACCATGCCATGGTACATGGGGTATGTGCCATTCACATTCCTCACATTCCAGTGAAGCATGTAAAAGTACCTTTCAAGTGTCAGAAATTCCTCGAAAGGCACGTACCTAGCGACACGTGCTATGCATATGAAATGTACATTTTTCAAGTACCAGGTACGTAAACGGTACATATGGAACTTAAATGGCACGTTCCTAGAATGTACCTGGTTGGGTGGGCGGGATCGGCTCCAAATTGGTCGGTGTCAAATATAGAAGTAGGAGAAAATAGAACAGGTGACTAATTTTCGATATCTAGTAAGTATTGTTAGTAATGATGTGAAGTGCTAACGTGAAGTAAAAGCAAGGACAGAAATGTGGAAAAAAGCCTTTAGGAGGAAGAAAATACTATTTTGTGGAACCTTGAATAGAACTGAGAAAATGACTCATAAAATGCTTCGTGTGGAGTATTGTACTGTATGGGCCAGAAACATGGACATTATGCAAAAGTTATGAAAAACAACTGTAAGCTCACAAAATGTGGGTGTGGAGAAGAATGGAGAGAATTAGCTGGGTTGAGCGGAAAACGAATGAAAGGGTGTTAGAAATGGTGGGAGGAGAAAAGAATTTTAGATATTATTAAGAAGAAGAGAAACTGGTAGGACATTGTCTAAGAAGGAACTGTATCATAAGGGACGTGCTAGAGGGTATGGTACCAGGAAAGGGAGAGAGAGGACGTGGGAGACTACAATTAATGAACGATATCAAAATTGAAAAATCGTACGTGGAGATGAAGAGGTTAGTAGAAGAGTGTGGAGCATGGAATCAGTTGCAGCAAGTGACCTGCCAATAATGGCACAATACCTATGATGATGAGTACAATTAATTACAACGTATTCTTCCATCACTGATGGGTCATTTAGTACATATTTAGAAGTTCCGGTATACTATAATTTTTAGCGAACTTAGACTTGATGTACAAATTATATTATCAATACTATTGAATACTTTTATATTTCTTATTTTCCTTCCATGATAACTTCTACGACGTCGCTCAAAGTAAAATTTCTTCTCCTCCAACAATGTTAAACGTCTTTTTTAATTATTTCACATTCTGTTTCACATCTGTTATTCCAAATGTTCCTTATTAGTTTATCGTTCTAATCAGTTAAGTTTTTCATTCTTCTTGACAGAAAATTCAGAGAACTAAAGTACAGTATTTCTTTTTCTCCGTACAATACAATACTCTGGGTTTAAGTCCTTTATATAACTCTTTATTCAGTGACTCATATAAGGTGCTTCCCATCGTTGTAACGAGAATCGATTTAAAGGTATTCTGTCATTTCTCATGCTGCTTTTCATATATAGTCTATATTTCATACCTTCTTTAATAATACTACCAAAATATTGAAAACTAGCCACTATGCTATTTTCATTGCTTAAACTTCTTCAGTAATCATAGTCTCAATCATCCCAGCCACGATTGCTTTAACTTTTTCTTTTTTTACATCTTTTAATCTCAAATTATTTTCATAGATTTCTCTTTATCATGGTAAATATCTATTCATATTTCGCAAAGTACCCACATTGTCTGGAAAGCAAATACTAGTCCTAGTTCCTATCAAATAACTTGTTCTCTAATCAAACTGTTTTAATGTCAAATTACTTCATACTTTTCTTTTTTCCTTTAAAAAATCTTTTTTTTTAAAAATATGTTAATTTTCTATTCAGATTCTACAATGTCAGCCATATCGTCTGAAAACAATATACTAGTTTTTTTCTAGTTCCTATTAAATTAACCTGTTCTTCAGTCAAATCTTCTTTATAGTAAATAATGCCACTAAAAGGAAATTTTTTCTCGATCGTCTCTTCCAACTTCACTATCCTCCATATAATATACTGTATTCCAACTTTTGTTGCTTCATATGTAAGTTTCTTCCGAGTCTAATCTTTCATATTATCCCAAGCATCTTTTATGTTACGGTACCGAGTTCAAGCAGTTAAAAACCTTTCTAAATCAGAGAATACTAAAATACGTACAGGGTGTTTGAAAAAGAACTCCCTAGTTTTAAGTATAAATTTAATTGGGAAATGAATGAAAACTTACATCAATGAATACATATTATGAAAGAGAATTCCTTCAAGTTTTGTTTAATGTACGTAGACTGCAACGTGGGATCCATTTGTGGCCCTGCACACGTCGAGACGATATTCCACTTCTCGCCACGTATTCACCGGTTTCCTTGAAAGACTTTAGCCAATGACGGATAGCTTTTGCTGTAGGTGATTCACCATCATACTGACGTCTAAAATTAAGTTGCACTGTTATAACTGACTCAGTGTTCACAAGCCAAATAACATACTGCGCTTTCTGTTGCGGAGTACACATTGTTGTGAGTTGCTCTCCACTGAACTGAGGAAACAGAGGAAAAAACAGCAGTGGTGCCGTCTCAAGGTCAAGCAGACCTGCCAACTGCGGGGGAGCCAAACTTGGAGAGTTGATGAATCAAGCATCACAAACTAGAATAGTGTATGTCACTTTGTACAGATTCTAGAACACTGTCTAAAACTAGGGTGTTCTTTTTCAAACACACTGTATTTCCTTTCTTTTGTCTGAAAAGCTTTCACCTACTTTATTCGATGCAAACTAATGGAATTTGTGTGGTATAGTTTCTTCCAAATCATAACTGTTCAACTTCTTTTCTTCTTCGTCCATATAATATCTCTCATATTCTAAGCGGAATTTTTGCTACGTGGGAAGTGAAAATAAGAGGCTTGTATTAAAGAGTTTGAGGTCTGTCAGTGTACAGTACGTCAACCGATTCGAATGAAATTCCACCACAGAATATATTTGTAGAGGGAATGCTGATCTTAGTTTGAAGATCTCCAGTCACCTGCCACTGTAAACAACAGATTGATTGTAGTATCTGTAAATGGCATGCTGTTAGTAGTATCAAAGTTTTCGGACAAAATATAGATCGTTTCCAGGGAAATTTACTGGACATTGTCCTTGAGCGTAGCCCTGCACTCAGACAGCCGGATAGCCGTTCCGATGAATTCTCGCTCGCGTTTCATGTCTTTAGTGGTTCGTTGGTGGTGTGCACGATGAGAGGCAGAGGGTTCCCGTAGTCGATGTACCCTCTTCGGTGTCTCAAGACATACTGAAGTGATCCTTGAAAGAAAGATCATTAGAACCATCCAAACTGATAGAACGGCGATCATCAGTGCAACGAGTACTGCTGACACCTGATCATCGCCAAGAACGTTCCGCGTTGTATCGGAAAAGAATGGAGCGGCATGGCGAATAGAGGGTGGTGATATTCAGCAATGAGAGTAGTTTCTATCTTGAAACAGAGATGGTTCTTTGCACGTAGGTAAACTTGCAGGTAAAAGGGTAAATCAAGTGTGTTCTCATTTGTCATATAGAATTCATACTTCACTTTCTGCTATTTAATAAGAGTGGGAAAATAATCTACATGTCCCGCTCGTCTATGATCTTCATTCAGAGTAGTATGATTACCAGATCGTGTATTTATTTGTGATGTTAATCCCATCATCCGACACTTTCTAGGAGTTCATGTTCCAGCAGTATATCACGCGTGCTATACTGAAAGGTAAACCCAATGTGCTGTAATTGATATGCGCCTTCTACTCTAGTCTGCTAGGTCTCCTGAACTAGAATTCTCGATCACATATGGGACAAGATGAGTCAGCGCCTGACCACCACCAGCCTTTAAGGAAGACAATCTCTTAAGGCAGACATAACCCACAGCATCTGTCCAGGTAGGCGTCCGCACATTATTTCGACTGTAATGATTTCACACCCTGTTTGATACTAGTAACCCTACATTTGTAATAAATAAATAAATTAATTAATTAAAGTTGTACTACAGTGTGCGGAAAAACTCCGAGATCAGGAAATTAATATCTAATCTAGCCCTCTTTCCTGCGCACTCACTCATTCTAACTGTAAAATGGAAAGTGGTTAATATGTTCTTACTCTGAACCATAAATTACACTAATCGACAAAAAATACTTTTTCTCTGGTACACGGAAGAAAATACCTTATTCTAATAGAACTTTTCACGTAGAATTTGAATCTGCAATCAGTTTTTCTCCATCACCCTCAGTTTTCTCGTGACAAAGGGATTTACGGGAAATTTCCCCTCAAATTTCCCTTTTTAAAACCATTTTCATACCTGTAGCTCGGATACCCTTAGGTATATAAACACACGAATTATATTGGTAAAATGAATAGTACACATAGCATATTTTTATATAAAAATGTTTATTTTTCTAGAAAGAATAATGCGATTCTTATGAAACTTAGAGGACTTACTAAGTATAAATCAAGCTAACATACAATATAATTTGTGTGTTTATATACCTAAAGGTACCGCACAGTGGTCCGAATAGCGAAAAAGGTGGACAAAAGTCATTTTATGAAGTTGAAGTTACAGACGCAACAGTCATCATCGAGAGTCAGTTCATGAGAATAACATGATATTGACTGAATTATCTCTTAGTACCGGTAATTATAGACGTCCCAAAATGGCAGAAGCTTCGTTGCAAGAAATTAGCAAATTTGTGACTTGAGTTTGGGAAATTGTTTTCCGAGCAGTCATGAGAATGAGAGGCCATATTGTAATTATTATGCACTTGGTATAGTATTATGTACATGACACAGTTAGAATGAGCATTGTGTATTGCATCGTAGTAATTATAATAAATACATATATTAGTACTCGTATGTATTGGAGTACTACAGTCTTCTTGTAGAGTTTTAAAAAAAATGAATACACATGTATACCACGAAATTTAAACATGGATAAGAGCAGTGTTGGGCAAAATCAATTGAAATCAATTGCAATTGATCAATCAATTGAAAGTAATTGCACTAAAAATCAATTGCAATTGATTTCAATTGCAATTGATTTCAATTTGTAATTGACAATTAATTTCAATTGCAATTGAATTCAATCATGAAATTTGCAATTAAATTTTCGTCAATTGTTAATTGTTAATTGGTCACCAGGCAATTGAAACTTTTAATTGTTAATTGTCAATTGCAAAGGGTGCAATTGAAACATTCAATTGTTAATTGCAATTGACAATTGAAACTTGTAATTGTTAATTGTAATTGTTAATTGCAATTGAAATCAGCAATTAAAACTGAAGATAAGAAGATGTGTGTATATTGTATTGTCCACTTGTTACATCCCTTTCCCCCCCTGGGAAGAAAGCCGTGAAACTAAGTATTTTTTAAATATATTATGTTTATGGTTCTATTCCCCTCGAAAGAACTCTATATGCCCGTCATGCATACAATAGGAATGAGCACGAGCGAGTTCGAGTGAGTTTTCCTTAAAACTCGACTCGACTCGAAGCAGACATCTTTGAGTTCGACTCGAGATCTCGGCTCGAAAAAATTCCCCCAACTCGACTCGAATTCGGATCGAGTTTCCAGTCGAGTCGAGCCAATTCGAGCTAAATCCTTTGTGTAGTTCCAAGTGCTACTATCTTCAAGTATCCTACATAGACAATATAATTATCAATGATACTACTACTACTACTATAACTAATTATTATTATAACACCGTGTACCTGTATAAATATGGAATATAGACGGTTTGTATCGGAATACTAAAAATTAGTTAACTGTCGATCTCGGTAGTCAAGAAATCTTCAGGAGGCAAGGACATCGGTCACGAGGTTCTTGGTTTGAGTTCAGGAGGAGCAAGTATTCGGGCTCGAGCCAAAAATTGTTAGAAGTTATGGGGCTCCAGCCAAACATGTTTAAAACTGCTCGACCCGGGTTTTGGGTTGTCAACGACTCAAGCGGCTCGCTCATAGCTCATTCACTTATCCAGCCGAACCGAGAATTGAGCCGAGCCAACAGCTCATCCAACCGAGCCAACTCGAGCCGAAGGCTTACACGAGCCGAACCGAACCGAGCTGATTGCTTACCCCAACCGAGCCGGTTCGAGCCATTGGCTCAGTTAAGCTAACTCTAACCCAGCCTATGGACTCGTTTCAACGGAGCTGGTTCAAGCCATTGGCTCAATTGAGCCCAGTCGATGGGTAATCCCAACCAAGCCAGCTCAAGCTGTACGCTCAGTTGAACCGAGCCGGGCCGGTTGACATCACTATTCCGGTTGGGCTTCTACTTTGGCTAAAAAAATTGGACCGTGCAGTTCTCAGCCTTGATGGTAAGAACTACAAAAAATGATATGAAATCTTTAGTTTTACGTCCCACGTTTATGCCGGTTAGGCTAAAGGAGACGGTGATGATGGGAAATGAATGAAATGAAGAAAGTGGGAGGAAACGGGAGAACCCCGAGAAAATCCACGAGCACGGTGTTTGTCCACCACAAAGTCCAAACTGCGCGAGCTGGGATCGAACCAGGGACCTCAAGCATCGGAGGTGAACGCTCTACCACTGACCCACCGCGCCCCCTGGTAAGAACTACAGTATATACTTATAATGGTGCTCACGGCGTCATTAACTTGTTCCACCATCAACGAATTTCGAGGTACTTTGTTTTGCATCTTTTGTGCGTGTTTTGTGTCGCTTTGTGCGCCTATTCCCACATTTTGTGCATCACCGGAAGTGGGTCAAAATGGGCCTACAAATATGGCGGAGCAAATTATTGCACTTCCGCCACCAATGAATTTCGAGGTCGTTTCCTTCACATCGTTTTGTGTCGTTTTGTGCGTCTACTTCCGTTTTGTGCGTCACCGGAAGTGGGTTAAAATGAGTCCCCAAGGTGGGACGAAAATGACCAAGAGTTCCGCCACTATTGAATCTCGAGGTCGTTAATTTCACATCGCGTACCCTTTTGTGCGTCTACTTCGACGTTTTGTGCGTCACTGGAAGAGGTCAAAATGGGCCTCAAAGGTGGGACGAAATTGACCCACTGCTCCGCCACTACCGAATTTTGAGGTTCTTCCTTTCGCATCGACTAGTGAATGTTTCGTGCCGTTTCGTGCCCTTATTTCCACGTTTTGTGCGTCAACGGAAGTGGGTCAAACTGGGCTTCCAAGATGGGACGAAAATGACCCACTGTTCCGCCACTATCGAATTTCGAGGTCGTTAATTTCACATCGCGTACCCTTTTGTGCGCGTATTTCGACGTTTTGTGCGTCACTGGAAGACGGTCAAAATGGGCCTCGAATGTGGGACGAAAATAACCCACTGCTCCGCCACTACCAAATTTCATGGTCCTTCCTTTCGCATCGACTAGTGAATGTTTCGTGCCGTTTCGTGCCCTTATTTCCACGTTTTGCGCGTCACCAGAAGTGTGTCAAAATGGGCCTCCAAAGTGTGACCAAAATGACACATTGTTCCGACACTATCGAATTTCTAGGTCGTTTCTTACGCATCGTTTAGTGCCTATTTTTTAAAAAAAAGTTTTCTGTACCTACTTCCTCGTCTTGTGCGTCACCCGAGGTGAGTTAAACGGGGCTTTAAAGTGGGAGTTAAATGGCTCACTGTTCCGCCACTATCGAATTTCGGGATTGGTTCTTTCGCATCGTTTAGTGTGTATTTTCTGTTCTGTTCTGTTCGCCTACTTCCACGTTTTGAGCATCACCAGAAATGCGTAAAAATGGTCCATCAATGTGTGAGGAAATAGAGCCATTGTTCCGCCACTATCGAATTTGGAGGTCGTTTCTTTCGCATCGTATAGTGCCTGCTTTGTACTGTTTTGTGCTCCTATTTCCACTTTAGTGCGACAACGAAAATGGGTCAAAATGGCCTACAAGTATAGCGGAATAACTTAATGCTGTTCCGTCACCATCGAATGTCGAGGTCGTTTCCTTCACATTTTTTATGCATGATTTGTGTCGCTTTGTGCATCAGTGGGAGAGGGTCAAAATGGACCTTGAAAGTGGAATGAATATGTCTTTTTCTGCCATATTTGTAGGTCGTCTTTGACCCACTTTCGTTGGCCTACAAAACGTGAAAATATGCGCAGAAACGGTAAAAACATGCACTAAACAATGCGAAAAAGCGACCTTGAAATTCGATACTGGTGGGAGAGTGGATCATTTTTCTTCCCACATTGAATGCCCATTTTGACCCACTACCATTGATTCACAAAACGTGGAAATAGGCTTACAAAACGGTAGAAAACACGCACAAGATGATGTGAAGGAAACGACCTCGAAATCGTTCCTGACGGAACAGTATTAACTTGTTCCGCCATATCTGTAGGATAACATTGACCCATTTCCGGTGACGCAGAAAACGAGGAAATAGCGCACAAAACGACACAACAAATTTCTATGTAATTAAGGTAAATTTCCATTTAAGTTTGTAAACTTAATTATATGGAAAATTTTATACATTTCTCCTTTACGTTGGTCTACTTAACGTTGATTTGGAACTTTTAAATTTTATTCAGTTTTCCACTGAAAAGTATCTATAATTCAACAAGGAAATAATTATTAATTATAATTATTATCTATATAATTGAATGCATTGTAATTTGTTCCATAACAAACACTTTACCATTTCGTACTAGCTGTTATGCCCGTTCTTCGCATGGATCAGATAAAATATCAATGTAAACGAACTGAACAACGGGAGAACAATTAAGAAACATTTCTAAAATTGGATATATTTTGTGTGAATTTATATCCAACAACGTACATGTGTTTTCATTGGGAAGGCCGATGGGGGCTGAATTTGAACGTATACACTATCGGGAGTGTCACTATACGTCTGGGTGGCCCCCACCAACCCCCAACCAATACCGCGAAAACTATGAATGTGACAATAACATCTGCCATTTTCTACTACTTTTTACATATGCCGGTAAAAGTCCCTATAATCCTCTGGTTCCAATTTTGAAAAAAACAATGCCTCTGGCGCACAGCCGATGGGGGCTGTATTTGGAAGTCAACGCCTGTGGAAGTATCACCATTCATCTCAGCGACAGCAAAAACTATGGATTTGACACTAATATCGGTCATTTTCCATTATTTTTACATAACTCGCAATTCCCCACCCCCGGTGACTCCCGGCCCGCATACAATGGTGGCTAAATTTGAAAATCATCTCTAATGAAAGTATCACCATTAATCTCAGCCACCGCGAAAACTACGGATTGACATCGGTCATTGTGGATTATTTTTACATGTCTCGTGATCCCCTTCATAATGCCCCCGTTTCTTATCTGATGGGGGCTAAATGTGAAAGTAAACGCGGTCTTGAGTTTCACCAATGAGCTCAGCTACCCCGAAAATTATGAATTTGACATTAATATCGGTCATTTTCGATTATTTTTTTTACATGTCTCGGAATTCCCCCCTCTGGTGATCCAAGGCCCGCATACAACGGTGGAAGAATTTGAAAGTCATCGCTAATGGTAGTGTCACCATTGATATCAGCAACCGCGAAAACTATGGATTTGACACTAATATCGGTCAAAGACAGTCTTGTCATCCAGGGCCGTACTGCAATCCAGGGGCCCACTGGAAGGTACTTTCTAGGGTGCCCATGCAGATGTATGCAGAATCACACAGACTGTAGGAAAACCCTACGTAGGTAAATCCTTTTAAAGTAAGATACGAATGAATGAATTTCATTAATTTCCTTTAAGCATTTTTGGCGGAACGGAAAAAAAACTGACTTAAATTTTTACCTGCACGAGGCCTCTTATGATGCCCCTAACAAACGTTTTAAAATAAAAAGCTACTTACCTGCAACATAATGATTGCTTCTGTGATTTTCCTCTAAAAAGATAAAATATTTTCCTCTCTTTAAAAAAAAAAAAAAGATAAAATTAAGTTGAGTTTTCATTTTTTGAAGGACTCCGTGGCCAAGAGGGTCCCAAAAATTTTAAAAATTACTGAAGATATTTTCACCATAAAAGTTTAAAAAACATGACATGAGTCTCTCGTATATAATTCATGGACCCTTTTGAACATGTTGAGAGATGTTCATAAAAGTTTTTAATGGGCCCCTTGTATTTTTCCCCTTCAGAGACCCGAATGGTCTTAATCTAGCCCTGTATATTTTCTATATGGAAAACAACGGTACTGTAAAATGTAAATTATTATTTAGTTTCAAGTTACGGCAACATTTGATATTTCAATTTAGCTGAATACTTCAATATTAGCAAAAAATATAAAACAGAGTGGAAAATCAGGAACCTTTCAAGGATTGAATTACGAAAAATGTGAAAGGCTGGTTTCGCAACATCTTGGGGTAGCAATGTTGGTCTTGGATTAGCTGACTGCATTGCAGGTACTTACAATCCTCCGTTCCATTACTCCCGTATGCGAAGAGTAACATTTTGGTCTACTGCTACTTACGATACAAGGCGGAGGGCCCACTAAAAATTCCACCGTCCAAGGCCCACCGGGAAATTTCCTGGTTTCCCGCCTGTGCAGTGCGGCCCCTGTTGTCATCTCTTATACAGAAATCAACATTGAAACTAAAATTTCTACCATTTCTTACTACTTCCGGTTTCAGTAGAAAAACAACTCTAAAATGAAATCTATTGTTCAGGAACTGAATCCATATTTTAAAAAAAATCGTTTGTATCCTCCAATTTTATTCAGTTTAACGTCCCACGATTACGCACCGATACTAAGGAAGACACTGATGATGAGATGGATGATAACGATGGAATCAAGTAAGTTAGAGGAAAGGAAAGAAAACCGGCACATGGTGTTTGTCCACCACAAAGTTCACTTGTTTCGAGCTGGTATCGAACAAGGGACTCACTCATCAGAAGTGAACGCTCTACCACTGAGCCACAGTATTCCCTCGTCTTTTCGTTTTCGTTCTATGAAAGACAACATTAAACGGGAATTAACAGTGGATTTCTAACGTTTTTGGTTCCAATAAAGAAGTAAAATCGCAAATGGAAACAATTCGTGCAGTACTGAATTCATATCAAAAACCTGCTTATTGTTGTTTGTTACTGTCATTCACTATACTGATCAGCGTTCAAATCAGATGATGTTCAACTTCTGATTTCAAAAGAAGGGTACATACAAGTAAAGTAAAATTTATTCTTGGGATGATGAATCCACATCAGAAAGCCAATGCTCACCATATTAGAAATGAAGTCCAGGATGGAACATATTCTTACGATACTAACTGCATATTAGAAAACCGCTTCTATCAATTACCATCTTGTACCACTGTAATCAGCATTGAAACCGAAAATCATAGATTTCCACCATTTCTGGTTGATGTTCGTCGTAACGAAAATTTTACTTGGAACGCTAAATTGTTTGCTAAAGATCTCATACCATCTGTGATCTATAGAGATCAATATTTAAACTGGAAAGAGTAGTAAATTTCGACTACTTAGTAGAAAGATACAAGAGAAAATCGAATATTCTCTTAAGAATCTGAATCGATTACAGAAAAACCGTTTCCACTATCTGTTCCCGTTTTTGTTCTATACTTATAAAGATTGAAAGCGGGAATTGATTACCCCGAATACTTCCGGCTTGATTAAAGCATTATTGGAGATGGGACCCATTCTTTAAGCACTAAATGTAATGCGAAAGTCCGCTTCTCGATATCTATTACTAATGGGCTCTATGGAAATCAAAATTGAATCCGGAAGTACTACTAAATTTTTACGACTTTCGGTTTTAGTAGAGTATTACAGGTAGAAATTGCATCTTTCCTTTAGACGATCGATTGATTCCAGAAAAATGCTTTCGTTATACGTCATTGTTTTTGTTCCATGGCAAGCAACCTTGAAACCGAAATTACAAGTAAATTTCTACCACTGTTGGTTTTAGTAATGTTATGGGTAGTGTTGCCACGAGACGAGACGAGACGAGACATTAGGCTGTCTCGTCTCGTCTCGTGCAAAGCATGTCTCGTCTCGGAAAAATGTGCTCGTCCCGTCTCGTGTCTCGTCTCGAGATGTTCTGTCCCGTCTCGTCTCGTTTTGTCTCGTCTTGTCTCGTAAAAATATAGCAGCATACCATGGGAACGAAAGTAAAATGTAGCAGGCTGCACAATGCTAATCAAGATACAACTAAGTTACAAGAATTACCCAGAACACACAAGACAAGAAATGTCACGGTAGCTACACCGTGAAGCCTTCACCTCTGGTGTATGTGGTAGTCGGTTCGATCTCGGTTGGTACCATGTGAGCTTTGTGGTGGACAAACATTGAATGTGTGTGGGGACCGCGGTGGCTTAGTGGTAGAGCGTTCACCTCTGGTGCTTGGGGTCTCGGGTTCGATCCCAGCCCCGCCAAGTGAACTTTGTGGTGGACAAACACCGTGTGCGTGGGTTTTCTCGGGGTTTTCCCGTTTCCTCCCACTTTCTTCATTCCACCATTTCATTCATTACTCATCATCACTGTCTCCTTTAGCCTAACCGGCATAACCGTGGGACGTAAAACTCAAAGATTTCATTTCATTTCATTTCATTTTTCGAATGTGTGTGTTTTCTCGAAGTTGTCTAGTATTCTACTACTTTCTTCATTCCACTAATTTCCCCATCATCATCCATTGGGCCAAAGTTGCCTAAAGGTCTTAAAAATAAATTCAAATAAGCTCACAGGCAAGGACAAATAGTTTACAAGATAATATATCTCTGCTGCTAGTTGTGTGAGGCTTCTCGACCCTGGCTTTTTTTTTTTTTTTTTTTTTTTTTTACATTCTGAAACTGAAATTTGTTTCACCAGTTTCAATACACGAATATACAGTAAAATGCTCATAGGTACGTCCAAGATGAAGACACTAATGTCAAATAATGTTTACACGACAAGCAAAGTTCGATGTAAAGGTGTCACCATCCCCGACACTACCGTATACTATCAACTCACTTGCTTTATAGTGTCTGTATATATATATATATATATATATATATATATATATATATATATATATATATGAGAGAGATATATGGAAAGATACCGTATTTATCCGTGTATGCCGTGCACCTTTTCTGCACAAAAACGAAGTCAAAAGCAGTGAAGCCATATCTAGCATCTTGGTGCTAGATCTAGCATAATCCACATGCATTTAGCATCTAGCATCTTGACTTTAGCATCCTGGCCAAATCTAGTATAATTTCATTCTTCTCTCTGGTGAACAGAAAAAGAACGAAAATTTAGATGGTTCAAGGACTGCCGGGAATTATTTCTTTTAGGTGAAGCGATGGTTGGAGCAATGAAACCTGTCAGTATTTCTGCGGTTCTAATTTTTTTGTTGAATTCAGAGCAAACGCGAATGTTCAAAAATAGCAAAAGTGACTCTGCAAAACACATTTACTTACCCATAGCTTTATTACTGTCAACTGAAACCTGAATGTGTGGTTATCTGGGATGTTTCTGTCCATTTCAATTTATAACTTGAGAGGGGAGGGATATGACGGTCAGGGGACAGTTAGTAATACACTAAAAGAAATGCTTCAGGGCTATGTCGGAAGCAGCATGTTGTGTATATATTTCTTAAAATGTTATCCATTCATAAAATATAAATTCGACCATCCTCCCCTATAACGTGCCATCTACTATCATTCCTGACAGCATCATGTTAGTTGTACATGAATACAGTTAATACACTTCCTTAAAATAATGAAGATAAATAGGGGTGGGTCTTTAAAATTAGTTAGGAAAGGTAATTTGAAAATCTGGCATAATTTACAAAAATCTAGCATAATTCAGACCCGTGTTTGGCATCATCGCGAGTCTCGAGTGTGGCAATCCTGGTCAAAAGCAGGGTGCGCGGCATACACGAGGAAATGTAGAATTGACTGAGCCACCAAGTATTTAAAATCACGGGGAGTTTTTATTAACCTAATACTGGAATATTGTGAGTAATTTTACAAGAGTAGAAAAGTTTTAATATAAAATGACAAGTTGCAGCTCATCTTTCCTCTTTGCATCAGCCGGCCTTTCAAAAACTACTTGCGGCGACTGTACACTGAATGGATGGCAACTGCAGCACACGAAACTACGCCAACTGGCCGAATTAAGAAACCTGCACTTCGCCTTTTGTGCGAATGGATTATTAAAGCATGGAATTCAATTCCAGAGGATCTTGTCGTCCGCAGCTTTAAAAAAATGCAGCATTTCCAATGCCAACGATGGGAGCGAAGACTTTATTCAGTCCGATGCTGATACGTGCTCCAGCTCCTCGGCGACGAAGAAAGCTAGGCACGGGGGAGTGATTTCTGTTAATAATCACAGTATTGTTAGTAGGGGAGATATATAGGTTCTGCCCCACTTTCCCCCTCCAACCCCCTAACTGCCCAAAAAATTTATGAAGCCACCCCTGACCATTGTACTTTAACACAGAAGGATACCCCAAAGTGAGATTGAATATGCTTTTATGACATTTAAAATCATAAAAACTTACATCTAAAAACTTACAATGGAATCCTACACAAAATATATTTATTGCATCTTAATCTCCAGTTTATAAGCTTTCATTTGACACTTGAATCATGAAAATCCGTTAATAATTAGCTTTAAAAACTCAATGAGAAGGAATACATACAGCTCTGGAACAGGTGATCTGTCACTGATTCATTTTGAACGATTCTAGTACTAACATTGGAACACCACAATACGAGATCATAAGAAATATGTTTTAAAAAAAATCAGAGTTTATTTTAGCAAAACTGCCGTCGCAGAAATCCTAGGATCCATCTGAGAGGTCAGCGCTGATGTTGTTGTTGTTTTTCCCCCAGATAGATCCTAGGATTTTTTGTTCAATTTCTATTTGCCTTTCTTCTTTCTTTCCTTCCTTCCTTCCTTTGAGGTCCGTAAGCGAACTTGTGGCTTTCCACCCAGCCTCAGTATAGCTACTTATCTGAACACGAGTCACAACATTCACCCACACAGCTCACAATCTTATTGCATCCATCCCATCCCATCCCTGGCGCCAGGTTCCCCCTCCCTTCCCTTTTTGCTGTCCCAAGTAACAGAGGCGCCCAGCCATATCCCACACATGAGTCAGAGGTGAGGACACTGTAGCCATCTGTGATGAAAGACAGCCGTATAGCTCAGTTCACTTTACAGTTCCTTGAGAAATTAAAAATTTATACCCCGGCCGTAGATATAAATTTGCAATTCCATGGCGAGGATTCGAACCTACATTATCAGTTTACGAACCACAAGCTTTATAGAACTGCGCGCTAACCAACTGAGCTACGGATTAACGCTGGTATATAGGAGAGAAAATCGGTCCTTATATATGAACAAATACTTCTACAAGCAACGCCATCTATTAGCAAAGTGATAAACTAAGTGATATGTAACGCCATCTATTGAGTAGGTGAGTAACTGCTTGAATATGTTCACCTGCCCGGCAAATTTAAAACGAAAAATAAGATAGTTGTGGATATCTTGGTTCCTATAAGAGATAGAGGGTTGATATTTAATTTTTGGCAATTAGTGTTTGGCTGACCCATAAGTGCTGCCAACCTATAAAATTAAAAAATCACTAAGTCTAGTAACAAATTTGGTCCTAAGTTTGCAACACTGCAAAACATAAAAATTCATAACTTTGAAAAATAAAAAATACTAGCATAATCTACATAAAATTCTAAGAGTTTTTTTAAAGAATAATATTTTCCCGAAAACTCAAAAATAAACCCGTAAAAAATTCCCGAAATTTTGAATTGGCTATAACATCATCAAATATTAACCGATTTTCAAAATTCGAACGTCAATCAATAGAGAAATAAATTTAAATTATTTTGAATGTATTGTAGGTTGCATAACTTTAAGGATATTATTTAAAAACTCAAATAAATTTCTTATTTATGTATGGATATTTAAAATTCGAATGACATTCAAAAGTACTGCTTCTCCTTATGCATTGTGTATGTTTAAAGATCTCAGTTTTATGGCTTTATAACCATAAAACACTTAGAACATACTTAAAATTACAAGTTCGGATACTGATAATGGAACCTTCTGTTAACCTCGTTCTCTATAGGAAACAATGACTTCTTAAACTCTGTCCACTGATCGTAATTCAAGCTGAATAGACAGCCGTTAATATCAAAAACTACTTGAACTTCGGTTTGCACATTTTTTACAATTACATTAAAGTTATTAGTAAGAATGAACTTTTTTTGAGGATCCATTTCTAAACACTCCATTTTTTACTTATGACAACATATTTTTGTTCATTTTTGTTCATTTTTTGGATTTACATACAGAACTCAACAGTTGGATAGTTAACTTTTAGACCAGTGTATTTGATTTTTATTCCATCTTTAACGATCTCATCAATCATTTTATCTGTTAAGTGTTTTGTAAATCTAGGTGGAAGAAAAACCTTGAACTTCTCACATTCAACTAATATGCTCTTTCCAAACTTAGTTTTAAACTTTTCCATTTTTACAATTTTATATTCCGTATTTAATTCTAATTCTCTTAATCCAATAACCTGTTTTTGTTCAAGACTTCCAAGCTTGTTTAAAAAATCAACGTGTTTTGCCATCGTATTTATTATATAGAAAATCAATGAACACTCTTCAATTTTTATCTTCAACAAAAAATATTTAATCATTTTTTATCAATTTCGTTTTATGGGAAAACTTCCATAATACAATCGTTAATGAAAACAGTTTGAGGATGCAAGGGTATCTTTTCGATACCCTTTAAAGTCGCCTATGCCTAACTGATAAAGGGCCAGTGATACTGGTCCTTAGATCCTTGAATTGTTTTTGATATTTTGTTAACTATCTAAAACTCTTCTACCACTTTCTCATTCTTGGGATCATATGTAAAGTTCTTTCGCCCAATTAAAATCGCATAACATATAGTATCAGCAGCCACAGCTTCTGCAAAGTCTACAACAATCTTTATGTTTGTTCTCTCATTTACCGATACATTCTTCCTCTTACTACAATTAATCACATACATTGGTCTGTTATCTATAAACTCTTTAGGGTCATAGTACATTTCGGTATTGCCACACGTTATTCTCTTAAACGCAGTATAATCTTCGTACATCTTAAAATAATCCTTGTTAGCAATATCTAAGTTTCTTGATTCTTTTGGAAATACCTCATTCCTCCCATTCTTAAGATAGATATTCTTTACCTTACAATGATCAAACTTACTTGCATCTGCTGTTTATTTACCACCTCTATCAGTTTGGAACATTACAACTACAAAATCAGGCATATCAAATTGTCTAGAATTAAATTGAGTAGTAACATCAAACTCCAAGAAAGAACCTACAACAGTCTTTTGAACACATTGATAAGTATGGAATGAAAACAAGACTTTAGGCTCTTTAAGAATATTCAACTTTAACTTGTTTTCGTAATTAGATTCGTATTCAACAATAGGCATTCTTATCTCCATACTTTTTATTGTTATTTTTCCATCATGAGGAGCTGCTCCCGATCCAGTCCATTTGTACAAAACATCGTTATTGTTGTTAGCTTTTGTAAATGTTATTCTCAACCCACCTTTCCACATAACCTCTTTATAATCACTTAAGAAGCCTGGAATTAATCTTAATGGATACAAAACACTAAAGTCCTTTCTTAGACCAAGTTTATCATCTGTTTCAAATCCTGCTTGTTTTAGATATTCAACTTCTGGCTTGGAAATCTTTAATGTTCCGACAGCTGTAGATGTTATTCCTGGTAGTTCAATCTTATCTATAACAACTCCATGCTTTCTAACCTCAATTTGAGAAAAGAAGAATGGGAAGAAGTTATCTACAAGTTTTATAGTATCATTTGCACCAAATGTTCCTCCAACTGATGCACCAACAACTTCAAAAGTCATATGACAATCTGCTTTGTGTGGATGTACGAACCCATCATCCACATTGAAATCAAACTCAATATCTTTGTTAGCTTCATTCAAATTATTAAATGTTCTTGTGTTAGCCTTAAAGCTCTGTAACTCGTAACTCTCAACACTATCCATTTATTATAAAGAAAATCTTGAAACAACGCTTTTATGGGATATGCCCATAAAAGAATCATTGGCCCTTCATATGTGAAGGGCCTATTAACAATCAAAACCTTATAATCCCCATCTTAACTTAACCTTAGCATTCATAGCAGTACCAACCCCAAAAGCGGCTAATCGTTCACCAATTGACGCATCACTACTAAATGCTCTTTTCCATGCTTTAGTTTCTAGTTCCTTATCTGCAATATGTCTCGACTCTGTATCTTTATTGTCTCTGTAGTATATATCGTGTTCTTTACAAGCCTCATCTAATGGGTTAATACCTTTATCACCTCTTTCTAATCTTTCTTGTAGCTTAGTTCCCGGACCACAGTATGAAAATCCTGGAATATGTAATTCAAATGGGAGTTTATTAATCAAATCATTTACTAATCCTTTTCCAAGCTTCTCATCATTCCAGAATCGTGATGGTAATGTATTTAAGATCTTAATCAAATAACCTATACCTTTTGGATCACTAGGAATAAATTGTGAAAGCTTATTATTAATCATACTCACTATACCTACTTTCTCATTGTAAAAGTTATGATTACCAGCCCTTTCTTCTCCATCTATAACTATTAACCTATCTATAAGCTTTCTCACGTCATCCATCCATACATATTCTTTAGGTATCTCGGTATATTTTTTAATTCCTTCACCAGTCTTTCAGGTGTCGTGTTCTTTTTAGGAGTTGGGGGTAAAGTTGGTTCAATATAATTATCCCAAATAGGCTTGATAATATTAATGTACTTTGAACCTCTACTAGATGCTACCTTTTTATCCCGATTATATTTTTGGAAGGCAGCATCTGAGTCTATTATTATTTCTTTGTACTGCTCAAAATCATCATCATCATAATCTTCAATGGTTTTACTAGTATTTGTCGTTAACAATTCCCATAGACCTTCTGTTCCTTTATAAGTTTTACCATTAATTATCAAATCATCACCATTCACTTTAACTTCCAAATTTCCTATCTTGTTTATTATTTTTCCATCTTCTTCTACAGTTCTTATTCCAAACACAGTATCATTTCTTTTACTATAATATTTCGTTGCAATCTTACCAAATGACTGTGCTGTTGTTAAAGGTTCTACTCCTTCCACTTTGTCTTTAATTTGTTTCCTCATTTGTTTTATTTCTCCCGTTATAGGCGTATCACTACTACTTGGAGAACTATCATAAGTTATCTTTTTAGGTGTTTCTAATAAACTAGGATCTATTGAAGCCGTCTTATGTGTAACTGGAACAAGTTCAGTTATTAGATTTTTATTTTGTTCTGCTACTTCTTTGATCTCACTTCCCAAGGTTTGAATAGCATCAATTACAGGTTGCTCTTGTGTCTTAAATTTATCGTATATACCTGCTCTTTCTTTCTTCCAAGATTTGAAGCCCTTTATCAAGAACTCCTTCAACTTAATATTCTTATCAATTTCTTTCTCATCCATTTATTGTATAGCAAACGAACAAACGTCAATAAACGTCAAAGAACGTCAAACGTTAAAACGTCAATAAACATCAAACGTTTAAGAAGTGTTTTATCTTGTTCCTATACTTACCATTGTTTACCTTCCTTGTCATATCAATTACTATAAAACCATAATCTTCTTGCCAACATTTTGAACATATCTCTTTAAATTTATCATAAGACATATCTCCTCCAACAAACTCATTATACACATGTTTAAGATTAGTGTCATCTTGTCTGAATATGCATAAGAAGTTGACGTTATCTCTTATAAGCTGTTTAGGTACTTTTGAATATGTTTGTGCAAGATAGAAACAGTCTAAATGTCTATGCCTACCTCTTGTAAAGTAATTTCTAACAGTATCTTGATTCTCCAAAATGTAATCGTCAAACACAACAACAGAGTATTCTTCACATTCATCAATAGGTACAATAGAATCATTACCGCTTAAGAACGTTGCTATTTGTTTATTGAACTTTAGTTCTGCCTTTTCAAATCGATCTTTTAACTGCTCATACTTTGGTTGATTCATGCTTTTAGAATATATGTAGAAGTAATTATTGTTTAACCAACCTGGCTGTAATAGGAAGTTAAATAGCAAAAAAGTTTTACCACACGCCGACGGACCCACGATAAGGCATCGAACATCATCAGGTATAAGTTCTCCATTTCTTTTCTTAGCTGTTGTTTCTTTTATCATCTCTTTCACATCCCAATTAATAGTTTTCTTACTCATTTATTATAGAGAAAATCATCACCTTTTATGATCTTATTTGTCTTAGAGTATTCACAACCTAGAAACACCATCCAAGATCATGTAGACGAAAAAGATAAGAAAAATTTTTCAGAAGTTAAGAGCGGCAATTCACCGCCCCACGTTGGGATCCACCAGCACTGGACCCCTTTCAAACAATTTGAGGATGAAATGTAGGGTGAGCGTTTTGCTCACCCTTAAAATCTCTATATATCCGTTGATGAAGGTTGTGTGAGGTTGTTCATTTGAAAGGGTGTCCGTAATACGGACACCATTTGTAGTCTCCAGGTGTTACGTTGTCTTTAAGGGCTTGACTTGTATTTACATAGCCTATCTTATATCTTTAAGTTGTTCTCTGATTTTAAGCAACGTACCTTTTATATATTCACTATCCATTTCACCATTTAATGTTATTATCATCTCTAACTGTTCTTTAAATGAGTTAATACAAGTGACAATGGCTTTATATTCATCCTTTCTTTTGCTTATGTTTAACTTCGAAGACAAACCTGTTATTATAGCACTTCCAGTTGCAAGAGACGTTGTTAATATCGAGTAAATTGTTACAGGTATAAAAATATTAATAAACCCAGTTGTTGCAGAAAGAATAACTGATAACGTGATCAAAGTGTAGTATGCATATTTAACAATTTGTAGTTTTCTCTTTTTCTTCTTTAAACTGTATTCTAACTTTTGAATGACATCTTCTATTAACTTGATTACTTTCTCTCTTGGAATATCTCTAGGTAAATCAAACTCATTCATTTATTATATAATAAATGGCTAAGTTATTTAAGCTAACGAGTGATACTTCTGTTTTAAAACAAGAAACTCCATTACGAATTAGACAACAGGAGCAACTATTTAAGTATAGGACTAGTTGGGTTTTACAGTACATATCTAACTCCAAACATAACAACAACAAAAAACAGTTTCTCATATGGTGATAGACAAGTTTTTATACCAGAAGGGCAATACAGCTTAAACAGTCTTAATGAATATTTAAAATCTCAATCCATCAACATAACATTATCAGAAGATCATTTAAGAAATAGAGTTAAAATTGAAACTGATAGTAATGATGTAACAATTGGGAGTATAGGCGCTGTCCTCGGGTTTAATGTTTTTGAAGTTTTAGAAAAGAACAAAACATATTGGAAGTAAGTTGCCAAAGTTTCATCCGTTTGATACTATAAATGTTCACTGTAATATAGCAGATGGCATGTTTGTTAAAGATACAGAATACACACATAGAGAAACAGGGATCACAGCATCATTCAAAACAGATGCTGAGTTCAAACATAGTATTATTTACGAGCCTACTTATCCATTATTTTTCCCTATATCTAAAGACAAGGTTGACAATTTTGAGATAAGGATAACAGATGAGAATGATTCCTTAATTGATTTTGGTGGAGCTACAACAACTGTACTTTTACAAACCAAGATTTTCTCTTAAATAAATAGGAAGATGTGTTCTATTAAAGGTTGTATGTTTAGTGTTCCTTATAACGAACTAAAGGATCTAAATATTGATCATGTTTTAACAAAGAAACAACTTAACGATAAATCTAAGAAAATTAAAGAAGGTAAAGGAATGGATTTAACTTTAACTACTGCACAAATGAAAAAGATTAAGAAAGAGCATATTGGCGGTTTTATCTTTACAATTCCAGCCATTCTAGCAGCTTTAGGAGCAGTTGGCTCATTAGCAGGTGGTGCAGCAGCGATTACTAAAACTGTACTTGATGCTAAGAAGAATAAACAAGAACTTGAAGAACAAAATAGACACAATATGGCTATGGAAGAAAAGCAGGGTGCTGGTAAACCAAAGAAGTCAAAAAACTAAAACCATTGACCAACTTCGATATAGAGAGATTGGCTAAAGAATTAAAGATAAAACGATTTAGAGGCGTATTTATGAGTGATGAACTTCCACAAAAAACCCATGTACATGAGTGTGGCGTAGTTAACCTCGATAAATCAGAAAACATTGGTACTCATTGGATATGCTATTGGAAAGATAACAACATAAAGTACGTGTTCGATTCTTATGGTGGTGTTCCTCCTAAACAACTAGTACAATATCTTGGTACCGAAAACTTACTTTACAATGACGAACGAATACAAGACTTTAACTCAGTTATATGTGGTCATCTTTGTGTTAAGGTTTTAAATCTTCTAAATCAAGGGTATTCTTTTAGCGACGTTATGTATATGATTAAAAATGCTTAAGTTTAAGTGCTTTTATGGTTTGTATCCATAAAAGTTTTGTCGTTATCATGATTAAGAGCGACGACTACCGCAACGGGTTCATGAACGCAACTAAAGACTTTGCCGACAAACTTGGTTATGAAAAGACCGCAAACGCCATTGAAAGACACGTAGATGAAGAAGACAAAGTTACATACAAACAAATCAAGGTCCCGTTTTCCGGGACCTTGTCAAGTGTACATCCTCATACAATCTTCATCAACGAGTCTGGTCTGTACTCTTTAGTGCTATTATCAAAGAAGCCCAAAGCCAAAGAGTTTAAGATATGGATAACAACCGAAGTACTACCATCAATCAGACAAACAGGACAATACACAGAAGACCCAGGCAAGATTCATAGACTCGTCGTAATCAAAAAGAATCTAACTGAAGAACAACATGAACTTTAAATCTTCTAAATCAGGGGTATTCTTTTAGTGATGTTATGTATATGATTAAAAATGATTAAGTGCTTTTATGGGTTGTATCCATAAAAGTTTTGTTTAAGATAAATATGGAAGCTATACACAATAGATTTTTAGATTATTTTGAGAAGCATGAGGATGAACTAGATGCACTAGATAGATATAATTTTTATCAATATTTTCAGGATGTTAGCGAGATAGACTTAAAAGATAAAACCAACGTATATAATGTTATTGATCTATGGAAAAGGTTAATACCAAAATTTTTGTACACGGAAGAAGAGTTGGAAAAGTTACGCCCAATAATTACCTTAAAGGACTTGTTGTCAAATTATAGCTCTAGACCATTACAATGCAGTTATTGTGGTAGTAAGTCATTAACAAAAGGTATAAGTAGCTACATTTGTGACGATTGTTCTATAGAGAATGGTTGGGTTTACAGTACTTGTGAAGAAACGAAAGCTGCTTGCGTAAGAAAACCATGGTACGATACTACAAAAAGATTTAAGTTACAGTTATTTCGTTTGCAAGCTTTACAGGATAGAATTATTCCCGAAGAGGTGCTCAAGGTGTTAAATGATAAACTTAGAGATATACCAAGAGATTTAATATCAAAAAAAGATGTTCTAGAAGTACTAAAGAAAAACAAATGCACAAAATATTATGATGATGTCTATTTAATACACTATCATCTTACCGATCAAAAGCCATTAAAATTACAACATATGGAGGAGACACTTATAGACGACTTCGAAAACTTACACGAGGTCTTTAGGGAGCTGTATCCGAAAAGAGTATTGTTTATTAACTTGAAATGTGTATTGTACCATCTGTTGAAAAAGCATGATGTTCATGTTGATATTGATTTTAAACACTCACCTAAACAAATAGAGATGTTAAAGAAATGTTTTGAAAAATTAGGATGGGCATTTTCTGTATAATAAATGAGTATGGATATATTTGGTAATGTTGTAGATAGAAAAGGTGATGTTGATATTAGTGAAGAAAAATTAAAATTGTTGGAGAATTTAAATGATATTATTAGCGTAAGTCAACTTAGATCAATAGAAGCTCAATTAGAGAACGATAGAAAACGATTTGAAGATGCATTAGAAACGTTACAAGACACATACATAAAGAAAGAAGATTTTCAAAAGATTAGGATGGATACTACTAAATTGGTTATGCATAAAGAAACCATACCTCTACTATATCGATTAAGAGCTAAAAACGTTAAGGAGCCAATCTTTAGAATATTTAATCTCTCTAATGGTTACAAATTTCTCTATAATGGGAAAATAATGCACATGGAGTTAAGTTTGGATAAATGCTTTCTAGATATATATTTGGGTGATACTTTGATTGAAAATATATCTTTTGACTTTAAGAAGAACGATATAATTACGATTAAACCAAATAAAAATTCTGCTATGGAAGAAGGACAATTATTGTTTGTTGTAATGTACATAGAAAGAGAGCTTTCCTAAAGACGTTTGCTATATAATAAATATGGATATCTTTGGTAATGTTAAAATGACATCAGAGTTAGATAATACAGTTGTGAGAAAAGATATTGCTATGTTGAAAGATGAGCTTAACTTCATCAAACGGAGTTATGTTATAGAGCTTCATAGTCGATTGATATCAGAAAATGTTGAAACTCCGTTCTTTTAAATACATAATCTATCTATCACATACAAATTTCTTTATAAAGGTAAGTTAATGCATATAGAATCATCTTACAATACGTATTATATAGATATATATTTAAATGATTCTCTAGTTGAAACTTTTCCATTGCACTTTAATACAAATGATAAATTAGCAATTAGACCATCTAAAGGTTCTGATCTGAAACATGGTAAATTACTATTGCTTCTTATGCATGTAGAAAGAGAAGACGAAGATAGTGATGATGGTGAGAATGTTGATAGCATAATATTAAACAGCGATAGTTATTGATTTTCTATATAATAAACATGATGTATTGTGTTAAGTGTAAGAAATTGACAGATACGAAGAAAGATACTATTAGAATTGAACAAACAAAGAATGGAAGATATCTAAAGAAAGGTATTTGTTCTGTATGTGGTGTTACTAAAACTCAATTCGTTAAAAAGCCCGATTGACTAGAAGAAGGTAAAGGTGTTAGAGAAGACATTATAGAAGAAATTCACAAACCATCTAGAAAAAACTTTGACAGATTAAGTGTAGTTATAAAAGGTGTCGATGATCTTTGGCAGGCTGATTTTGTAGAAATGGATAGTGGAGTATTAAAAGGTGTTTCCAAAATCAATAAAGGTTATAAGTATTTGCTAACGATTATAGATGTGTACTCGAAATATGCGTTTGCTGTTCCTGTTAAAGATAAGAGTGGGAAGAATGTTACAGAAGCATTCGAATCCATATTAAGAACGAGAAAATCTAATAACTTACAAACTGATCAAGGTAAAGAGTTTTACAATAAAGAGTTTAAGAAGTTAATGGAGGAAAATAAGGTTAATCACTACTCAACCTATAGTGGTAAGAAAGCTTCTGTTGTTGAGAGATTTAATCGAACACTTAAACAAAACATGTGGAAAAGGTTCACAACACAAGGGAATTACAAATGGATAGAGATATTACCAACACTAGTTAAAGAGTATAATCATCAAATTCATAGAACAATTGGTTTAAAGCCTATAGAAGTTAATAAGAAAAATGAGCGAGCAATATTGGAGAAAGTGTATCAAAAAGAATAGAAGCGTGTTAAGCCCAAATACAAGTTAGGTGATCATGTTCGTATAAGTAAGTCGAAAGGGTTATTTGAGAAAGGATATACACCTAATTGGTCAACAGAAGTATTTGTTATTAGTGAAGTTATTCCATCCAATCCGCCTACATATAGAATTAAAGATTTAGAAGAAGAGGATGTGCAAGGTAGATTTTACGAACCAGAACTATTAAAGACGAAACATAAAGATGAATACTTGGTGGAGAAAGTGTTAAGAAAGAAAGGTGATAAAGTATATGTCAAATGGCTAGGGTTTGATGATTCACATAATAGTTGGATAGATAAGAGTAATGTTGTAGTGTAAATATAAATGTTTGTCTTTTATGGTTATTATGCCATAAAAGGCTGGTTTAAATGAGATAAGGGGTAACGAAACGATACGCCCATAACATACGAGGGGGGACCCAAAAAAAACGGGAATTGTGCTGCAGGGGGGAGTGAGAGTGGGGGAACCCATTGTTGTACCAATTGTCCGTTACGATCACGTCACCTGCGTCAGTGTGCGAAGTTGTGTCGCTGTGACTGCATCGGTTCGCTCTTGAGAGTTTGTTTAGTAAACCAACTTTTTCCAGTTCGGCGAAAACGTGATGGCAGATTATCGAGGCGGCTGTGAAATTTGGTTTCCTGTTGGGGAAATCGGCCGCGGAAACTACTGTAATGCTGAAGACTGCTTATGGGGATGCTGCCCTAAGTAAAACCAGAGTATACGTGTGGTTTGCAGGTTTTAAAAATGGAGAACTGTCAATTGAAGACCAACCACGTTCAGAACGCCCCTCAACTGCAAAAACTGACGAAAACGTCGAAAAAATCAATGCCCTCGTTCGTGAAGACCGTCGCCGAACCATTAATCAACTCTGTGAGATGTCTGAAATATCGTGGAATTCAATTCAGAGGATTTTATCAGAAGATTTGCACATAAGAAGGGTTGCAGCCAAATTTGTCTCTCGCCTTCACACAGACGAGCAAAAGGAGGTCGACTTGAGGCATGTGTTGAACTTCAAAATCAGCTCAAAGAGGACCCTGACTTTTTTGCCAAGGTGATTACTGATGATGAATCGTGGTGCTATGGCTATGACCACGAATCAAAGCAGCAATCAAGCCAGTGGAGGAGGTTTTGACACTGTGGAGGAGGTAAAACAAAAATCGCTGGAGGTCATAAAGAAGATCCCGATAAGTGATTTTCAAAACTGTTTTGAACAATAGAAGGATCGTTTGCAGAAATGCGTTGCGGTCCATGGACAATACTTTGAAGGTGATGAAAATTTGGTGTAAAAATATTGAGAAATAAAGAAGTTACGACGAATTTCCCGTTTTTTTTGGGTCCCCCCTCGTATATTTCCAGGGTCGGTATTCGTAGGGATAACTTTAAGATTAGTAAGAAGTAAGAAACTACTTGAATATTTTGATAAAAATTAGCTGGCCTACATCCCGGCCAGCAAAACTCATCTTACACAGTAAAACTAGCTGGTAACGAAAATGAAGTTAAAAATAAAGATTTTCTATATAATAAATATGGGTACTATGGATAGTTCTCTTAGTTTAAATGATATTTGCTACGAACAGATCAAGGACAACTATTGGTATGGGATTTTTGGCGACTTCAAGTTGATTATAGATAAGAGTACAGGATATTTCAATGCTACTAAACTGTGTCAGAGTGGTGGTAAGAGGTTTGATCATTGGTTAGAAAACAAACAATCAAAAGAGTTATTAGATTACTACAACAAACTTCGAAGTTCCCAGCATTCTGGGGACTTCAAAAACTCATCTTACACAGTAAAACTAGCTGGTAACGAAATAAACAATCTAATCTCAGGAACATATATGTATAAAAAGATATTTCTCGCTATTGCTTTATGGGTATCACAAGACTTCTATGACAAATGCTATGATATTATCCAAGACTATTTCGTTTCTAATTTTAAACAAATTCGAGAAGATCAAGAAGAATTGCAATCAAGAGTAGAAGAGATAGAACAACAAATGGATGAATTACGTTTGCACAATCAAGAACTAGAAAGCAAAGTTGATTATCTTAAAACAGTTGCAGCACCATATACAGAAGATCCAGGAAAGATACATAGGCTATTCATTATTAAGAAAAACCTTACTAAAGAACAACTTGAAAATATACTCTTTTACTATGACGAAGAAGAACGAGATCAAAAAGAAAGAATAGAACGATATAAGTATTGGGTTGGAAGAGTACAAGCATGCAATTACGAAAGTAGGATTAAACAACTCAAACTTAAGTATCCAAGTATGAGTATTGTGCTTAACGTCGACGATCCAAACTCTATCAACTTATACAACAGAGCTAAAGAACGCTATGATGTTAAGATAACTTGGCACGGTTCGCATATGAACACAGATTTAAGTGATATAGATCTTGTTGACAGGTTTATTCAGTTAAGAGACATTTAAGTATAAAAGTACGAGAAACTAAATATACCATTGCTTTTATGGGTTAGCCCATCAAAGTACGAAGCGTTGTATTAGAACAAACAAACCCCCCGAACGGAAGATTTTCCGGTTGCAAAATACACCATCATGACACAAAACAAAACATCAGAAGACAAGCTCATTTCAGAAAAGATAAGCGGTCTAGATATAGACCACTTCAAAATACCTCCAAAGCTAGGAACTTCAGAAACTCATCTTACACAGTAAAACTAGCTGGTAACGAAAATGAAGTTAAAAATAAAGATTTTCTATATAATAAATATGAGTACTATGGATAGTTCACTTAGTCTAAATGATATTTGCTACGAACAGATTAAAGATGATTACTGGTATGGTATTTTTGGTGATTTCAAGTTGATTAAAGATAAGAGTACAGGATACTTCAATGCTACCAAGTTGTGTCAAGATGGTGGTAAAGAGTTTAAAAATTGGTTTCAAAATAAAGAATCTAAAGAACTAATAGCATACATTTCCAGCGCTGGAATTCCAGCTGTAGAAATTATCAAAAAAGTAGCAGGAGGTAAAGGTGCAGCATGGAATGAAATAAGAGGAACATATGTTTGTAAAGAATTGATTCTAGATATATCACGGTGGTTATCTCCAGAGTTTTATCTTAAATGTAATCAAATCATTATTAACTACTTCGTTAAAGACTTTCAACAGCTATACCTTACTAACAACGATCACCTTCAAACAAGAGTAGAAGAGATAGAACAACAAATGGAGCAATTACGATTGTACAATCAAGAACTAGAAAGCAAAGTTGATTATCTTAAAACAGTTGCAGCACCATATACAGAAGATCCAGGGAAAGTACACAAACTAGTTATTATTAAAAAGAACCTCACGGCTGGTCAGCTTCAAGACATAGTAGACAAGTACGACACAGACAAACACAATCAGGTTAGGCGTTACGAGTCATACAAATATTGGGTTGGAAGGGTTCAGCAGCGAAACATCAAAGCAAGACTTCAGTGTCTTAAAGAAAAGTACCCAAGAATGTCAGTGCTATCAGAAACCAAAGATCCAAACTCGGTCAACCTCCTAAACAAAGTCAAAGAAAAATACAGCTGTGTTGTTTCGTATGGTTGTCATGTGAATATTGAAGAAGAAGACGACGAGTTTGTTGTTGACTTGTTTTTGAGTATAAGAGACAATTAACAATAAGTTGTGTATTTAGATATTTGTAAAGGTTACAACTTTTATGGTATAATAGCCATAAAAGATAATTAGTTATACATTACCCTCTGCTGCAACAGTGAATGCTACATTCAACATATCACCTAAATTGGGATTATTATGATATTTTCTTATTATAGCTCTCCAATCTACGTAATGTCTAAATAAATATATAAAGTCTACAGAGAGGTGTTGATAAATTGAGATGTTATGCCAATGAACTCTGTCTTTGAACTCTGCAATAAATCCTTCTGTTAAATTTTGAAACAATGAAATTGCTTCCCAATCTACTTTGTCAGCGTAATCTCTTATAAGGTTTTCTGATAATTGTTGAGTTTCAGATAAGCACCTCCAAGAAACTTTATCTGCATGTTCTCGTATAAAGGCCTCAGAGAGTTTGTTTCCATAAGATATAGCATCAAAATCAACTTTATCTATAAACTCACTAATAAATTCTTCAGATAGCTTTTGATTATACGATACTTCTTTCCAATCAACTCTATCTGCAAATTCTCTTATAAAGTCTTCTGATAAGTCTTGGCTTCCTGAAATAATCTCCCAATCAACTTTATCAGCTAATTCTCTTATAAACACTTCCGACAAATTTTTCCATAAACATATTTCGCTCAAATTAACTTTATGCAGATATTTGCGTATGAAGTCTTCTGTAATGTGATCATAGTTATATTCCTCCTCATAATCATCATAACCTATAGATAACCATTGTTCATCAGTCAGTGAATCTAATATTTCATCAGACAAGTCCATAACGTTTGCATAGAGAATGTTTTGTATAAGAAATGAGTTGTTTTCTTTAGTGGCTTTCTTGAACAAATGATCTAACATACCTATGGACACGCTAAAATTTATTTTGTCTTCATCATTATAACCACCAATATCTAAATATTTACATACACAATCAAATACAGGTTTGTAAGACAATATTTCCTTAGCACTAGTCATGTTTGTTTTTTATTCCTAGATTTAAATTTATTTCATTCTTGTTGGTTTTCTATATAACAAATATGAAGAAAGATTTTGATTTATTACATGATAGACTTGAACTAATTCATCATGATCTTAAACTCTTAGCAACACTACTAGAGAAGCAAATACTGTTAAAGGAAAAAGAGTTATTAGTAATGCAACAAAAAACATCTGATTTGAGTAGTGATGATGAATATAAATATGGTAGTGATGATTATGATGATGCTGATGATGATGAGTAAGTTTACAAAAATGATTCAGTTTTAAATGTGTATATGTGACTTTGATGGGTTAATCCCATAAAAGCCGTGTTCTAATACAACGCGTAATATGTAGACAATAGCAGGGGTGTACAATGTTAAGCGTTGTACTAGGACAAATGAAAATGAACTGAAATAATCCGGCGAAGATAAAAATTGAAGATTTTCTATATAATAAATAAGATGAGTAATTATAGTAAATTTACTGTAGTAGAGTTAAGGCGACAATGTAAAGAGAGGGGAATCAGAAGATATTCCCGATTAAGAAAAGCAGAACTGATAGACCTTCTTAAACAATATGACGATGAACAAAGCAGAAGGCAGATTAGAAATATATTCCCCTTTAAACAAGAAGTAATTGAAGAACCGAAGCCAGCACGTAGGCCTATACCCATCAAAGTAGAATTAGAAGAAACAGCACTCAAGAAGCGTTTACAAACCATTAAAGTCGAAAACACAGGAGGATATAAAGACCCTATAAAATTTTTAGATACAAGTGGAAGAGTTGCTATTAACAAAATCAAAGAGGAATTAAATTTTCACCCTGTTAAAGTTAATCTTGTTTTCATTTGTGACTATATTAAAGATAAAGAAATACAAGAGCACAATTTCAAAACATCAAACGAGAGAATATTAGAATCAACTGACTTAAGTGAATATATATCTTATGCCAAACAAAAACTTCGTAGAGAAATGGAAGAATTTCAAGGCCGAGGATCAGGATGGACGTTACATCAAATTAAACACCTAGAAATCAGATTAAATAAGTATGTACCATTAAGAGCTT
Source organism: Thermobia domestica (assembly GCF_964235325.1). Taxonomy (NCBI): domain Eukaryota; kingdom Metazoa; phylum Arthropoda; class Insecta; order Zygentoma; family Lepismatidae; genus Thermobia; species Thermobia domestica. The sequence continues at coordinate 234,218,898 of NC_137457.1, read as the reverse complement.
CCTATATTGAACTTCCAAAGCAGATTAAAGATAAGAAAGCAGTAATAAATATTCAAAATAAAGATAATAAATGTTTCTTATATTCTATTGCAAGTTATTTAAAACCTATTGATAGAACCGTTTCAAAAAATCCTCAAAGACCCTCTCATTATAAACAACTTGTTAATGAACTGCAAAAGAAATATTGTGATGGTATTGAGTTTCCTGTACAGTTAAAAGATATTCCAAAATTTGAAAGAAGAAGTAATATCTCCATCAATGTTTACGGCTATGACAAGAACTATAATGTATATCCACTTCAAATCACAAAAAATAAGCAGGAAACTCATATCAATTTATTATATGTAAAAGATGAAAAATAGTCATTTTTGTTGGGTAAAAGACTTATCACGATTAATAAGAAGTCAAGTGACAAAACATGAGGAAAAACTATACTTCTGCGACAGATGTTTAACGAGACACTTTCGAAATGAGAAGCAGTTGCAAAACCATGAGCTATATTGTAAAGAGCATGAGGCTGTTAGAATAGAACTTCCAAAACCATACGACAATCAAATAAAGTTTCAAAACTATAATCGATCATTAAGAGTTCCATTTACGATAATTGCTGACTTTGAATGCATCTTATGTAAGTTAAAAATAGAGCATAATTGTAGTAAAACAGTAAAATATCAAAAGCATAAGCCAATGAGTTTTTGTTACTATGTCAAGTATTCAAATGGAGACTACAAAGCTCCTGTTAGTTATATAGGTCCAGATGCTGCGAAAGTATTTATTGAAATGTTACAAAAAGAAGCAATAGAAATTATGAAAATATATAACAGAGTAGTTAATATGACCCCGCTTAGTGAGGAGGAAATAGAAGTTTATAACAATTCGGATACTTGTCATATATGTGAGAAAAACTTGAATGACTTACCACCAGCTGTTGAGAAAAAAATAAATATACTGAAGAAGAAAATACAGTTCTACAAGGATAAAGATGATATGAGTGAAAAAATAGAAGAATGGAAGCATGACTTAAAAAAATGTTTGTATAAGATAAATAAAAATAAAGCAAAGGTAAGAGATCATGATCATTTAACTGGAAAGTTTAGAGGTGCAGCTCACAGTTATTGCAATTTAAACTATAAAAATCCCAACTTTGTTCCTGTATTTCTTCACAACTTAACTGGCTATGATACGCATTTGTTTATTAAGGAGTTAGCTTATGATACACAGAAAATTAAACTGATCGCTAATAATGAGGAAAGGTACATAACATATGAAAAATATGTAAAAGCAGGACCAGAAAAAGATGAAATAAATTTAAGATTTGTTGATTCATTTAGATTTATGTCAAAGAGTTTAGCAGAGCTAACAAAGAATTTAAAGCCAGAACAATTTCGAGAAACATTAAAGTTTTTCCCGATTGATAAACTTGATCTAGTTAATACTAAAGGTGATTATCCATATGATTATGTTGATTCATTTGAAAAATTGAAGGAACCTGTTCCATTATCTCCAGACAAATTTACAAACAGATTAACAGGAGAAAAAATGAGTCCTGAACGTTATAAGCTTCATGTACGAGTTTGTAAAGAATTCAATCTAGAGTTATTGGAGGACTTAACTGAACATTATAACAAAACGGATGTCCTCCAATTAACAGATATATTTGAAAACTTTAGAGATGTGTGTTTAAAGGCATATGGATTAGATCCTGCTTGGTATTATACAGCACCAGGCCTATCGTGGGATGCAATGTTAAAGATGACTAAAATTAACTTAGAAATGCTGACTGATTATGATAAAATACTAATATTAGAAAAGGGTATACGAGGAGGAATCTCACAATGCAGTAAAAGATATGTAAAAGCTAACAACAAATATATGCAAGATTATAATAAGGATGAGTGTTCAACATACCTAGCATATCTAGGCGCAAACAACTTATATGGATGGGCGATGAGTCAATACATGCCTTATAAAGACTTTAAGTGGGTTAAACCATATATAGATATAAAGAACATTCCAGATGACTCAGAAACTGGCTACATATTAGAAGTAGATTTAGAATATCCAAAGCACATAACAAGCATTCTGATTTACCATTAGCTCCAGAGAACATGTGTCCACCCGGCTCAAAACAATCGAAATTATTAACAACGCTTTACAATAAGGAAAGATATGTAATTCACCATAGAAACTTAAAACTTTATATGTCACTTGGAATGAGATTGAAGAAAGTGCATAGAGTATTAGAATTCAAACAATCAGACTGGTTAAAGAAATACATCGATTTAAATACAGAGATGAGGACGCAAGCTAAAAATAAGTTTGAAGAAGATTTTTATAAGCTCATGAATAACTCAGTATTCGGGAAAACAATGGAAAATATTCGAAAAAGACAGCCCATACAATTAGAATGTGATCCTAAGAGGGTAGAGGCATTAATTGCTAAACCTAACTTTGATTACAGAACAATATTTAGTGAGAACTTGTGTGCTATACATATGAAAAAAGAGCGATTAACATTTAATAAGCCAATATATGTTAGTATGAGTGTGTTAGAACTATCGAAGCTATTAATGTAGGATTTTCACTATAACACGATGAAGCCGAAATATGGAAACAATATAGATTTATGTTATATGGATACCGATAGCTTTATATATAAGATTGAGACTGAAGACTTTTACAAAGATATAGCAGAAATAGTTGACCAGTTTGACACGAGTGAATACAAGGAAAATAACATATATGGACTACCACTAATAAACAAAAAAGTAATAGGTAAGATGAAAGATGAGAATAAAGGTAAGATAATGACAGAGTTTATTGGCTTGAGATCAAAGATGTATGCTTATAGAGTAGAAAATAAAGAAGAGAAAAAAGCTAAAGGAGTAACTAAATGCGTAGTTGCCAAGGAGTTGCAGTTTGATGATTATAAAGAAAGCTTATTTAAAAATGTTAAAACGTATAAGAACATAAACCTCATTAGAAGTTATAAGCACGATATATATAGCATAACCGTTCATAAGCTGGCACTAGATTCCTCGGACGATAAAAGATATATAGCGCGAGATGGTATAAATACGTTAGCTTGGGGGCATTATAAGATAGAAGAGGAGTAGATATAATTATATGTAGTGTAGTTTTAGTTATAAGTTTTAGATGTAAGTTTTTATGATTTAAATGTCATAAAAGCATATTCAATCTCACTTTGGGGTATCCTTCTGTGTTAAAGTACAATGGTCAGGGGTGGCTTCATAAATTTTTGGGGCAGTTAGGGGGTTGGAGGGGAAAAGTGGGGCAGAACCTACATATCTCCCCTACTATTGTTGGATTGTCTCTGTGTATAACAATTTTAATGATTAAAAGTAGGATGAAAAATACATTGTACCTTTTTTTCAGAAAATTGATGTGCGCTGCTTTTATTTATTTATTTATTTATTTATTTATTTATCACGAGTTTTTATTTATTTATTTATTTATTTATTTAATTTTAACGTTCCAGAAATTGGGGGTACGCGGCTTACAGGGGGCGCGGCATACACGTGTAAATACGGTATATAGATAAATAGAGAAATAGATATGTGTGTACACTTTGATTTCATATCGATAGGTACGTCGATTTGATCGATTTGATAGGTACGTCGAAGATGAAGACGCTAATGTTAAATAATGTTTACACGACAAGCAAAGTTCGATGTAAAGGTGTCATCATCCCCGACACTATCGTATACTATCAGCCCACTTGCTTTATAGTGACTGTATATATATATATATATATATATATATATATATATATATATATATATAGAGAGAGAGAGAGAGAGAGAGAGAGAGAGAGAGAGAGAGAGAGAGATGGAAAGATATATAGATAAATAGAGAGATAAATATGTGTGTACACTTTGATTTCATATATTTCATCCTTTAGGTTTCACAGTGTTAACCCATAACAATCAAAAAACTACTTTCCATTTTAGCATATATAGATTTGTTGCAATTATTATTTTTTTAAGTTCCATCTTGAAAGTTCCATCAAAAAAAGCAGTGCTGGCTGTACCTCACAAGGGAAGTTCAGGAGAAAGCACTCGCCTGTAGAGAAACTAAGCATGCCATTTGAAGTCCCAATTCATGCTGATTATAACAAGCTAATAAAATTCCTGTACGGTTGAGAACGGTTCGAGATATTCAACTTGGAAGTTTATATAAGAAAATGAGGATATATGCATTTATACGCGTTAAGTACAACATAATTAGTAACGAATATTGACATACGAATTGAAAGCTATCGGAAGTAACAGAAAAAAGTGTTTCGCAATAACTAACGGGTTTGTTAGATACAATTAGTCATTACATTGTTTACAATAATCATAGGTTAGAGATGAAAATTGATTACTGCTCTTGTTCTGTTTTATGAAGAAATGACGCAGACAAAATACTCCCTTGCACCATGAACATTTTATATGTGCAATTGTGTTGCATCCGTCAAGAGAAAAGTTCGCAGAACCAAAGCAAAAAGCAAATTCGACAAGTGATTCAAAAGTTATAGGCCTATAATTTGTTCGTAACCTGCCTTGTAGAACGCAAACTGAAACAATCCAATGTATCGCAGTGATCGGAAGTGATTCGTATAGACACGAACTTTATTTGATTGTTTCGTTGGTACATTATAACATCCAGATGAAGAAGATTCATACTATGTACAAATCTCCTGCCATAATCTTTGATTGATCGGAATCAAAACACATCAAATGGTTGCACAAATGGTGTGCAATTCTTTGGTATCTTCTCAACCATTAGGTCTTTGCCATCCATCATGCAACTTGTAATGGACAATTTGTCTGTGAATGGACCCCAGTGATCAAGCAATAGCAAGTTCAAACCATCAGGCTTCGCCATGGGTGAGAATACTTAAAGCATTGAAACGTGCATCCACTCATTTTCTCATATAAATTTCCAAGCTGAATATCTCGAACAGTTCTCAACGTACATGAGTTTTATTACCTGTTGTAATCAGCATGAATTGGTCCTTCAAATGACATGCTTATTTTTCTGCAGGCGAGTGCTTTTCCCAAACTTCCCTTGTCAGCTGGCTTTAGACCATCATATCCATTAAATAATACAATAAAACAATTAATATAAACAATGAAATGTGCAAATTGTACATATAACAGAAAAGACAATCCCTTTATAAACATCCAAGTGTATGTCGTTCCACTTAGTGAGCAACTTTGTAACTTATAGGATGCCACATAGATGTGCTGTGATGATTACTAAATTAATCCTTACTAAATTAATTAATAATCATAAATTTAGTATGAGGGATTAATTCCTCTCTTTCCAAATACAGTTTCTTCCAGGCTCGTGGTAGTCAGCACGCCGTCGTGGCAGTCAGCACCTTCATATTTGCAATCAGCGACAGTCGTGGCAGTCAGCACCAATAATTGGCTGTGGCAGTCAGCACCCGTGGCAATCAGCACCTATCCGGAGATAGTATATTTCTTTGATACAGTCAATCGATTTCAGAGAACCACTTGTCGCTATCTATTACCGTTTCTGTTCTATGGCGCCCAACAGAGGAGAGGAAGTCTATTCTTAGGACGCCAAGGTGATTAAAAAAAAACGCTTCACGATGTATCTTACGATTTTGCTCTGATATCTGTGGACTTACGTACATAGCCATTCCATAAAGACTTCCGATACGTATACATATTATAGTTTGGAAGTCTAAAAGTCTGTAGAGCTTGCCAAAAATACTTGTTTTCCGCATTACTTTAAGAAAATCTGTAGATCTACAGATAAATCTTAACACTAACAACGCTGAAAACTGAAATGAATGACCAGCTGGTGGCAAGACGTCATAATGACATAATATAATAGATGACTCAGCGGTATCATTTCAGACGTCACTTGAGGGGGGCAAGAGCACCACCGACATAAGACTTTCACGTTTTGTACTAGTATATTAGTAGACAATCGATTAAAGTGTATGTATTGCTCAAACTCTTGGGGGGCAGGCAATTGTCCCCTCCTGCCCATTAAATGACGCCTCTGAAATGACCGTTGAAATTTCTCGTTAATTTCCCTCCTTCTAATGATGTAGAAAAATAATACTTTCTATCGTTTCCCTATTTGAATCTTGAAATTTAGGAATACATGAAAAATATGGTTTATTATGAATTCTAAACTTGGATCACACCGTGTGCGTGGGTTTTCTCAGGGTTCTCCCGTTTCCTCCCACTTTCTTTATTCCACCATTTCATTCATTACTCATCATCACCGTCTTCTTTAGCCTAACCGGCATAACCGTGGGACATAAAACTCAAATATTTCATTTATTTCTAAACTTGGATCTACTTTCTGTGGCAGATCTTTCCTAGGTTTCATTTCGATTCGATCCCGATCACATGGGTTTGTTTTAGTTGAGATCACTCCTATAGTGCACACAGTATAAGTAGCTAATTGTGAAATCTCGAATAGTAATGAAATTACTTACTTCTTGTATATAATAACTAATGACGATACATATATCCTTATCAATTTAATGGAAATACCTGAAGAGAAAAAGAGCAACTTGCCATTTTAATATGTCGTTGGACAACCGTCAGCTCTCGAAACAGCTCCCTTGCGACATGGAATGGAGTCGTAGATCGTAAACAGTAGCAAGTGGAATATTACTCTATTCCAATGCAGTACATTACCCAGTTCCGTGAGAGAGGGTAAAGGCGGAAATCTGCGTCAGATTCGTATCTCCAAAGTAAGCACAGATGAACAATCATGTTCTGATCCAGGGATTGAGTGGGCCAGAAGAGGGGTTGAATTTCATTCCAATGATTTTCAAACAACGCCGGAATAGTACAAACAGTGTGAATTAAGGCATTATCATCCTGCAATACCTATGACGTTATTGCCCGGAAATATCCACCATAAATTTCTCTTTACCAGTAAATGCTCCAAGGATCAAACCCGAGTATGGACTCAGTTTAGCAGAAGGAAATTTCTGCTTCGATTGTTTCCAGATTTCCCCGTCCATGAGGCATAAGTCAATGCTATTATCGATGATGCATGAAAGACTTACTCCATCAATTGTGTCTTGCACACGTGGGGAATGGGAGAAATAATTCTTACATTGTATTTCTTCTACCTTGTCCTCAACGACAAAGTTGATATTAAAGAACAAAGGAGAAACGGATTGACAAAGATTACGGTTAATATCATTAGAAAATAACTTTTTGGTCTCTGTCATGGAAGATTAAGGAATAGTCTCTAACATGCAATCGGTAGTAACGGAGTTTAAAACTTTGCCGCACTCATCCTCCTCCATTCCTGAAGGTGATTGAAACATCAGTTTTCGTTATCACAGGGTAATGTTGTCTCGTTACCATGATTTGTGGGGAAAGCCTTCACTGAAGAGCCTGTTTCGTTTAGAGGAGCAACTTCCATTCTCGTTATCACTACTGTGGTTGGAATGTTCTCTTCCGTTATTGTTACAGTAGTTATTTCCTCAATTCCTTCGACGAAAGTTTGTGTTATTTTTATAATACTTGTTCTATTTCTTTCCAATAGATTTATTATTGTTAATTATTACTGTTACTCTTATTGGACCTGCTTTATTAGTAGCTGAATGACTCAAAAGGTCAGTTTAACTACGTACAACTTATGAACTTGATAACTTTTCCTTGCGTTGCAAATCTTTCGTTGAAGGAGGCCTAACATCAATAATAAAAGAATTCTTTAAGTTAGACAGAGTAACCACCTTACTCAGTTATTCATCTACATTTGAACACGGATGTACTGACAATAGACGCGTGCCTCGCGGAGATAAACAACCAATGATGAATTCCATGATTTCAGAAAGATTTGGAACCTCTTTGTATTATAATACCGTTCTCCGACGTACCAATCAAGTGTAAAATTGTTGCAAACTTATATATATTTTTTAAATTTCAAACATTATAGGTTTTTTTCTGCGCTATCTCCACCTGTAACGATCAGTACTGATTCTTAGATAAGGCCACGAAGTCTTGATAAAATTTAGTTTCATAAGAAACAGATCGGAACAACACGTCAGTGGATTTACTCATACACTTTCCTACTATTTGTAACATCTCTGCTTCTGTCAGCGCATACATTAGGCTCTTTTCAAAACTCCGTAAGAACTTTCGGAGTACTCCTTCTTTTATATTCACATAGTAGAATGACAAATTCTAAGATTCTTTAAACGAACTGTAAACAGAAAAGTTTGCGCCCTCGTAGGAGGTTTTAAAAAATACTATTCCTGCTGTAATCTCATTACTAGCGTAATTAGGAGTTGCTCTATTAAAAACGTTAATGTTGCCGTGATTAGAATTGACCACTGACTTTCCTTCCACTACAAGAGTATTACCTACATTTACAGTATCGTCCTCTAACGACCAAGGAATCTTTACGTCACGAGGACAATAGTTGGTTTATTTCCCGAAAAAGAAGTGATAAAGTCCGATTCTCCATTATTAGTTGTCATATCATAAGCGAATAGTTTTATGTTAAAAACATCCCATTACCTTGACTGTTATAATGGGCCATAACATCAGAGCTAGTAGGGCTTCACATCCGGGAGATATCACGCCAACTCGAGCTCCCACATTCAGCGACCTTAATGTCTTGAGTTAAACACTTGAATCGATCAGTTAACGAAGGGATATCATTTTCAAGCTTTTGTTTTTGGTTTGCGAAACTATCATTCGTTTCTTTAATCTCAGCCTTATACTTAATAGTTCTCTGTCATTTTTTCTGTAAATTTACAGCATTAACATCATACTGACTCAATTTTCCTGGAAACGCTTGAAGAATGGCACCACATATTTTCATCTCGGAAACATTTCTTCATGACTTACTCCTAAATACTCAAATCAGTTTTGATTAGTCTCAACTTTAGATTTAGTTTTAATAATTAGTCTACAAAGGTTAGAAACTCCATTTACTAATTGAAGATGTGCTTCCTACTCTAAACTGTTAATCTTAACCAATAATCGCTGAACGGAGGTAGAAATGTTTTCGACACTCAACCGGAAATCATCTAGCCTACTTCGTTCGTTAATTCTTTTAACTCTACTTTTTGCTAACTTCAGCAATTTGACTGTAAGTCTCATTAAAGTGTCTTCATTGCAGAAATGTTATGATCCAACTTTTTTTAAAAAAAGCTTATGTCTATTCTCTTTTTACTTATTTCAGAAAACTTTTTATTCATATCCAAATTAAGTAATCGATATTTGTTCCAAAGGTGAAAGTTTATGTTGCAAGGAATATTTGAACAATATTGGTTCTTGTGGTTCCCTCCAGTTCGTTACCATTGGTTCCATTACCCTGGATTGTTGTATTCTTTTCACACTTTTCACAAATCCAGTAGAACATATCAGAGCTTCATCGAACGTGGCTTCCTACATACTAGATGGATAGTGAATACCAATACAATCAAAATGATGGTATTGTAACGAACACTCACACATTATAACTTTGATTCTTCTGGATCGGTCAATTCCATCTCTGAACCGTTGACAAAAATAGAAGAAATTCTTACCACCATAGGCCATGGGCGGAGTTAGGAATCGTCTGCTGGGTGGGGCCGACCTTTTGGTCCGCCTCGGACCCGTGGAATTATATTTAGCTTCAAAGCAGGTAGGTGCCCATCTTATAGGTGGCATTTTTATTTTTTTGTCAAAAAGTTGGGGGAAATGCCCCCCATAGCACCGTCCATGCCATAGGCTCAAGCGAGATAGACTGTCATCAAAGCTGCGATATATCGTGGTGTTTGGACCTCCACAATTAATAGCCTCTTATTAATAAATGGAACAGAAACAAAAATGAAACAAGTTGGGGCAAAAAGGTCTGTCACAACAACTTTCATTATTACGTGTTGCAAACTAAGGGCGCTGCAGGATCACAAACTCTATTCCCTAACAAATGTTAGAGGCATCTGCAATAGCAATGAAATCGGAAAGGTAAAGCACATCCGAAGTACATATCATAGGGTCGAATACTATGACTATGATATGACGTATTTCGAATAAATAGGAACAAAAGTTGTAACTAATATAAAATTTGCCTTTTTCAAAATGGTTTTATATTTAAAACTCTGTTAGGTAGGCCTAAGTGTGACATCTAATCACGTAAATGGGTTTTAATAGAAGTAAAGATAATAATACCGTTACCAATTTTATATATGCATGTGGGTTGACACTATTGCTCCTCTGGTTTAGCAATTTTGAAAGATAATACAGAGAAGCATCTACGGCTGCCCTCTCAACACCCCATGTATCTCCTCACTTCAAAGATGTATAATTAATCAACAACAGTGATGACTCCAATAAATAAATAAATGAAAACATGCATTCATTCGTTCGTCATGTACATTACAATTCTCGTAGTTTCATTTAACCCGAGACAGCCCATGTTAATTTTACCCTTAAAAGGCCCAAAGAGTGCCTCTGAGACTCCCTGCTGCGTATACAAGCTACCTGAACCCACCGCCACTATTTTTATTGTCCGTCATCAATAGAAGAGGCTAGTGAATACTTTGCTATGCAACCATTTGTCAATGGTAATAAAAAATATACACTACCAAATAATTAGAAAAGTACATATTTCAATGGGAGTCTCAGAGGCACCCCCTGGGCCTTTACGTTAGTATAAAAAATAACCCTATTTTTTTCTGAGATAAAATTTTAAAAAAAGCTTAGGAAACGCAATCAGAGGGTGTATTTCAGAGAGATAGGAGAATTCTAGAGCGTAGGACACGGGACGAAGTGGACCAGGGTGCCTCCGAGGCATTCCTTGGACTGTCTTGGGTTAATTAAAAGAAGTAACTTACCTGTCTTAAATGCTGTTCTTTTACGCGAGTACAACTTTTTGACTGAATCTCGTAACTATTGTAAATAAATGAAATAAATGGAATTAATGTGAAACTTCCTCTATTCATTTTTTTTTTAATTTGATGCATTATACAGTATTTAGATCGCGATGTAATTATAGTTATTCGTAATTTGACGATAATACCATTAATACCATTCACCTTACTCAATACAATTCAAAATTCTGATAATATTTTTAGATTAGAATAAATGTTACAAGTACCCTAGGTACATGACTTGAAAACTGTAAGGAAGAAAAAAAACCTTAGATTTGCAAACTGAATGTTATCTGATAAGAGAAGTGCTCTTTATTTCTTCCTACATAATACATTTACTTTCTCTTAGGAAATAAAGTTAATTTTACTCGTGAATACAAGATATTTAAATAATCAAATATAGTTTAAACGAAGAATGCTACAACCTTAAGTTTTAAAAAACAAAAATTATAAAGTGATACCTGCAGAAATGCTGGTATATACAAAATACTTCTATGAACAATGTTGATCAATAGCTTCAGATTGTCAAAGGAAAGTTATGATAACTATAGCGTATAGCGTCATATAATATTGATAATATTTTCCTCCGATTGAATTATCAACTTGTAAATTGTGAGTGAACAACGACAGTGCAGTACATTCGGGAGACACTGAGGTAAGAACAAGTAGTTTTATAAAGATTTCACATTCAGTAAGTAATCTTATTTGTCTTATATCTTTTCTTAAAAATCAAGAATGAATATGTATAATTTGTCCATTACTATTTCATTTACTTACCATGTCATTGTTCTACTGCGTTATTTCATATTCTTTAATCTAGAAAGAGCTAGTCAAGTCTCCCTAAACTCTTGCAAAATTAAATGAAATGAAATCTTTTAGTTCACCATCCCGTGATTATGCCCTTAAGGTCAAGGGAGAGGGATGATTAAGAGTCTTCATCCCGGCGAAATTAAAATACCGCTAATTTTACAGTAATTATGTGATATCTTCAAATAGATAAAAGATAATTGAAATATGGAACAAGAGCGCAATAGACAATATTATTTTGCATGAGGTACCGTTACCACAAGTCACCTAGTAGCTTTCCGTTTTCAATCGTTTAGAAACGCGAAAATAAATGCCGATTTTCAAAATGGCTGGAAATCGAAAGCAGATAAGTGAGTCGTGATAACGGTTTCTCATGTAAAATAATATTGTTTAGGGCGCTCTTGTTCCACATTTCGATTATCTTTTATCTATTTGAAGATATCACATAATTACTGTAAAATTAGCGGTATTTTAATTTCGCCGGGATGAAGACTCTTAAGGGAAATGAATGATGATGGAAGAATTAGTGGAATGAAAATGTGGTACGAAACAGGAGCACTCTGAGAAAACCCACGGACACGATGATGGTCACCAGAAACTTACATGACAGGGAATCGAACTAGAGACTCCCACGCACCAGAAGTAAGCACTTTACCAGTGAATCACCGTGCCCTTCTAAGTCCTTGGAAAGCTTCTCTATTTGTAATTGGGATTTTCACTATATTTTGTTTATTTTAGTTTAAAAGAAAAGCGTGCTAAATAAACAATTGTATATTTCTTTCTTTTTTATATGCAATATTAACGGAAAAACGAATTTAAAAAAAAAAGTCTTTTAAGATCTGCCGAATGAAAAGACTGCACACTATGTTTCTGTGGAACGACGTAAGCGGTGCCTAAGAGGCTATAGGAAGTCTAATGGGTTATCTGGATATAGAGCCAATAGAGAGAGTTTGAACTTTAATTTTGAGGACATATTGTAAAACTGCATGTACGATAATTTGCTTTCTACCACCTACGTTAAAGCAAAAGCATTCCTACTGTAAAAAAATTAATTATAGCACCAATGACTGATTTGGGCGAGTTTGGTGGAGTACATTATATTCTAATTTTACGATTACAGAGACAAGCTTAGATTATGCTACTCTATTCATTATTCAACCTTCCTCACTGTACGCAATATTTAATTATTGCAGATAAAAACTGTACAGATGCCAAATTAAATTTATTCCGAACGATTTGTTAACAAATTAGCATTGTAATATCCCAACGAATTTATATTGGTTTCCACATTAAGCTCATATTTCATGTATTATCATAACGACTACTAGTATATCAGTTTACACTATGCATAAAGTGTACGGGACAAATACATTATTTCACTCTCACACCACTCACCTGATTTAAGTTTGAAATTTATATGTAAATTTTATATCGTAAATTCTCGTGAAATCAACTTAAATCACGAATTAGGCAAAAATAGATCTGTCATCAAATACCTATAACTACATTCCAAAAAATTAAATGAAATCTTTCAGTTTTACACCCCATGATTACCGTGCAAAATAAAGGAGACAGTGATGATGAGAATGAATAAAATGGCAGAATGAAGAAGGTCAGAGCCGACAGAACTCCGAGAATGCCCACACGCACGGCATTTGTCCATCGCAGGGGTCACATTACGTGAGCTGGTATTAAACTATTGACCTATGCACCAGACGTGAATGCTCTACCACTGAGCTAATTTAACCTTTTAGATGAGGCATTATTACAGAATATAGTTATATGAATGACTACAAGGTCCATTCTTTTTCGTAAGACATGGGTACATTGATGCTTCTGTCTCAAAGTTTGGATGTGTCCATCTCTTAAATTTGGGAATTATCACAAAAGTAAATATTGACAAAAATTCTCTGGGACTTGAATATATCCTTCCGTAAAGTTGTCAGGTAGTACTGTCCTTTCGATGGGTAAAAACTGCCAAAACTATACGTATTTAATATCCTTAAATTTTGGAAATCATCAAAAACTGTTTCTTAGAACTAAGATATATCTCCTACATTTGAGTAATCATGTTGCCTCTTCTGTCGTTTAATATATATAATAAATATACATAATATATAATAAATATATATAAATATAAAAACGTTGGTGCATAGGTCTGCTTATCTTTCATCAGGGGTTTGTATATACCAAGTTTAATCTTCCTAATTTAACGGGATCGTGACGTAGTTAATTTTTCGCATAAATTTTGACTTCCGCTCCCGCTTAGAATATCCATTTTAAAGAAAGTAACATGATAAAGTCCTAATATGGGCATGGTCCAATCATGTACCAAAATTCATCTAAGTCAGTGAGGTGATCTAAGAGAGTTTAGGCGCAAAACAATGTTACTTTAATTTTTATTTATATAGATACGATTATAATTTCTGTTGTATAACTTACTAGCTGTAAGCATCTGTTGTTACCGATTCTTAATTCAGAACATCGCTTAATGGAGAAGGATATTTTTACTGCATTTTCTGGTGATTATCCACCAATGTTATGTAAGTCCGTACAACCATGAACGTAATGGGGTTGCATAACGCAAAACATTCTTAGAAACCACGTGAAACGTTAATATTTTTTTCCTTATAATTTCAGCCCCCCCTTCAAGTCCGACCATCCCGAGCCAAAGTCGAAAGAAAACAGTTTCATATAGAATTAGATTTGGTGAAGATCTGTGTACTAATTGGTAACACTAGGTTACTCCTATCTATGTGAAAATCTGGTCATACACACTTATACATACATTATTTTTATATAAACAGTATAGATAGCATTTCATTTCCAAGTCAGTTGTCATCAAGTCTAGTCAAATAAACACTGAACTGACATTTACATTACATTTATTTTTATATACTTAATTATTAGTAACCATTTGATATTGGCAGTGGCGTATTTACGATTTTGTTTCGGGGAGGGCTTTGCTAACTTTCGGGAGGGGCTTTGCCATAAAATGTGAAAATTCTGCAAGATATTTCATATACTTTACTATAGTAGGTAAGATTTCGGGGGGGGGGCTTAAGCCCGGAAGCCCCCCCCTAAATACGCCACTGGATATTGGTCTTGTACTATTTCAATACTCAGAACCAGTAATAATATTAACTTCGCAGATTTCAATCCTACTAAAAAAATTATAAGAACATTTTTGAATATGAGGAAAATACTGGCAGAAGCATTACATACTCTGACCGAATTTCGAGACCTTGTGCGGCTCAAGTCCCAGAAAATTAGTGCTGTATACTTCACAACAACATAAAACCGCTCCCATACATACAAGTAGTTCAAATAGTTCTCAGGATACAGTGAAATGCATCCTATGACACATAACATCTCGGAATTTGTTTGTCACTTCCGCCTTGGGTTCGGATGAGCTGGGTTCTATCGAGTTGTCTGAAAAGTATTCAGCCTTTGAAGCTCAAATGCCCATTTTGTTCGATGATCTTCTGCCCCTTTTCCGGCAACACTATAATCTCGTTGTTAGAGAATTTATGTAGTTTCTAGTCAAACAAATGTGTTTTTACATGCCTCTTTTGAGACTAATTTAACAATATTCAGAAAATTCTGCAGATAGTCTGACGTGCCACATCCGAGCTTCCACCCAAGTTCTCTCAATTTCTGACAGATCGTTAAAAATGTGTGTCTGACATGGTGCATTCGCGCTAATTGTCGACAGTACATGTCCGAGTCTATCGTTCTGTCCTACAACAGCAGATCTTGATGTACGATGTCTTTCCAATTCCACTAAACGCACAGCATAACCCTCCTGGGCATCGGTGTGGGGATTGCTATAGTCTGTGGAGCTTCTCCTCACTTTGATCACGATCTTTCACGCACATTGTTGCCGTGCGTTACCATTCTTGATTACTCGTGATTAACCGCTTAAGAAATGGCTCGTATTCGTTTCATTTCAATAGAAATTCGCAGATAGAAATTCGATCGAGTAAATGTTTTTGAGTCACAAAATGTGACATCTAACCGTTAAGCTTCTTTGTGTAGCCAGCTTTCTCCAAATCGTTTAACACTGTTTGGTGATGGATGTTTATTTCATTGGCAATATTATGACTGCCAACATGCCGGTCTTGTTCGACTTTTGCCAGAATATCATCAACTCTTGCTGTGGTTGCTTGCCCACTGTGAGAAACATCTTTGACATCGAGGTTTCCAAAATGAAAGCAACTGAACCATCTTTTGGCCGTTGTTCTTGATAATTTAGCACAAATTTCTCACAAGCTTGCGCCGCGTTTACGTCTTTATCAATACAAAATTTTATAATGTAGCACAGTTTTTCGGAAATTCACTCCTCTTCACAGTGCAATACCTTAAGTCTGATTATAAAATTACAACAGCTTTTGTACATCTCATAGTTTCCACTGATTGCTGCCACGTGACGTTAAGCCTGACAAGCTGTGACTCTTATACCTTGAGATTCGGGATACTAATGTCATCTCGTGCACAAAAGGCTCAATACTTTTGAGACAACCTGGTATTTTTGGTGGCAGCTTCTTTGGTTTAGATTTATGTTAAACCTTGTTTCATGTTCCATATGCAGTTGGTTAGTGCAGGGAAAGAAACATTAAACTTCAGAATTACCAACCAATATATTTGTGTGCCGAATAAACAAATAAACTAAAACCAAAAAACTTGTCATTATTTATTTTGAAGTAATCTCTTAAACAATGTTTAATAGATTTCACAGCAACCTCGTTTGGTACAATACAAACTAAGTTCTATGACTTCCGGGACTACCTCAAAATAATATACTTGATGCCAGAAACATCTCATGTCAATTTTGTTTTCTACATACATCTCTCCCCGCGCCGTACACTCGCGAATCCAGTTGTGAAGATTCTGGAATGCAATAAGAAAGTCGTCCACTGAATGGTTTTCAGTGCTGCAGGTCACTTTCACTTGAATCGATTCTTTATCCTCAAAATGTTTCCTTTTGGAAACATTTTGAGCCTAGGAAACAACATAAAATTTGCTGGAGCCAAATCAGACCAATATGGTGATAACCAAGGACTGTGATCCTTCTTTTCTCCAAAAATTGTGAACGGTTCCTGCAGCAACACCGAGTTGAACAACGCTTTTTAAATGTTTCCTCGTCGCTTAGCGCGCAAAGTTCATATTTCCCTTACTTCCGCTTCTCGCAAGTTTATCGGCACGAGGATTTCTTCTAAGGACTCCTGACTATTCTTGAAACGCGGAAACCATTCGAACACTTTGTTATAACTAAGCCCACGGGCGTCTCTGGGGGGGGGGGGAGGCGAGGGGAACGCGTTCCCCCAATATTTTGAAATACAAAATATTCAATATTTTATTCTAATTTAATTTATTTACTAACGACAGAATATCATATAAATAATAATAATTATATTTATTTGGAATATAATATTCAGGCTGTGAAACGATTGTAATCGAGTTCTTGATATACCTTAGGGGGTCCGTTAAGGTAAGCGGAAAGGTAACAAATGGAATCAAAGTTAATAAACAGGTTGAGCTAGGTAGTACCATTTAAATCACTTTCTGTGATGTCCTCCCCAAATTTTACATGCCAGAGACGCCAGTGACTAAGCCAATTATGTCCATATACGTTCTACATCGTTCTGTACGTTTCAGGAGAGGTTTTACTGTATTTAACCCAAAACTTGATTGCAGCATTTCATCCGTTTTCTCAACACTGACAGCGAACAAAGATGTACTGAAACAAAAATAAATAAATAAATAAAATAAAATAAAATAAAAATGAAGAATCACAACGAATAAAGAATATGACAGCCGTGCATAAACAGCATTCGAGTGGACGACTTTTCTCGGGCGTTCCAGAGCCTGTACGACTGGCCGTGTGAATGTGTGCCGTCAGAAAAAGTATATACAGTTGAAAACTTGGTAATAATTTATTTCTGGAGTCATCAAGTATTTCATTTCGAGGTAGTCCCGGAACTTATTGAATGTACTGTGTAAAGTTAACTCTTCTCTTTGTTATGTAATACAGTAACTCCAGTCTTCTTCTTCTTTGTCTCCGCCTTTTTCCATGTTTATGTATGGCCAACGTTCCTGTCTTTAATTCTTTTCCTCTATTCTCCTGAGAGTCCTCTATTTTTCGTTCTCTCTCTCTCAAAACAACTCGTAACTTATCCTTCCATCTCATCTTGGATCTTTGTTCTTCCTGTTATATCTTTCTTTCCAATTCTCTTTCCACTTAATCATCGTTCTTTTTGTTATACATATCTATGCCATCGCAGGCTCCAATCTTGGGGCTTTTTATTCAAGGGCCCCACCCTCACAGTGTTTCTTATATAATTGTTCCTTATTTTATCTTTCCTCGTCACACCACACATCCATTTTAACGTTCTCTCCATCACTTCTATCTTCTTTTTCTGAGCCCTTATGATTCCTAGGTTTGACTACTGTAGATCATTGTCTGTCTTATGACGGTTTTATAAATATAGCCTTTTAACCGGCAACTTATTTTTCTTGTCACACAGCACCCCGCTCATCTTTCACAAGTTTAGCCAGCTAGGTTGTGTTTTATATTGGGTTTCTGTATGTAATACTTCATATTGAACGAGGTAGATCCAGGATACTTCAATTTCGAGGTAGGTAGTAAGCTGTCTCCTTTTAGATATAAAAAAAAACTCCTGTCTCTTTGTTGGGTGCCATATATTCTGGTTTTGTTCTACATATCATCATTCCTCTCTCTTCCAACACTCTTCTCTATTCCTCCAGTTTCTTCTCTGCCTTATCTTTAGATGTTTCGCATATGATTTCATCATCCACGAACAGCATATGCCATGGTGCTTCACTGTGCATTTTGCTCATCAACTCATCCATTGCCAAAATGAAGAAATATGGACTGAGAGCTGATGCCTGATGTGAATCAAACTTCCACAGGAAAACCTTCTATCATACATACATTACATATTTCTCAGAAACCTTCTTCTTTTCCCTGCCCCGCCATAGTTCTTATCTGGGCACTCTGTCGTACTGTTTTCCAAGTCATGAAAATGAAGTGAAACTCCACTTGCATTCCCCACATCATTCCACAACTGCCTCAACGCAAAGTTCGTGTCAGTTGTTCCTCTTCCTAGCAAGAAACCAAATTGTTACTCTTCAATAGTAGTCTCTTATCGTATCCTTCCTTCAACTATTCTTTCCTAGATTTTCATGATATGAGACAATATAATTCTCCTGTAATTTCTACAGTCTTGCACATCACTTTTTCTTTATAAATTGTCACTAATATACTTTTTCTCTATTCACCCGGTACCATCATGTGCTTCCACAACGTTTGAATAAGATTCCATGCAGTATATATTCCTCCATTGCCAATGCTTCTCCAAATCTCTACGGGAATTTGCTCATTTTCCACTGGTTTCAGGTTTTTTACATTCCTAATTGCATTTTGCACTTATATCCTACCTATCTCTCCTTCCTTTCTTTCTGGTGCAACTTCATTTTCTGATTCTTTTTATTGAGTAGCTTCTTAAAATAAGCCTCTCCATCTATCCTTTATCATCTTCTGGTCCTGTAGCTTCATCCTCGTTGTTTTTTATCTGCTTGATTGATATGATGTCCTTGGATGCTTTATCTTTTGCTTTGGTTATTACCATTATTTGTCTATTTCCACCTTTCTTTTCAAGCTTTGCTTAAACTTCGTCTATTGCCTTTGATTTTGCTATTGCCACAGCTGTTTTGGCCTTTTTATTGAGTAGCTTCTATGCCGTCTTGTCTTCCGCACTACATGTTTCATCCCATTCGTTTAAGATATATTTCTTGTACTTTATTGCCACCTGGACATCTTCGTCCCACCATCAAGTCTCCTTCTCTTTTGGTTAGGTTAGGTTAGGTCTCCTTCGGTTGATGTTTTCCGGAAAGGAAGTACAGGGCTTACTTTTGCTTAAATAAGGAAATTTATTCTAATTGTAACGCGTTCTGCAAGAACTGTTTATGCAATAATTGATAATTTTACTATCAGCTTCATTTTTCATATTAGCTTGCCTTTTGTAGTTTGTAATCTCTCTATAATTAAAACATTAATTTTAGTAGTATGAATATACCATATTACTTCTTATTTAACAACAGTTTGTATTATCACAAGAATAAAGCATTCAGTTTCTTTATATAGCTATTATTTTTAGCATTTTTATTTATTTTTTTCATTTATATATTTACTTTTCGTTTTTGGAAGTACTATTGCATTCGTTAGTTTGCAGTTGGGTGTTAATTCAGTTTCCCTTAAACTCAGGTATACATCTCTCTATCTATCTTCATCAAGGGTGTAGCCGCTCTCATATTTGGTTTTAAAAATTAATAATGAGTAATCTTTTGTTTCTTTATGTCAGAGCCAACAGTTGGACACTGTTTCATTCTTCCTCCTTTTTTCAGTTAAAAAAAAAAAACGGCACGGTCGATCTGAGACATTGGTATTCACACATCCATCTTTGAGATTGCTTTTTGTGTATTGGATGATTCTTCAAATGTTTGTGTTTTAGACGTTTGAATGCAGTATTGTCCTCTGCATGGGATGTAATCTTCGTGTTATATTTTGACCGTTCGTTTACTTAGCACATTAAAATTATCTTTTTTCCAGGAGTTGGTGTATCAGATTTAGTTTCTTCAGTTCATCTGCTTTGGATATCCTTGACTGCGCATAAGAAGTTTTATTCTTCCCTCACTCAAAGCAAAGCCAGCACTGATTAGTTATATCAGAATTTTGCACAAGTAATACAATGGGTGCCTGCTTGGGACGGTAAGCACAACCAATAATTTGTACGTCTTCTAAGTACTTTCCTACAATCTGTACTTCAAACCAAGAATCTATTTCTTACGAACTTCCTTCTTGAGACTTCTAAAAATAATTTTTGTATAATAGATCTTATTACAAGTAAGTCTTTGTCAATAGATGAACTTCTATTAAATGATTAGTTTATTATGAAAAGTAATTCTAAAAGCAAACAATACTGAATATTTAGGATATTTGGAGAATACACATAATATAATTTTTAAAGGATATTGGCTCCTACCGCTTTAATATAAAAAAATGTGTTCTACAACAAACATTCTATTCTAAAAGAACAACGTTCAGGGAAATATCATCTACTGTATAACCACTAAACCCATGGAAGGATTTTCTTCTTCTTTCACCATACAATTCCTATCACAATTCCATGTAGCATAGTATCATAAGATATAGATTGGAATCTCTGTTCCGTTTTGTCACAAGATGTTCCTATCGTGGTTTCAAATCGGGAAAGATTTTTTAATAGTCTATTTTTGATGGATCTCTACTATAAATAATTAAAATACATTAATAATAACCAATTATGTTAAAATACAAAATTATTTTTAGTACATCTTTTTCCATTAATATTGTGCAATATCGTTGATAGTTGTTAAAAGTGGCTCTTGTAATTAAATTTTAATCAAAAGATACTAGAAACAAGAATCTAGTTTCGTTTCGTATTGAAATGAATTTCAGACCTAATAGTAATGTTTCATCTTAAAGCAAGGACAAAGTTTAATCACTAGGATAGAAGAAGAACACTTACCCAAGTCACATAGAAAATTGAAAATTATGTTTGAAAGAAAAATATTAGTGATAATAACGGTCTACTGATGTAGAGTTAATTAAGTTCTGTTTTTAGAATATAGGTACTGCAGATTTTAAATACTCGTTCGAAGGAAGAGGTTAAAATCTTATTCATATCCAGGCTTCATAACTTATTTATCCACCAAGTTTCATGCCTTTATTCTTTTGTGATTCCTGCACGTCCCTTGTGAGAAGAAAAGAAAGGCAAAATACGAATTAAGACAAGGGCACTTAGAATTACGAGGTGGTATTAAAAAGTTTCGAGACTAGTTTTGTAACACGTCAACAAATGGCAGTGCAAAGCTACACGCACAGACACAGAGAGTAGCGAACTCAAAAGTCAGTGAGCCGAGAAATGTCGTCCTGTGTGCATTAGGAACTGTGCAACTGGTGCTATTTTGACCACATGTGTTAGCACGTCTGCGATGGACAGCAAGTTAGAACATCGAGCGAACGTGAAATTCTGTGTGAAACTGGATAAATTCGCCACAAAGACGCTTCACATGATTCGGTAAGTGTACGACGATGCTGCAATGAGTCACTTGAGGTATTTTGAGTGGCATGCGCACTTCAAGAGCAGAACATCACTAAAAGGTGACGAGAGATCAAGACAACCTTCAATGAGCACAACATCTGAAAATATCGAAATCTTTCGACAACGTGTGCATGAGGCTCATCGGAGAACAATCTCCAACATTGTTGCCATTGTCCGTGTGTCATAGGGAACAGTGTAGACAATCTTCTCGTGTGATTTCAACATGCACCATGTAGCTGTCAAGTTTGTCCCCAAGATACTGACCCAGGAACAGAAGGAACACCTCGTCGAAGTCTGCCAAGAATTCCGTCAGCGTGCCGTATATAACCCGTCCTTCATGTCAAGGATCGTTACCAGTGACGAAACTTAGGTGTATGGGTACGGTTCGGAGACAAAACAACAGTATTCACAGTGGAAGAGCCCGTTATCTATACGAACAAAAAAGGCGAGGAAGGTCCGCAGCTCATCGTCCTTTTCGACATTCGCGGCATTACGCATCATGAATTTGTCCCCAGGGATAAGACCATCAATAGCGAGTTCTACTGCCAGGTTTTTAAGGCGCCTGAGGTAGGATATGCAGCGAAAGCGGCCGTGTCTGTGGCTCGAAGAAACTGGCTATTCCACAATGACAATGCACTCTGTCAAAACGACTCTGCATAAGGCGGTTTATGTTTTGAAAGGAATTATACCATTTTGCACTGAATATTGCTGACATAAAAGTTTTCCGTCAATGTTGTCGTTTGTGCAGTGACCCAATATATCCAAATCATTTACTGTGTTCTAAATATATTCAATTGTGGGTGAGTTTATTTTACTAGTTAAGACTTCGATATTCTGCACATCTAGTCGTGAAAAATATCAATAGTGCATTTGTGCAATGAATAGTGAATAAAGTCCCATGAACACACCACACGCCGTTGGCTCTTGCAATTTGTGCCAATAATACAACATTGAAAACTAAACTACGTGGCCACCAACCGACATCATATTCTGATTAACTCAGGAATACTATGGAAACGGACTCCGAAAAGTGCTCTTACAATTGCAGATGACTTAGGTATATATTAGACCACTGTCATTCGGCAGTTCAGCACAATCGATAAGATGAAAACGTTGGACTCACATGGATCATATGAGCTCATCGGCTAAAGAGAATTGCCGTTCTCTTACTGTACGGAATAGCCGAGAGGTTTTCTGCATCGGTTTGTCACTTTTAATGAAAAATGAAAATACAACAATCGTAAATGATCACAGTGATTAGATTGTGATCAAGGTCTAGAATGGTTTCCAAAACCACCTTTCCAATCCCAGATGTTGTTGCTGGTATTGTGGTGTAAGGTGGGGAGATCCATCATGTCTTCCTCCGTTGAGGCAAAACCTTCATTATAGAACAGTTACAGTTCCTAACTCCATTCAGTGCACCGCAAAGTTGTCCATAAGCAGTTAATAAACATGGTGTTCTCATGTTTCAAGACAATGCAGATCTATATATCGCTCAAAAGATGTTACAGATTATCCATGATTTACCGTACGAATCTCTTCTTCCCACCGTGTTTTCTTGGCGTTCTTCCCACTGATTGATACCTCTTCTGGTATATCGATTACTTAGTGGCAGGAAATAACTTCTCTTATGACCGGGCGATGCGACGCATGGTTGAGAACTTCTTCGCAACACAAATTCCAGATTTGTTTCGTCATGGAATGCAAGTGCTTCCTCCCCATTCGTTTGAAAGTTACACATCAATTGGACATTTCATATTGGACATTTCATATTGGACATTGAGTATTTCATATTGGACATTTCATATCATATAAATCAATATTAGGAATTAGTTTTATTGTATGTAGTGAAACATCAAATTCTAACTACTTTTCTTAAATTATCACATGAATTATTTTCAAATACATTGTTCATCATTACTAACTTACAAATAATATAATAGTAAGAAACAAAACCTAAGTAAATATAGACCTTATATTGAATGAATCGATGATTTGAGAAACGTCATAAGTCATGCAAATTATAGTTTACAGGAGAGGCAGAAAACGTTACACACAGAGTTATATTTATTTAAAGTGACTGCGCTCACGTCCGCACATAACGGCCATGTAAACCGACTATCGCTGCTGTTGAAACAGCCATTCCATCGAGAAATAAATGTACAAAAAGATATTCAATATATTTTACTTAAGACATTTCTCAACCCAACACGAAGATCAGGAAAATATTAGCATAGGTTAGGGTAGAATAGATTAAGTTAGGTTCAAATTTTCGACACATTATTGCTATAAAAGGGAAAGCTATGGTACATTTCACGAGTATTGTACATGCACAAAATATTGTACATGTCAGCCGTCTTCAACAAGAACAAGAAGATCAACAAGACATGATCGCTTATAGTAATGTGGCCACCATGCTTTCAAGTTGAGAATGCTGGCTGTTTCAACTATCTGTACAGTAAACTTCTTTCCTAGCTCGCAGCTCAAATGAACAATCTCTAATGGTACGTAAAACCGATCGTGACGTTGTAGAGTCTATTTAATTATACCAAAATCCCTATCGGTAGACATAAAGGAATGTCCTCGAATGGGAAAATAATGATGAATTTCGTGAAAACATTTATTGGGAACTAGAGATAAACACATTCTAATGAGAGTATGGTTGCAGTTTTGTCCACCACATGCGTCACTAAACAAGTGGGGCTCGGTGACTGTGATATCTCTTTCTCAATATATTCGGTGAGGAAAGTGCATACTTTGTATGGCGATTTCTTCCTATGCCTTCGTGATAGAGATAAATCTGAGGAATTACCTCGTAAATTATGAATACAGAAAATATTCACCTCTAACTGCCGCCAATAAAACATGTCCTGTACAGGAATTTTTGGTAGATTGATCACCTGCATAAAGTCAAACGCTATACCCAGTTCGTGCTCATGATTCCGACATATGTCCTTGATTTCAGCAGTATTAATTTTGTTCCTAATGGATTGGTCTGGGCCAGCCGTTGAGTTGAGAAATGTCATAAGTCAATGACTTGTGACGTTTCTCAACCAACGAACAATTTTTGCAGGTCGATACTGCACGAACAACTAGCACGACTTCTGTCACTTCACAACCCAACGGTGTAGCTATCCTTTAAGAATCAATGTTGCATGTAAACTCATTTTCAGACAGTGGGTGACTTACGACATTACTCAAATCAGCAATTCAAATTACATTCTATTGCCATTGGCAAGTATAGTGATGGACAAAAATATGGAAACACTTAAAAAAATTACACATTACCATTACTAATAGCAAGTAGAACCATCTTTGGCACGCAGAAAGGCCTGCAGTCGACAGGGAATGGAGTAATACAGGTTGCGTATGGTTGTCAAAGGGATGTTGTAACATTCTTCCGCCAAAGCAGCTGCAAGTTGTTGTAGAGACGACGGTGGTGAGTAGTGGGCTCGCACGTTGGTTTCCAAAACTGACCCCAAGGGCTCAATGATATTGGGGTCTGGCGATTGTGAAGGCCATGGCAGATGTGACACTTCATCTTCGTGCTCATCAAACTAGTTCTGGGCGATGTGAACTGTATGAACAGGGCTCTGACATCTTGAAACACGTTATTACCATCTGGGAGCAAAGCTTGTACCAAAGAATGTAAGTGGTCACTCAAAATGGTTACGTAGCCCTTGGCAGTGTCATGTTCATGCAGGGTGATGATGGGTCCGGCAGAACATCGGGATATGGCTGCCCAAATCATCACTGAACCAGGGTCATGCTTCATTTTTGGTAGCAGACAGTCTACATTGTATGCTTGTGCTGGCGTTCTCCACACGCAAACTCGGCCAGCAATTCGAAACTGTAAAGGAATACTCATCCGACCAGATGACAGTCTTTCACTGCTCCATTCTCCAGTTTTTATGTGCGTTGCACCACTGTCTCCGTATAGTAGCATGATCAACAGTTTGGGAATTGCAGATCTGCCATAAATACCCTTCTGACTGTTTTGACAACAGGGTTTGGTGCCGTGGTTATCTTCTGCTCTTCTGCTTGGTTACAATCCTACCCAACGTGCGTCTGTCTCTGTCACGCAACACACACTTGTGTCCACGCTGGTGCTTCGCTGATGAGGTTTTTCCGGAACATTAATCGGTAGTCATGATCCTGCCTCTTGATACACCAAACATTTCCGTTACTTTCGTCATGGAAAATCCCACCATACGCGCAACCACAATTTGTTCTCTTTGAAACTGTCAGCTCAGACATGATTCACGATAGCCTGTACTTACCGGTCGCTGAACTGTATCTGGACCATTTGTACATTACAGGATGTGTCGGTGACCACAGCGACATCTACTATTCAGACCCAAATCGTGTTTCAAATGGCTATCTCTTTTATACCAGGTGTTTCCATATTTTTGTCCCTCTCCTGCACATATCCTCATATTATATTTTAAAATTTGTAATTTTAGAACGAAACTACCATATATTATTCAAAAACAGTTCAACAATTCCACTTTTGCTCATAAATAAGAACATGCTTATACAAATGTATGACAGTATATATTGGTGGTTTTCCACTAGGTGTTGCACTGTTGACGAGAGTATGTGTGTAGGGAGGAGGCGGTCATTATTCTCAAACAAAAAATAATACAGCTATTTAACTAATTATATGTTTTGCAATTAGTTTTTTCAGCTGCTTTTGCAATCTTTCTCCTATAGCCAACATCCAACTATGAACTTTGATCTTGTAAAGTAGTATAGTGGTAGCGATCTACCAAGAGAAAAATATTTTCCAAGTGTCAAGCTAAAGATTTGCCTATTTCATACTTGGATTATATATTTTAAAACGAAGATGACGGTTTGTTCACACTCACAATTTTTCGATAACTCTCTAATCGTACTCTCTAACTTTCGAACTACGTATATAATGATTCATAATTCCTATAAATTTCACAGTCTTGAATTAAAAGAAGAAAGAAAATGATTCGATTCCCAGTACCTCCTCAAAGAAAAATTAATGAAGTCCTTATGTTGTAAACCATTGGAGACTTCGTTCGATAATTCAACATTGTCCTAACAAATATATTTTTAAAAGAGAAAAAGTATAACTCTTCAATGAACTTAAACTCTTTTTGACGTGAATTAAAGGAACCTAGGAGTATGTATGTAATATGTTCGCTAAGAAACCAGAAATTGATTAAAAGTTTCTCCGTATAACGTTGAGCACGATTTTTGTCACAATCCAAAGATTTAGATGATGGGAATTAAACTCTGGTAGTTTCATGCTATTTACGATGACCATAAAAAATTACACATCTGCGAACGATTATTTTTATTCTAGTTCTAAAATGCTGTGTTTCGGATCAAGTAACCTAAAGAGAAACCAAGATTTTGACATAGCTATATAAATTTTTGTTTTGCTTTAAGAAAAATGGTCTCTACATACCACTGGCACATGATCAGTGGCCGCCATAGCTATATAATTAGATTTGAAGTTGAAATAAGCACAGATAGTGGGAATAAACATACTCTACAATTGCCGATTTCCGTTGAATACAAAATGTAAAATAAGTTTGTGTTTGCTTTTCAAATTGTACGTATTCAGTAGACTTCTGTTCGGCAGTGCCACCTTGGCTTCTAATAGCCATTTTATACGAGTATTGAGTTATTTCAAAGACAAATGTATTTACTAAATTATACCATTATATTTAATTACACCTTATTTATAAATCAGAAAAACAAGAAAATAATTTAAGAAGCATTTCCACACACACTTCCTAACCCTTCATAGTTATTACGAATAATTCAACTTGTAATAAAAGTTCATCGGTGCTCTTCATACTCATACATATGTATATTGCTATTTGTAGAAATCATAAGACGGGATCACCGAAATGCGTTCAGATGCAGTGGTGTCAAAAGTGGATTTAACATTAAGCAAAATAAGCACGTGCTTAGGACCATAGGCACCGACTTGAAGAAAATATTGGGGGGGGGGAAACAATTAATAAATATATAATCATATTCAGTCGTTTTCTATCAACTGCTGGATAAAGGCCCCCTTCCCTCCAGATCTCGGTCTGCTGCATCTGCTCCGCTGCTAAATTCATGACCTAAGTCAAATTTGTGTAAACGCATTAAAACAAATTCAAGTTCAAATTCTGGGAACTTCACTGCACCACACTGATCTTCACTTCTTATATCAGTGTTACCATAGTGTTGATTGAAGCTTCAGTGCTCTATTAACTCTTTTAGGATTTTTGGTAACTTTTGTTACCATGGCGTACTATGGTCTTTAACCTCTTATTTAGGTTGTATAACAGGTACTTAAGTCGTTTTTTTATTAGTCAAGTCAAGGATGGACCAAAGAACACCCCAGATGCGTTTTGGAACCAGATGGTCAACTTGGCTGCGCCAAGTGGGTGAGGAAGGGCATGACTTTTTACTTTTTCTTAAGGCAAATTTAAAAAAAAAAAATTCAGGCCTGTAGTTTTCACGATATCAGATTGGAATTGTATGTACCTTTGGATATTTCTCAAATTTTTCTGAGATCTCTACGTGAAGCCGAGTCCGGGCACGAGGGCCGCAAATGTTCCGAGGGGCTAATTTTCTAGAAAAAAAAAAGAGTTTTCCCGATTTTTCTGGTTCAGGAATACGATACGTACATGTGTGTGGCACCGTTGGAAAGGACTTGTTATACTAAAGAAAATAACGTTTAAGCCATGACTCTAGCCTAAATAGTAATGACGCAGTAAATTTTTATAATAAGTATATACGTATGTGTGTGTATAAAGAGAGAGAGCCTAAATTCAGACTTTCAACAATTTTTCTGCCCTTTGTATTTAAGATACAAGTTTGGAATTTTGCACACGTATTATGTACATAACGATGTATTTTTAGAAAAAAAATCAGATCCCTACATCAACCCAGGCCTAGGCCAGAGGGACAAAATGTTTTGGTAGGATTTGCAAAAATACTTGCGAGTTTTTCCCTAATTATCTGGTTTAGGTGTACGATACGGACATGTGAGTGATACCGTTGGAAAGGGCTTATTATACTGAAGAAAATGGCGTTTGAACCATGACTCTAGGCTAAATAGGAATGACGCAGTACATTTTTTAAAAAATATTTTATACCTAGGTATATATAGAGGAAGCTCGGGTATTATGGAATACCATTTTTGTTTCACTTGTAACTCAGTTAATAATTGCAGATTGAAACAAAAAGGAAAACAAGTATATGCCTTACATATTTGGCTTTATTAGTGTATATCTTGATAAAGAAGTTTCGTTACAGGGCTAGGTAAAATTTATAATTTGTAAAGAAACCCCTTTGGAGGGTAATATGAAATAGTTGGGTAATATGGAATACAAATGCTATATAGAAAAGAAAAAAGTTTTCTGTTGAACATACAATGAATATAGTGACAATATATGAAAATTCTGAATGCCAAGCCATAACTGATTGTGATTACTTGCAAAAGTCATAAATATAATACTCTGCTTCAGGATCGGCACAGTCATTGTATGCTCACATGAAACATGATGAACGCTGGACCCAAGCTCATCCCTTGTATCATGAGACAATTTGCTGTAATAAAAAAAAAATACACTTAGCATTGTTGTCATCATAAATGTATGTTTAATTGCCCAATACCGATAGATATTTTTGTAATCGGAATACCATACGGAATACAGAATACCATGCTTTTCTTGCGGGTATTCCATATTGCCCTCCACGCCAGCTTGGAAACGAAAGAGCTGTTAAACGCATTCGAAGGCGTATAGGATAATGGCGCTTATCAAACTACCACTCTGTATATTCAACGTCATAGTAAATAAAGAATTGTTGTTTTATTACATTTCAATAGGAAAATACAGGTTGTAAACCACTTACCTGTAAAAGTATTCCTGAATAAGAAATAAGATTTTCACGTCTACCAACACAACGAATGTCACAATCACATGGAGACTGACTGTAGAGCATCATGGGGACGTGAGGTAGTAGTTTCTTTCCTCTCCGCTTGGAAGCAACACATCACAGGCGAGCTAATGAGGCATTCCATATTATCCGACTATTCCATAATACCCGAACTTCCTCTCTTTATATACATATATGAAAAGATGGGTCACCTTCAGACTTTCAAAAATTTCTCCCGACCTCAGTTTTCAAGATACAAGAACGAAATTTTGCGCACGTATTATGTATATAACAAGATTTTTTTAAAAGATTCAGATCCCTATGTGAACCCAGGCCCGGGCCAGGGGGGCACAAAAATTTCGAATTTTTTTTCGAAAAATCTATTTTTTTCTTTCAATTTTCTTATTTCTGGTGTATAATACGGACAAAAGAGTGGTACCGTTGGAAAGTATGATCTATCCTGAGAAAAATGAGGTATGAACCACGATCCTACGATAAATAGTAAGTAAGCAGCAGCTGTTTGAGTGAAAGTCTAAAATTTACCTCAAAAAGTGGAAATCCTAAAAAGGTTAAACGCCGATTTGAAAACGGTGCTTTCTATCGAATAAGAAGGCTGTTCCTAATATTGAATTAAAGACACGACGTAATTTACGACAGAAATTCTTGCTCCTCTTTGGTAATTCTTCCTCAACTGGATTATATGGGGGGGGGGGGCGAAAACCCCACCTTTAAATATTGGGGGGGCCAAAAGTGCCCTGCCCCCCCAAAGTCGGCGCCTATGCTTAGGACATCAAACGAAAAGGGTCCAATAGAAATTTTCCATAGCCGAATTTACCACGGGCCGTGGGTCATATGGTGCAATATTGCAAGTGGTAGAGCAAAACCAGGATCCGCAAAAGTGGCCCCACATTAAATGAATAAAAGCACTCAGAGAGTGCAGACCTCTTCTAAAGGTGGTAAAATCGAAAGGGAAAGATATCTCCCTATATAGCCTAAATAACATAAACTTTCTACAAGACCTGTGAAATTTGTATATTTTCTGTGCACTGTCAGTGAAAAAAAAAAAAAAAAAAAACTTGATCAAAAACAACCTCCTTAGCGGAAGTAAAAGTGATAATAACAGTAATAATAGAGGTAGTGATTAATAATCCAGTACCCAGCCTATATCCCCGTAAAAATTTCTAGGTCCGGAGAATTTTATTGCTGGAATGAGATAAACAGTGACCAAATAAAAATAAAATCGTAGGTAGACATCTGTTATCTTGTTCGTTTTCTTTTGGCAGTCATTTTTCAATATGGCGGCTGCTATAACATTTTCCACATTATCTCGTGAACTACTGACACTTTTTGAGTGATTTAAAGATATAAACTCATATTTTCGGGGATATAGAATCTGATGAAACCGTTTCCAAATTAGTTTTACATGGCTTTCGGCATGTTTGTACTAAGTATGTGTACTTACATGCCACGAAGACTACATAAAATTAAGTAATAGGAATTATCTTTATTATTTCAAAAAAGAGGCAAAGACGACTAATACTTCTGCGACAATTAATCCTCAAGGTGTTCAACTTAGTCGTCTATGCATGAAAAACTCCTTCGATAGCAGCAGATGCATAATTTATCAACAAAATATTTCAGAGCGATTGACCAGTACGACTACCGGGATTAAAAGGCTACAAGAAGTTGCTGAAATTCGAATGTCGACGTAAGTAAACGTACAAAAGAAAACGATAGATAGAAAATAGTGTATCACAGTGGCAACGCCTGTTATAAGGCTTATAGTCTTAAAAAAAAAAAACGTAGATGTAATTCCAAAATCGAAGGAAACCGAAGCAGCTGAAAGGGTTCTATAAAAGAGGGAGAATGTTCATTATTTCCACCAGGAACAGCAATGCTTCGGTCAGAAAAACGGGAACGTTCTGAACCTATTAGCGTGATTTCATCAGAGTTTTTACGAGAATTGTGTGTGCAAACGTAGGAACTAGAGGAAAGATGGGAGATATTGAAAATATAGAATTTATGAGTCAATACGTGCAAACTTTTTTCTAGCTGCAACTTGTCATTTCCAAGACGAGATATTTTGTCGAGCTCCTGACCTGGATAGCTAGGGGAAAAAAAAATCACATTGTACGTATTTGTACGTATATGAAAATTGTATACGAGGATGCGTTAAAAAGTATGAGAGCAGTTGCAGAAACAGAAACGGAGAGGCTTCCATCATCAGAAAATAATTCCGTATTTCAAAAATAAATAAATAAATGTGAAGTTCGAAACACTTATTAATTCTGGTTATACCCTGACCTTATCTGACATGAGACACCTTATGGAGCCTATCGACAAATATATAAAAGTCTATAACAATGAAATCAAAATATTCCTCGTACGCACGTACGGCGAAAGAATACACCTTTTCTAATCCAATAGAAAGAATGAATCTCTTCCGGTGTTTTGGGAAAGTTTGTACGGTGCACTGGCGTCTCTGGGATGTAAAATTTGGGGGGGGGGCATATAAGAAAGTTATTTAGATGGTACTACCTAGCCCAACCTGTTTATTATCTTCGATTCTATTTGTTACCATTCTGCTTACCTTCACGGACCCGTTGAGGTATATCAAGAACTCTATTATAATCGTTTCGCAGCCTGAATATTATATTCTAAATAAATATAATAATTATTATGTACATATATGATATTCTGTCGTTAGTTAATATATTAAATTAGAAAATATTCAAAGATATTGAATATTTTGTACTTTAAAATATTGGGGGGGGGCGTAAACCTCATCTCCCTCGCCAGAAACCCCCGTGGTACGGTGACTTCCAGGGTGTGATAAAGGACTTAACTAGGAAAAGACGTTTTTGAGGTACTCATTTTTATTT
Organism: Thermobia domestica; assembly: GCF_964235325.1. Classification (NCBI taxonomy): domain Eukaryota; kingdom Metazoa; phylum Arthropoda; class Insecta; order Zygentoma; family Lepismatidae; genus Thermobia; species Thermobia domestica. Next base: position 234,186,253 of record NC_137457.1, on the reverse strand, counting down.
ATTACATTTATATAATGGGGTAACTTTATGTGAGTGTGTGTGTGTGTTTTATCCGTTTGGAAAGTTCCATTAGGTATGCAATATCACCTAATGCATAGTATGGTTAATGTCATAGAAGTACGTATATTCCTTTAACTTTCCTACTGTACTTTCACAGAAATGCATTAAGCGAGGTCAGCAGTGGCCACATATTCTTTTCTAGTCCTGGGCCTCCATGTGGGTTAATCCGGCCCTGGTTTCTACCATAGGTAAGGACAGAGACAGAGTCGGATTTAGGTTTGGTGGGACTCAGGATTAGAAAAGAATAGGGCCCTTTAAGTGTCAAGGTGAACGTAAGCACCCCCTATACAGAAATGAAGAAACTAGTGGTATTTTAGGAAGTAGGCTAGCAGAAGGGGCCCTATTATTTACATCACAGGAGTCTACACAACACGAAGCACTGTTGCTATATGTGGCTTTTATTTTATTTATTATTTTCTTACATCTTGGACCAGTTGTTTCTTTTAATTTTTGGGGCCCCCAAGCGACTGAAGCCCTAAGCTATAGCTTGTTTAGCTTTTACGTAAATCCGGCATTGGGTAGGGAGTACGATATATGATATACCGTACAGTATTTCCTTCGTCGTTTATTTTCGAATTAATTTTGAGGAAGGATGATTGTTCCCTCCCATCCCTGCTCTTCTGCAGTGCAACACAAAAAGTAGAAATGCATCAACTCCCACTCATAGGTAAAACTAAAAGTGATCAGGCTCCCCTTAGAACATCGTTTGTCCTCCTACAAGACCGTTGAAAGATTCTTTCAATTCCCAGGAGGTGTCATGCCAATTCTAGCAAAATATCTTACTTGATGCTAATGACACTGGCTCTGTTTATGACTTCTAAATATATTGTACAGGGTGTCCAATATGTAATGCAACCCGGAGTTTGGGATAGTAGAACTTTTGAACTGGAAGAGATACACAAATAATGGTTATACCAAAATGAAGCCTTGTTCATGCATATATTTTTTAAACTAGGAAGCGACGATTGAAGTACACAGGAACCACACAGTGTTGCCAGATGTAACCGAAGGTGTAATTTTTTTTTTCGAGTCACGTAAATTGATCCCCGTATGGATGTTCTGTCGTTAGTTTTCAGTTTGTATAGTTGGAGTAGCTTGGAAACTATGGAATGAAAAAAAAAAATAATTTCCACCGATAACTAATTGGATGAGGTCTCTGTAAGGGGTTACTAGGTTTCCATAACGTGGTTTCCGTAACTAGGGTTTAACATGGTTTTCATAAATTAGCATTCTGAATTGGCAACAGTTCTGATGTTTCAATGCATCAAAAGGTGTGTTAAGGATCTGTCTACATTATGCAATTCCTGGAAACAATGAAAAGGAAATTTTGAAATTATCATCATAAAACTTTTACTTACATGCACCCGGCAACCTTGCTATTCATCACGAACTGAATTGTCAGTTCTACTGCAGATTCTGGAAGTGCCCCCGTTTTGATTCAATGAATAGCAGTGTAGCCGGGTGCATGTAAGTAAAAGTTTTATGACGCGATAATTTCAAAGTTTCTTTTTCATTGTACCTTTTGATGCACTGAAACCTGCCAATTCAGAATGTTAATTTATGAAAACCACGTTTTCCCTAGTAACCTCTTACAGAGGCCTCATCCCATTAGTTATCGGTGGAAATGAAAGGTTATTTTTTCCTTTCCATAGTTTCCAAGCTACTCCAACTATACAAACTGAGAATTAACGACAGAACATCCATACGTATGAATTATGAGTCAATTTACGTGACTTGTAAAAAAAAAAAAAAATTGATTTGCACCTTTGGTTACATCTGGCAACACTGTGTGGTTCCTAGTGTACTTCAATCGTTGCTACCTAGTTTAAAAATATATGCATGAACAAGGCTTCATTTTGGTCTAACCATTATTTGTGTACCTCTTCCGGTTCAAAAGTTCTATGATCTCGAACTCCGGGTTGCATTGTGTATGTTGGATACCCTGTAGTTTTACGGAGTTTGCTTGACATGCGTTATACGAACAAGTGACTGAAAGAATTTTTCATTATTGACAAGAATAAATAGCCATTTTACTTATGTAATTCTATGTACTACTAATTATATAGATATTATCTTTCCTTAATTTTTCTAACCATAGTCCAGTCATTCGTAACTGATGTGTCATTTTAATTTAATGAGTATTTTTGTATTATTCAAATAGAGTGAAGTCACATTTATCCGACATAGTTCTCTGACAATAATTCATAATTTAGTTATTTTTGTTCGTACACTTACACTTTCTACTGAGCAGTGCATAAATAATATTAATATACTGTACTTTTTGAATGTATCTTTACTTTAGCTTAACGTCCCACGGTTACGCACAGAGGCTAAGAGAGATGGGTATGCCGAGATGAATAATAGTGGTGGAACGATGAAAGTGGGAGGAAAGGGAAAAGCATAGGCAGTCGGAGTAGTCCACCACAAGGTCCGTTTGGCTAGAGCTGGAATCGAACCAAGGACCCCGCGCGCTAGAGATAAGCGGTCTCCCACCGAGCCACCACTGCCCCCTTGTATATGTGTATGTGCACAAAATTTTTACAACTTAATGTTTAATATCTTTCGGATACCAATTGTTACGTCGGATAATTGTGACTTCACTACAACTAGAATTTGCTTCCTGTGGGGTGATGTTAATGTTTCCTTTCTTATTTGCTTTCAGCGACAAGTCGTAAGTATTATTTTCCTTACTAAGTAAAAAGAAAGCTAAAATGTACACTTAGCAAATGTAGATAATTAGTAACTGGCTCAAATGTATATTGTAGTATTAGCATGAGTATAATGATCGTGTTCTTCAGAATTAGATAAAATGCGAGTTTAGTAAATCATCACCAAAGATATTGCAATAGTAAAGCATTGTTTGTGGTCTCTATCATCCATGAGAAACAACCGTACTTGCAATAGTCTGTCATACTTGTACGAGTAAAGTCAAATGTCATAATAAACTCGTAGCCCGAAGCCAAGCTGTTTTGAATTCTCAAAATATCCGAAATTTCATACAAGAGCAGCTATTAATTAGCAGTCTTATCATAGAAAATGATTATAAAAGAGAAAAGTGTCAGTCTGTGAGTAACGCTAATTCCTAATATTTAATTCTCACCGCTCCGCTAGGTTCACTGCCTGCCTGCCTGCCTTGATTTGAAAATGTATAGTGATGATGCTGAACATGATTGTGCTTTGTTATTTATTACTAAGACAAGGGCTATATTAGACGGAGATAAGTTTTTAATTACTTATATAAAAATCCAAATAGCTTGATGAAATGTTCCTATATTTGGATTTGGAAAGGATTGTTCCTATATTTGGCCATATCGCCATGAAACGCACATGAAACATACTACTAATAACAGACCCTAACAATATTTAAATTTGAACTTCAATTTTTTTGTGTAACAGCAAGTTAGTTAGTAAGAACTGAAAAAAGAAAAAAAGTTAAATGTAAAGAATTTTTAAGTAAACTTTTAAACACGACCTTAACTTATAGTGCAGCGAGCCGAAGGCTTAGGAAAATAACTAGTATCAGTAACTAAAGCTCACTGTACAGCTGCTTTAGTATCTTCGAATATGCTATTTAATTCTATAGTTCACTTTATCAATTTAGTGTGTAGTGAATAAATAGTATACTTTTAAAATGAACGTGCAGACATTAGATTCAGCGTTAAAATTTAGCAGTGTAAAATTCAGACATACGAGTAGAGTAGCATAGCTGTTGAACTAAATAGATGGGATTTAATCCCTCGCAGAGAATTTTTCGTAGATATACTCTCGATTATTATCAAAAAATATAGCATATACCAACCCCACGCTCATCCTTTTGTAAATGTAAAGTAAATATACATTGTACTAATAAATATTAGGTAGGTATACGCCATATACTTCCATATAGGGCCGATTAATCTTACGTCCCTGATTTCCTTTGTTTTTTAAAAGCCAAAATGTGAATGTATACATAATATGAAACGATTATGAACGTATGGTATATAAATATACTATTAGCTCATTACTAGTATTAGTATTAAGTGACATTTATTATTACTGATTTAATATTCATTTATTATTTACTATGAGACACTGAAAACTTATCACTCAACGCAAGATTAATATTTTTTTCTACACAAAACTGCTATAACCTTTAAATGAAATATATACTCTAAGGTAGTGATTCCCAATTACTTCAGATTTGTGAATGTGAACCCCTCTTTTATTTTTAAAGTAAGTTACGGATACTACTCCTTTAAATTTTGGTATCTGTGTGGAAGTGGTAGTTGAAAGATAGATAGCAATATTAACAATTAAGTTACCAACCTTCATTTATGTTATAAGCATATGACACAGTACATATCGGAATCTAGATGTCAGAAAAAAATCATGCCTCTCTTTGTTTCGGACAATTCTTCCTACATCTGGTTCAATATTTTCTACTTTTAACCCAAGATCAGGTTTATCCAGGCGATCTTTTGCAGAAATCAAAGATTTGCGCTGCAGAAGGAAATTAAATGTTTC